>NC_048599.1:21561128-21926128 GCF_003668045.3 Cricetulus griseus | reverse complement strand
CATGTGCAGCTATTCATGTGTGTGACATGCATGTGGAGACCAAAGGTCAACAGTGGGGGCCTCCCTACCTTACTTTCTGAGTCAGATTTTCTCACTGAACTGGGAGCTGATTGATTCAGACAGGCTGGGTGGCCTTTGGGCTCTGGACATCTGCCTAGCTTCTCCTTCCCACTCCCCCATGACAGCACTGGGATTACAGATGCCTCGCCATGACTGGGTTTTGTGTGGGTGCTGGGCATTCCAACTCAAGTCCTCGGAGCTGCACGTGAGCCGTCGCCCCACCCCACCCCCAGCACACACATGTTCTTGATGCCAGTAACTCTAAATCTCTTTGGTTGTGGAGACAACTTTAGTCCTCTTGGGTCTTCTGCTGTTTTCGTGGGTTTTCCCACCTTTGCTACGCTTCACATCTAAGTGTTGACATTGGTGATGATCTTCAGAGGCTCATCCCTCCTGGAGTTTCCCTGCCCACTCCACAAGTTTGAGGTAGTGGTGATGAACTCATCTTGGGAGCATAGTGACAGGCAGGAGAAGTGTGCCAGCCCAGTTCCCTTGGCTCTGACACTGGATAAATTTAAAGTGCCAGTTCAGTCCAGAGTCCTTCACAGGGTCTGGTGACATTCAGACTTTGTCTAAAATCTCGCTAAGGTGGACAGCCTCTAAGATGGCCCTTGTACAGTGGCTTCCGGGTGGTCACACCCTGTGTGACCCCCTCCCTCTGGGTGTAGGATATGATATGACGTTACTTCCAAGCCAGGCCCATGGCTTCCATCTTAAGGGCTGTCTCTTGCCCTTTATCCCCTCCAATCTAGGGGAGTCAGCTGCCTAGTGACGGGCAGACTGTGGAGTAGCCATAGGGCAGGGATCTGGTAGCTCTGGTTAGCAGCTGGGAGGAACCTCGATCTGTCCACATCCACAGGAGTGGGTTTGAGGTATGTCTACCCAGGGTGGACCTTCCCCTGACTGTCACTGTGACCCATCGCTTGATGTGAGACCCTAGGCCAAGAACACCCTGTGAGGTCACCTGAATCCCTGATTGACAGAACCTACAAGATACTGATGCTTATTTCAGATCCTAAGTGCATGTACCTGGGCTTGGCTTCCTCCACTCCTGGTGGTGTCCCACTCCTCCTTGCCTGCCTGGAAGAAGTTTCTCTATAAACCACCCACATAAGAGTCCTTTTTTGCCCGAGGACCCAGCCCAGCATACCCCCTGGCCTATTCCAATGCCCCTGCTGGCACTGGGTAAGAAGAGGCTATTTTGGCTGTCTTCCCTGTGGCATCAGACTTTGAAACATAAATGAGCCCATATAGGGCCAAGCCCAACTAAGTGTAATTTCAAGGACTGAACAGCCAGGTCTGCATTCCAGAGCCTCAGATGTTAGCTTCAGCCCTCCTTTAGCATGCTCTGTGAACCCCTCCCTCTCTGCTTGTGCCAAGTTTAGCCTTGTCCTCTCATCAACTCTCATGTCTTTGTCCTCATCAAGCCCAGACCTAAAACGCCTGCCTTCTCGAAGCATCATGTACCCAAGCTCCCTCAGTGAACACTATACCTTCCTCTTCCCTTGCTCCCTCCACCCCCTTGCTTTTACGAAATGTATCATTATTTCTGCCAACTATAATCTCCCTGCCTGAACCAAGATCTCTTTGCTGGCCAAGGTCTACCTCTAAGGAGAGCACTTAGCCCAGAGAAATTGTGGGGGTGCTCCATGTGAATGGATGAATAAA
This sequence comes from Cricetulus griseus, assembly GCF_003668045.3. Lineage (NCBI taxonomy): Eukaryota > Metazoa > Chordata > Mammalia > Rodentia > Cricetidae > Cricetulus > Cricetulus griseus. The sequence goes on along the minus strand of NC_048599.1, from coordinate 21,924,400 downwards.
TGAGCCACCTGGCTAAGACAAGGGGTGGGTAAGCCAAGAGAGCACAATCATGAGCCCCCTCCTCTCTCTCTGCCTAGCCCCCCCTCCCAGCACCCGACAGACACACCTCTTCTACCCTCATCTCGTGGGCTAACAGTTAAGACTGTTCCTGTCCCATCCTTGCCCACCCCCACTCCCAATAGCTTTGCTCTCCCTCCTTGCCCATCTTATCACCTCAGAGCTGCTTACAGCCTTGAAGTAGCATAGTCGCTAGGCTAGGAAGATGGCTCAGCGAGATGACTTGGTGCATGAGGACTTGAGTTTGGGTCCCTCGAACTCACACAAGAAGTTGGCCATGGTGGTAAGTACCTTGATATCAGTATTAGGAGGCCGAGACAGGGGACTGTCTGTGACTTGTTGGCCAGGTGCTCTAGCCCCTCAGTAAATTTCAGGTTCAGTGAGAGACAGTGTCTTAAAAAAAATAAGATGGAGAGGCTAGAGAGATGGTTCAGCAGTTAAGACCACTGACTGTTCTTCCAGCAGACCTGGGTTCAATTCCCAGCACCACAAGGTGTCTTGCAACCACCTGTAACTCCAGTTCCAGGGGATTTGTTGCTTTCTTCTGGCCTCCAGGAGCACTGCACACACATGCATGCAGATAAAACACCCATACACATAAAATAAAAATAAATCTTTTGTTTGCTTGCTTGTTTTTTGAGACAGGGTTTCTCTGTGTAGCCTTGGCTATCCTAGAACTTGCTCTGTTGACCAGACTGGCCTTGAACTCACAGAGTTCTTCCTGAATGCTGGAATTAAAGGCATGCACCACCACCCAGCTAAATAAAACTTAAGAAAGGTCTTCAGGAAGACAACTAATGTCCATCTCTGGCCTCCACACATACACACAGAGGGGCACACACCTACTATACATACACCACACACACACATACAAAAAAATAAAATAAAATCACGGCAGCAGCAATTTGCAAAGCTAGTTTGCAACCCTGCTGCCGAGCATCCCAAAGTGTCACCATCAGCTCCATTTTGCAGGTGAGGAAAGCAAAGGCCAGGGAGGCTAGAGCTACATGCTGCCTGGTTGTGAAGGATGCTCCCAGGCCTCTGTCCCACTTTCCGCTCAGGATCCCAAGGGTTATCAGCACACAGATCCTGGATGTGTCCCAAGGACATCTGTCCATCTGATCAGGTCTAAGCCAGTGAACAAGCTGGCAGTGCAGGAAACAGCCACTTCGGTCAGTGGAGGCCCTGAGTCCCTCCCCATCACCCTCGAAGACCAGTGCTGAGCCTATGGCACTCTCTCTGGCCCCCAGGCATGAGCTCTAGGGTCCATGGCAGTATCCATCCTGTATTGACTTCCTTTTCTCACTTGTCTAATGTCCCCATACTTTTATTACTCTGGGATCACCCTCTAGAGACCCAGGAGATGACATGGTGACATAATGTCATCTACAAAGTCATGCTTGAGAACTGTATAGTCCAGTTACAAGGGAAAATGCAGAAAAAGATTTAATTTTAAATAATAATATAATTTTGTGTTGGGCCACAGTCATAGATATCGTTGGTCCCAGGAGTCAGGCATGCCTGTTAGACCTAGATAAAGCTGTCTTGGAGTCTGTTTTGAGAAAGACCCATAGTTGACCTCAGAGATTCCTCTCTGCCTGGAAGACAACACTGGCTGTTCCTGCTCCTGGTACTTTGTAATCCTCCCAGCACCCTGCCTGGAAGTGGGAAACACTTTGTAGAACACCTCCATTCCCGTTCACCCACTTATTCAAAAGACCCTGCTTACACAGATTTTTATAAGGAAGTTTGTCTGACACTCCTTCTCACACTCAGCATTGGCCATCCCCTAGTGTCATGGCAGACAGACTTTTCTTGTGCCACACTTTGAGGAACCTTGGGTGGGACCACACCTTCTTCCTCTTGGAACCCTCAGGTCCACCCAGGACTCAATGCAGAGCAGGTACACCCCTTAAGTCATTGTGACCAACCAGTCACCCCCTCCTGTTTCCTGCGTTCCCTGCCCTGGACACTCCACTCATTGCTTCCTTTCCCAGGGTGACCACTTATATCTTGGCCAGCCCTTTTTCTTTTTGGCTACTGCTCCATCACCCGCAGGGTCTGGCAGTCTCTCTGCAGATTCCCTTCCCCTTTACTACACTGGCGTGTTTTTCCGTCTGCTTCCCTGGCTGGACTGCAAGTCCTTCGAGGCCTGCACTGTATCTTGTTGATCATCATATCATTGTGCTACGCAGTACCTATTACATGGTGCATGCTAGTAAATGTTTGCAGAACGGATGAATTAATTAATCACCTAATGCACATATCCCTGGGTCCCTGGATGGAAGGACACAGGAACTGCCACAAATCATCCAAGACTGTGTATTGTAGCCCCAGAGCCCAGCTCAACTGTCTTAAGCAAGAGGGGGATGCATTTGTTTGCTTTTTTTTCTTTTTTGAATAATTTGGTTGGCTCCAGTAATTTGTAGGTATTTGTATACATGTGTAGAGACCCATCTTTCCTCAGATGCCATCCATCTTTTTCTTTGTGTGCTTGCTTTGTTTCTGAGATATGGTTTCTCACTGGCCTGCAGCTCATGGATTATGCTAGGCAGGCTGACCAGTGAGCCCCAGAGACCCTTGCCTGTCTCTGATTCAACAGTGCCAAGATACAAGCATCCACTATCACACTAGTCTTTTTACCTGGTCCTAGGACACACATTCATGTCTTCAGGCTTGAATAACAAGCATTTTACCAACTTGGATATTGCTCCAGCTCCTTAGCAAGACAAGGTCTTACTATGTGGGCCAGGCTAACCTCAAACGCATGGTCCTTCTGCCTCAGCCTCCTGAATGCTAAGAGTACAGGGATAGTACCATGATGGACTAGAAGAGGTATTTATTAGTTTCATCACTATGCAGCCCAAGCAGACTTCAGGCATGCTGGGCTTTAGACACACAATAACTTCAGCTGCCGACTTTTATGCATTGTTCTCTTCTCTCTTTAACTACCAAAGATGATGTGATCCAAAGATTAAAAATTCCCATTTTCTAGTTAGGAAAAACTGAGGCTCAGAGAATCCATGATTCGTTCAAGGCTATCTAGTAAGTTAGGGGTGGGGTTGGCAGTATAGGTCACACTTTTGACTTCTGTGGGAAAGAGAACAATGGCGCTTCTGATAGAGAGAGCTCAGGGAGAGGGACCTTAGAGTCACTTCCCAACCGCCAACCTCCTCCTGGGCCTCACCTTAGTTTTACCCTGCCCTGTAGGAATTCCAAGATTCTTGGGCCAGCAATCAATTTTCTGCCAAGTGTCTTTGATGTCTCAGGGCTGGATTTGAAGACTAGCTCCTCCATGGGGGGCAGCTGTGACCCTGACAGGTCATGTGACCCTGACAGGCCAGCTATTTTCACCTGAAACATGTCAAGCTCTCTCTGTACAGGCATGAAGGGAGGCCACAAGAGTCACTGCCCTCAGCTTGCCTGGCACCAACCCATTTTTTAAGTCATACGGTCCCACATCTTAGAAACCTAGGGTCCCAGGAACTAGCAGGTGGATTATTCTGTCATACAGATGCCTTGCCTAGCACGGAAGAGAAGGTGCCCTCAAAAGACCTCCCTGGTCAAACCCAGACCCCAAACCAGATCTTCTGGGAGACTGTCTTGGCCAAACCCTTTCTGGAATGCTGGGATCTTTGCAGTTTAGAGCAACTGTCTAAGCAATGAATCCATGGAAGCTGTTCCTGTCTCCACCTCCAGCTTCTTAGTACTCGTGTTCCCAGAGCTCATACTGTAAGAAGACAGAGTTAGAGGAGACCCTGACACATACCCCATCTCACTGGGTATTTGCCCATTGTCCGGATGGCAAAGCAAAGACCTAGAGAGGATACTGCAGACCTGCAGTCTCACAGCCGCTCTCCTGGATGCTGACAGAGAAAACTTAGTTTACACACATTCAGGGCTGGGGATGCCTATGAGTGACAGAGAGACAGGCCCCGGAAGGAAGCACAGGCTTCGAGCCCTACTCTCAGAGCCACATGTTTGCCAAGTGACGCTGGGCCTTTGTGACCTACCTATGAAATACAGATGATTATCTTGCCAGAGTGCACGGGGCCTGTAGACAAGTGACAGGCATGGTCCTTGTGTGGCCCAGAGCAGAAAGCCTTCTGAGCTGATTTATTGACTGTGGTCTGGGCTTCAGTCCCCCTGAAGGCCATAGGGGAGGGGTGGAGAGCTTAGTCCTGACCGTTCCCCTCTTCCGAGAGTGAGGAACAGTCAAACAGAGAAGCCAGGCTTTCTTGGCTTCCGGACTGTTGCTGCGCTGCCCGGGTCTTCTCCTGGAAAGTCAGCTCCTGTCCATGCTAGGCTCAGTGCAAACCATAGCCTTCCCCAGGGGTTTTCCCAGGGAGGCAGTGAGAACCTGACTTCTGAAGGTGATGCCCAGTCCCATTGTCCTATTTTGGAATCTTTCTCTTGCTGAAGCCTAGGGGCTTTAGAAGGTAGAGCAGATTGCTTTTACCCCTCATGAAGGCACACACTGGGGTAGATGCCAAGGAGACACTGAGCAGTGCTGTTTAATTAAGGAAGCTAAGGACAGGGGGGCACAGAGTCCTGGGTCAGTCTCAAGAGGAGCAGGGCCACCAGGCCTCCTGCTTGTCCCAGGCAGTAACATAGCTCAGGCAGGGCCCCCATCACTCTACCAGATACACTTCAGCTGCTAAGAAGTTCAGGGGCTCACCTGGGTCCGTTGCTTAGCAACAGGAGGCTGTAAATGACATTGCTCCTGACACTTTAACTTACCCCTCTGTGGCAAGCAGAGGATAATGAAGGCCTAGGCAGACAGCAAGACAGAATTCAAAACCCGCAGCCAGCAAATGCTGGGGAAAGTAGGGGCATGAAGCGAGCACTTCTGGGGTTTGGCTCTCCTAGTCATGTGTGTTCTTTGGAAGCTGGCTCAGGAGTCCTGGGTATGTTTGCCTTCATCTTAAAAAGAACTGGCTGGGCTTGGTCCATATAACTGGTTCATACTTGCCAGCACTATGCCTGTAATTTCAGTAGTTGCCACTAGGAGGCAACACCCAAAGCAAGGGCAGTTCTCTCAGCCCACCCCGTGCCACAGAGTTTGAAATCTGTCAATCCATGGAGTCATTACAGTGTGTCTGTGATCAGGGACATGTTTGCACTGGACAGATGAGGAGACAGAAGGCTGTTTGTCCCCCATGTTGGTCGAGCTGCTCCTCTGGAGCAGACCCTGCTGTCACCTTTTTATAGCAAGGAAGACACAGCTCCAGCCTTTGGGAAGCCACATTCTGATCAAGAGAAGGGATGACCTGTTGGTAAGTACAGACAGCCACACTTCCCAGGGCCCAGCTGCCACTCTTCCACTTAGAGTAAGGCTAAAGTGAAGGAACCCAAGAGAATTGGGTTCTAATTTTTGGTTTAAACATCTAATTTTATTTTTTTATGTGTATATGTGTCTGTGCATGTGCATATCCACATGTGTGTGCATGCATGTGTGGAGGCCTGACGTTGGATTTCCTGCATCTTATTCTGTTGCTCTACACTTTTCTTTTGGAGGCAGGGTCTCTCAGAGCAGAGACTGGCTAGTGTAGCCAGCCAGCTTATTCCAGAGGTACCCTTTCTCTGTTTATCAAGTCCTGGGATTACAGGTGAATGCCACACCCAGCTTTAAAGTGAGTTCTGGGGATCTGAACTCTGGTCATCATGCTAGCAAGACGAACACTTTATCCACCCAGTCATCTCACCAACCACCAATTTTTTTTTTTTTTGAGACAGGGTTTCTCTGTGTAGCTTTGGAGCCTATCCTGGCACTCGCTCTGGAGACCAGGCTGGCCTCGAACTCACAGAGGTCTGCCTGTCTCTGGCTGGAACTAAAGGCGTGTGCCACCAACGCCCCGCTTACCAAATTTTATCTTTAACCAGCTTACTGAATTTCAGTCTGGCCAGCCGTAGGTCACTGGAGGTGCATAGTTAGTGTGGGGAGCTCTGTAGACTGAGTGGGAATGCACTTTGAGCATAGGATGTTTTTATTATTGTGGGTTTATGTGAGTGGCAGTCTCAACCTAAGTTAAAGAACACCTGTAAATCACACATTAGAAGATATCAAGGCCCAAGGAGAAAGATAAAGCAGGAAAGGGGGCCAGAGACCCATGGGAGAAAAAAATGAATTGGATAACCAGAGGCTACTGCTGAGAGTGCTCCTCAGGTCATGACACCAGGCACTGATGGAGAGATGGGAACAGCCTTTTAGGGAGGCGAGCGCAGCTGCAGCACCATCACGAAGGAGGAAAATGCAAAGACATCAAGGTAGAGGGGTGGCAGATCAGAGTCACGGGGCCCAGAGGCAAGGACGCTGCTAAGATGGAAGCTGTGGAAATATGAGTGCTAAATTTCCCAGACCAAATGATAGGTTCAATTTGGATTTCAGATAAAGAATAACAAAAATTGTACTCTCTCTCTCTCTCTCTCTCTCTCTCTCTCTCTCTCTCTCTTGTGTGTGTGTGTGTGTGTGTGTGTGTGTGTGTGTGTGTAAGTACATCCTTGACATCCCTCAGGACACACTCACAATAAAATCAGCGTGTTGTTTACCTGACACTCAAATTTAGCAGAGCATCCCAGATTCTCTCTGGCAACCCATCTTGGGAAGTCTTGCAGCAGACGCTTGGAGTTTCCTTTCAAGTGTGATGAGGGAGGGGAGGCTGGCAGCCCTGTGGAGAGGTGAAGGGTGACTTGGGCTCAGCAGCATAATCATTGATGGTTTTGACCAAGGCTGTTGTGTAGGGCTGATGAGGCTGGAGTAAGCTTTTTTCTCCTCTTTCTCCTCTTCCTTTTGTCTCTCTCCTCCTCCCTTCTCTGGATTAGTGAGGGCAAACACCAAGGAAGCAAGACTACAGCAGCATGGCTGGAGAGAGAGAGCAGCAGCAGGGCCCAGGGCTGAGGATTGTTAGTGCAGAAAGGAGCTGAGCAAGTCGGCACATGTTTGGAGCCACAGGAACTGCTTTGCCAAGCTAGAAGTAAGCTTGATTGGAATAGGGGGTGTCTATGAGCCAATGGGTGTAGAGGAAGTGTGCTCTAGGTGTGTGGTGTACATGTGTTTAAACACACATTTCCTGTCTGCTTAGAGGGCTGGCTTGCAAATAATGATACCCACTAAGGATACCCACTAATGATACCCACTTAGGATGATATCCTCATCCTAAGTGCTCAAATCCTGGTGTTGATTAAAAAAATTGTGTGTGTGTGTGTGTGTGTGTGTGTGTGTGTGTGTGTGTACAAACATGGCACACATGTGAAAAATCAAAAGATAACTTTGTAGCATGGATCTCTCAGTTCACTTTTACATGGGTTTCTAGAATTGAACTCAGGCCACCAGGCTTGCACAGCAAGTGCCTTTACCTGCTGGGACATCTCATCTGCCAAAATCTTAGGTTCTATGAAAGGAATACAGGATCCAGTTTTAAGGAGACCCAGATCTGGGGCAATGTAAACTTCAAAGTGGTAATGAGTAATATATCAAATACATCGAATAAAATAGGAATCTACCAGGAAGGGAGAGAGAGGGAAAGAGGGAGGAGGGAGGGAGGGAGAGAGGGAGGGAGGGAGGGAGGGAGGGAGGAAGAATAGACAGCAATGACAATGAGTGGAATGGAGCTGCTGGGATGAAGCTTGCCAATTTAATGTGGAGTGGATAGAGGGGGGCGACACAAAGACATAGAGAACAATGCTTTTTATCTGAAAAAAAAAAAATCAGCCAGGCACATGACTCAGAGGAGAGACATACCCACATATCTGAAAATGCAAAGATGCCACCTGCTGCTTGGGTCACCTCTGGGCAAGTGCAGAAAGAAGCCTTGGGACCTCCAAAGTCCCAGTCATGTTCTGCAGTGTAAGCATTTACACGAGCTTAGCTGTGCATGGAAAGTGTGTAGGATAGTTTTGGATACTTAGCAGTCTGGGCAGGGAGTAGAGGGAGATCTGATAAGCTTGTGTTGCTTGTGTGGAAGCAGTGTCTCCATATGTAGCCCAGACTGACCTCAAATCTCAAACTTCTAATTCTTCAGCCTCAGCTCCCTGACTGCTGGAGTGCTGGGTGTTGCCATTAGGCCAGGCTCTAGATCTGGGGTTATGTCATGGCTTCCTAATGGTGTGGCTATAAGCTTTCAGGCAAGGGACTTCCCCTCTGGATCTGTGAATGAGCAGACCCTTGTGACAGGGTGTTTCTTTCCCACCCTCTCCTCGAGTCTCACATTCATCTTTTTCCTCCTTCCTTCCTTCCTTCCTTCCTTCCTTTTTCCCTCACCCCTCTCTTTCTCTCCCTTCCTATAAATATTTACTGGATATCTTCTACCTGGAAAGCTTCATTCAACTTATTAGACCTAACTCCCTTGCCAGGCTTAAAGTCTTGAGAGAGAAAGAGACAGTCATGAATCAAACCAATTAACTCAGTTTCAAACAACGATAGGAGCTATAAAGGAAATGAACAAGCTTCAGAGAGAGAGAATTATGGGAGACTCAGATGGAGTTGTCAGGAAGCGTATCTCCATAGACAGGTGGTGAAGAGAGAGGGCCAGCATACACAAAGGACCTGAGGTGGGGAGGTGTCCAGGGAGCTTGCTGTATTGGGGTGACAGAGCAGAGGGTGAGGTTGGGGAGACCGGGGTTATGAGAGTGTGAGGACAGTGTGCTTTCACAATGTGTGACATGGTTCCGGTGTGGTTGCCTTCACCCATGCCTCCATAGATTCATGGGGCCCTATCTGAGGGAACAAGTGGGCAGCTCAAAGAGGACCAGGAGCCTCAGGCACCTCTACACCTGTGGCAGACTGAACTGTACCACGTCCTCTCTTCAAGGTCTTGTTATTCCTCAGACCCCACCCACCCTGACTGGGAATGGCATTGTCTGACCACATGACTTTTTTAAACTGATGGTGCCATAGCATAGGTGTGACCAGGAAGGTCTGGGAAAGACTTGCATGGTAGTGCTAGCCTCAGCTCTCAGCCCTGTGCAGTCATTTCTAGCTGGGTCTGTGCAGGAGGAAGCGGAGGTGGAAGACAAGGGTGAGGAGGAGGGGCCAGGGGCGCCTTCCAGCTGTCCTGCACACTAGCCAGCCAGTCCAGGGCTTGTTTAGTTCTGTTTGTCCTGGCTGTTCTGTGTGTAGCCCCTGGGGCCTGGTCACATGGCACCAGGATTCTGGCATTTGTTTGCCTTCACTCCAGCCTGGGACAAGAGAAGAAAGCAGGGAGGATTCTATCTTATTTCTCTGGAGGTCTCATCACAGGCTCCTGGCAAGCCCTTCCCTACAGGGGCCTGGGTTTGCTTTCTTTTGGTTTAGCAACACAGGATCACTTACACCTTCCTCAGGAGGTCTGTGAGCTCAGTTTGTTGCAATACAATGGTTACTTGTATAGTTGCTATGACAAGATACCTGTCAAAAGCAACTTAAGAAAGACAGAATTATTTTTTTAGCTTGCTTTTTCCTTTTTATTCAGTTCAGGGTCCTAGACTAGAGAATGGTGCCACCCATAGGGTCTTCCTACCTGTGGTTAGTTTGAACTTGTCAAAGTAATGCAGTCTAAAATTAGCTGCGAAGACAGACTCCATGAGGAACTACCTAGGTCAGCTTGTCTGTGGGCATGCCTATGAGGATTGTCTTATGTTAACTGAGGTGGGAAAACTAACTTGCCCACTGTGGGTAGCACCATTCCCTAGGAAGGGAATTCTACAGAATGGAGAAAGCAAGCTGAGCACAAGCATGCATGCATATCCTCTCTCTCTCTCTCTCTCTCTCTCTCTCTCTCTCTCTCTCTCTCTCTCTCTCCTCTTGAGTGTGGATGTGACCAAATGCTTCAGGTTTTCTGCCATCTTGACATCTCCACAATGACGAACTATAACCTGGAATTTTAAACTGAAGAAGCCCTTTCTCCCTTAAATTGTCATAGCAACTGAAAAGGAGACTAAGACTCCACCTCAACTAACTTAATTTAGATAACCCCTCCCATGCTTGCCCAGAGGCTAACCTCCTCTAGATAATCCCCATGGATATGACCAGAAATTCCTTCTTATGTGACTCCAGGCCCTGTCTAGTTAACAGTATCAATCATCACAGGCCCATGCTCCTTTTCAGGTAACTCCTCCAATAGCCCCCTATCCCCCCCACTCCCCCCCCCACCAGGAGCTTTTCCCTTTTCAGAGAAATGTCAAAATTCCCTACACTTTTAATTCCAGTACCCAGGAGGCAGAGAGAGGCAAACTGATCTCTAAGTTCAGACTAGTCTGGTCTACAGAGTGTGTTCTAGCCAGAGCTGTTACAAAGAGAAACTCTGTCTCAAAATAAAAAATAAAAATAAACAACAACAAAATCCCTCCATAGTCTAGCAGGCAAGGTCTGTGTGGCACTTCTCTGCCCTTTGCTGCCGCTCAGCTCCTGCCATTCACTCTGAAGTTTCCAGTCCCTGTGCCCCACTCTGCCTGTTCTTGCTTCCTGGCCTCTGTGCTTGCCTTCCCAACTGCATGCAAAGCCACACTCTCCATCTCTCTGCTGTGTGAGTGAATACCTGCGTGCCATGCTTTGTTTCTAACAAATAACCATCGAGCTCTTACTGTATGCCAGGTATCATGTTGAGCCTAATGCATGTGTGTTCTAGTTTACTCTCCCCCTGACACTAGGGAATGCCACCGTTTCCATCCATCTCCACTTGGATTGCTCAGAAACATTGTCTCAGAGAAACAAGTCTGCTGGGCCAAGTTTGCACAGCCAGGCACACATTAGGGCAGCTGGGTTCTCAGACCACAGAGAATTAATATGCTCAAATATCGGTCTACCTGTTTCCAGACCTGTTTCCAGAGCCCTTAGTCACCTCTTTGTGTTTCTTCTGTTTGCAAATTCCTACTCATGTGCAGGAGTTCTGTTCACTCAACCCCCGGACACTATGCCACACTCTGCCTGGAATGTCACCTCGCTGGTCCTCGCTCATGCCAGCACTGGGATTTTTACTGATCTCATTTTACAAAGGAGGACCAATGAGACTCAAAGAATGAAGGGACTGTTGATGGGTTATGCAAGACATTGCATGGTGAAGCCAGCTGGATCCCCTTGGCCTCTGGCTGGGTCTCTTGGTCACACTGGCACTGAGCAAAGTCCATCTGGGATGCTGACTGGCTGAGTCCCAGGGACTTGTGGCTCTGGCCTGTCCTTTAGCACCTTGCTCTTCACAGGGTGCTCTAGCAACCACCCCCTCCTGCCTACAGCAAGGTGTACTGCCCCCACCCTGCCCCCGAGTTCAGGCTCAGAGCGCAAATAAACACAAAGCCAAATGACTTTCACTCTGTCCCTTCCAACTCAGTGATTTTGGAGGAGAATAAATACTGAAGCCACTGGCATGAATAGAAATTAATGTAGAACTGGCCTAACTGCGTGGGGATGTTTTTGAAAAAAGGGAGAAAAATTCTCAATTTAAAATCTCAACACAAATAGACTCTTCTAAGGTCAAATGAAAGAGAATTGTGTTAGGAAAGCAAAAAGACTTCAGGGGGCCAGAGCCCTCCTCTTCTGTTTCTCCCCCTCTCCTCTCTCTCTTTTTCTCTCCCCCCTCACCTTTTCTCATCTCCTCCTCCCCTGTCTCCCTCCCTGCCCTCATTTCCTCTGCCTCCCTCACCCTGTTCCCGTCTGGGTCTTCCCACCTCTTTGCCTCCATTCTTCCCACCTGTGTGTTTACATCTACCAGTCTCTCTCTCTCTCTCTCTCTCTCTCTCTCTCTCTCTCTCTCTCACTTAGTAACGTGTGTGTGTGTGTGTGTGTGTGTGGTGTGTGCACCTGCAGTATATATTCACATTTGTATGTGTGTTGGTGTGCTTACGTGTGCAGATGCTCTGTACATTGAGGCAGGGTGTCTCACTTGAACCCAGAGTGTACCTCTACAGCAAGTCCAGGTAGCCACTTTGTTCCAGGAATCCCTTGCCTTTGCCTCCAGGAAGCTGGGATTACAGGCACACTGCCATACCCAACCAGAATTTACGTAGGTGCTGGGGATCTGAACTATGATTCTCACACCTGGGTGGCAAGCCCTTTGCCCAATGAGCCATCTTCCCAGCCCTCATTTTCAGCTCAGGGGCATTAATTCCACCTCAGGAGAGTAACATGGCTTTGGCCAAGTCATTTCCCCACTTTGTGCCTATTTTCCAGTCATCGAGGTTGGAAGTAGGCTTTCTGCTTGTTGCAGGTACTAAACATAGCAAGACAGTCCTCTGTAGGGGAAATGGCTTCTGCCTTGTGATGGGCTCAGGCCTAGGATGAAGGTGGACAGAGGTCAGAAATGAGCATCATCTGGCCTCAGAGGAACACAAGTGGATGAACATAGCTGTCTTGTGACCTTAGCATGTGTGTATGTAGTATATGTATACTTGTATGTTTAGGTGTATATGCCCACGTGACCACATGTGGATGTCAAAGGAGGATGTCAGATGTCTTCTCCTATCTCTTTACATCTTATTTTTCCATTTGCTTGAATAAGTATATATGTGTCTATGTATTTGTATGTATGAGCACATATATACCATGGCGTCAGAGGACAATTTGAAGGAGTTCATGGTCTCTTTCTACCATGAGGGCAGGATCGAACTCAGGTCTTTAGGTTGGTGGCTTACCTGCTGAGCCATCTCTCTGGCCTTATGCATTAAGTTTTGGGACAATGCCTCTCTCTGAACCTGAAGCATGCCATTTTGGCTAGTCTGGCCAGCTGGTCAAAGAGTTTCTGTCTCTACCATTCAGTGCTGGGGTTATAGGTTCACATGGCCACAGACGGCATTTTACTTGGGTGTTAGGGACTTAAGTTCAAGTCCTCAGCAGGGCAATTGTGATGCATACCTTTAATCCCAGCATTTGGGAGGCAGAAGCAGGCAGATCTCTGTGAGTTTGAGGCCAGCCTGGTCTATAGATTGAGTTCCAGGACAGCCAGGGCTACACAGAGAAAACTAAAAACAAAACAAAACAAAAACTCAGTGCCCCGCCCCCTGCTTTCACTTAGGTACTCTTACCCACTGGGCTGTTTCCCTCACCCATACCTTGGCCTCTCTACTCCAGCTTACAACTGACCTGGATCAAAACTAATTTGAAACCAAGGAGAATCTGAGAGGTGTGTAAGGCCTGGTGGGTGGGTGAGCCTTCAAAGGTCAGGTTAGAGCTATATAAAGTGGGAAAGAGCCACATTCTGAGTCTAAATGAGGAAATTGTGACTGGCAGAAGGAAGTGGTCTCCCTGGCAACCATGGGGAGTTGAACCTCCTCAGAGGGACTGACTGGAAGGGAAGCCTAAGGCATGATCTTCTTAGGGAAGGGAACACATCTCTCTTTGTCATCGTCGTCTCCCCAGGGCACAACATGAAACCTGGATCCATAAATACAGTTGCAAGACCGCCTTAATGAGTGAATACACCTGTTCTTAGAGTCTCTCAAGACAGCTTGGATGCCATTTCCCCAGAGCCCAGAGCCCTCCTGCAGTACACACTTAGCAATCTCTGGCTAAAGATGGAGTGTCTTCCAACTGCAGGTACTGTGTGGTCACCTATGCATCTGTTACAGACCAAAAGGACCCAAGAAGGGACATTTCAGGGCAGATCAGGAATGAGACAGCACCTTGCCAAGTCACCCAGGCATCTCTGTCCAGCCATCTTCAAACCCTTCATTGCCTGGAGGTGAGGGGTGGATTGAAAGAATAATGGTAACAAAAGTGCCATCCAGGAGCACTAAGCCAGGACACTGAGCAGGGAGAGATCTGGAAGGGATAACCTTCACACAGCAAAGTGCTGCTCTGGGAGTCACAAGTGCCCAGACTCTACACTCGAACCACAACAAAGCCCAGTAGGAAATCACTGTGGAGCCTCCTCATAGCCAGAAGAACCTCTCTAGCTACATATTGGAGATTGTCTCGGCCTCCCTGAGGGCAACAGTGGGGATGGAGACCAGTGTACAGAGCACTCATTATACTGTGTTCTTAGAGAGAGGATGGAGATGGGACCAAGAAAGAGGGCTGTGATGCAACCTCAGGCCCCGGACAGCCCTGTGGATGCTTTTGAAGTTGGACTGGCAGGAAGGCTGGGTACTGGGGGGAGGGGCGTATGACACCGCCTCGGCAATCAGGAAGGGAATGTGGGCTTCCCCAGAAGAGTTGTTTCTGTGAGACAATCTGTGCTCTTCAGTGGAGGTGGCTCCCCCGGGCACTGACAAGCTGATGGCTCCTCTTGCCAGGGACACCTCTGATAGCTGGTGAAACAAATCCTTTAGCTCTGAAGCGAGGTCTGGGTGCACAGTGCCACATCCATGGTGGCACGTTCCTCCCATTAACACTAATCCCGCTTGCAATTCTGCAGGCTAGATAGTATCATCCAGTTTGCAAATGAAAAACAGCAGAGTTTTGGAAAGGTATCAACTGGTCCCAACCACGAAAGTGGTGACTGCTGTGGAGATGATTCAAATTCGGGCCCTTTGGCTCTCCCTCCCTTCCCATTACAACTATATTTCCCTCGCTGGACTCCTTCATTCTCTCCTCCCACGTTCCACCCATTGCTCTCAAGATCTGACAGATTCTTCTCCATGAGGTTCATTCCTACTTTTTTTTTTTTTTTTTTTTTTGAGGTTGAGTTACATCTGACTATTTTGTTTTGCAGACAGGTCTTGCTTTGTAGCCCAGGCTGACCTAGAACTTGCAGTCCTCTGACACCAGCCTTCCAAGTTCTGGGATTACAGGCATGTACCAACGTGACATCCAGCTGTGTCTGAGATTCCTAACCAGGAGTCTTGCAGTCCCAGAAAATAGTAGGCTAATTTTGGTATTAAAGCACACAATTAGGGTTTTTAAGTTTTTTTCAGGTACAGTGACCGTGAGATTTTTAAATACATATTATGAAAGGCTTCTGAGTCCCCCAAAGAGGTACCCTCCAGCTCAGGTGACCCAGGGTGGGCGAACGTTTGGGATGTGTTTCCGACCTTGAGAAATGAAAGCAGCCAAGGCAGGTCAGCACCACGGACAGCACTCAGCTTGTGCGCTCCCCACTAGTTGGGCCAACTTCCAGGCTAACCAGAAGGCCGGCTGCTGCAGGATTCTTACTGCCTGGGATCAGTGGGATGGCAAGTCAGAATGGGCAGTTGACACAGATGGCTTCCCTCCCTCTTTGGTTTTTGTTTCCCCCTTTTTAATGAAAGAATCCCAAATGTTGCAATTGTCCTCACAGTGACATTTCCCCCATCCTAAGGGCCACCAGTCCCTCCCCACCACAGCAGTAACGAAGAGGGTATCGAGCCGGGCAGTGGAGTACCCTGGTGACAGATTAGCGCTGCCAGCTACCGACACAAAACCATTTGGTGTGGGGAAATGATAGATGCTAACACTCATTTTAAACACAGGCAACTGAATTCCCGCAGACAGGCGCCACGGCTGGAATTTAGGGCACAGCTGGTAGGTTCAGATAAGGTGCGGAAGCAGTCCCGCACAGCGCCGCGTTACTTAATAATGAAAATGTGGTGATGGATGCCACTGTCTCGAGGATATAACCTCCCCATTTGGAGGTTTTCAGCTCCCAAATCATCCATCCCACCGTCCCAGTTCCCCCTCCCCCTTCTTCGGGGCGGTGGGGGGAGGCTGGGGGAAAGGATGTATGTGGGGATGGATAAAGGCTAGGGGCGAAAGCAGCAAGAAGCTCACAATCCTAAAGAACTCGAGGAAAAGTCTAAAGAACTCAGTTTGAAAGAATGCGGTTCTGTAAGCTCACTCGGGACAGCGAGTTCAACACGAGAAAAATGGGCCAAGTTACCCTCAATGTTTTAATGGTCAAGGGTACCACCCCTATCTTGTTTCCATGACATCACAAAGAGCCAATCAGAGTTTTTCATACAAAACTTCCATCCCACCTGACTCTGAGCTCCAAGAGAGCCGTTCACTGCCCCCTCAACAGCGCCCCCTGGAGAAAAACTTGAAGTTCAGTACATTCAAATGGAATCTAGGCTAGAATACTGCAGGATACCTGTTTTCTCACTCTGATGGGAGACAACTAAAGGCCAACACTTGGGAGCATCACAGGGTCCTCCTCTCTCATGACGACGTGCAGCGCCCCAAATTCAGTGTTTTCCTCCCCCAGACAGAACTCTCTCTTGAACTTCTTCCTTTTCTTTACTCCACCCTAGCCTTATATAGGGCCTCATCCTCTTCCCAATAAATACTTCCCTCTCTCCAGTCTTTCTTCTCCAGTCTCATTTCATTCTAACAGAAGCACACAGGTCCTTCTGGTCCATAAGGCCAGCCATGGACTTCAGCTTCCTGTAGGACAGAGCCCAGTCTCTGTAAGCTGGGCAACCCAAGCCTTTGAAGGTCAGCACTCTGACCCCCATGTCTCCACCAGGACTATGTGAAGGGTGTGTTTCAGCCACAGGAACATGCTGCTAACACAAGTTCAGGCCCTTACCTCTGGTTTGCATGCCTGCCCTTCCCCTTTGCTCCTTTCCAGGGCTCTAGACTTCAGACTTAAGCCTTCTCACTTTGAGAAGATGTCTTTACAGCTGCCCACTTCCTAAGACCACCAAGCTCTCGGTCATAGGCTATTACATCAATAATCACTCTATCTTACAGTGGTAGGTTGTCATCACTGCCAGAAACAGGACCAAGTCCCTGTTTTACCACTTACCAACTCTCTAACCCTCACTTTTCCCCATTATGTAAGATAACAGACATGAAGCTTCAGCATGGGTTCTGGAATACAGTAGGAAATCAATTACTTCCTCAGTGGGCTGAGATTCTGCACCTAGAGCCCACAGGAAGTTTGGGAAGGACCATCTCTAGTGAAGTCCTGGAAGCAGAGCCTGGGAGGGACCTAGAACTATTGCCAGCCATTTACACTTGAGTGTGAATGAGATTTACTCTTTTTGTTGTTGAAGGGGAATGGGTGAAAGGCCTAGGGACACTGAAGGTTTTGGAAAAAAAAAAGCAGAAAAGAGGAGTGAACAATGAAAGGAAAGTGGAAACTTAGACCCAAACTTACTCCTTTTACATCTGTGGCTCTCTCTCTCTCTCTCTCTCTCTCTCTCTCTCTCTCTCTCTCTCTTTCTCCTTTTGGGAAGAAGTTTGACCTAGAGCCACCTGTATCCAGGGTCTACCAGAAGTGGCATTACCTACTCAACAATGTAAAACCCTACAGCCTACACCTCTTTCATCACAATGAAATCCTGGCTGTGAACATCTGAAAGGCTGGCTGGGATTCCTTAGAGATCCACTCTGGCTCTCGCCTGACCTTGAACTTGCTCTGTTCTCTAAATGCAGATTGGAGATTGGCCTACCTCCTTGGGGCTCCCTGCAACCTGGCTCTTGATAGAGTCCTCCTCCCATCACTGCTAACCAGACAAAGCTATAAACCCTGGGTGTGATCTGGAGGCCACCTGAGAGTCTGGAACTGGGACAGGGAGGGTCCTGAAAAAGGCCCCAAGTCCCCTGTGACCCCTTTTGGTGGGGCTGAAATGGCTCCTGCTGCCCAGATTGCAGCCTGCTGCTGTTAGGCACGCGCCAAGGTCAAGGCTGTGCCTCTGCCTCAGATGAAGCAATAATGGCTTGTAATGGGTTGTAAACAGGTGAAGTTTGCCTGGAAGATGCTCTTGCCACCAGGACAGGAGAAGATCCTTTCTCTTTAACCCTCTCCTGGCTTCCAGTTGTGTCAGAGCTCTAGATCTTGTACCTGGCCTCACCCACCTAGACCAAAAGGTAAGGGGGTGTTATTATGCACACTTTATAGATGGGGAACCCTGGGGACAGGGAGGAATCAGCACAGCTTGGGTAGTTACCTAGACTTGTGTGACTTCATGACCCAAGCTATGAACTTCCTGCTCCACAGAGAAAGTTGGGGGAGGGGAGGAAAATATTCCAGCAAGTGACTCTGAAGTCTGGAGGTTCAGAGGGAAAAGTGCCCGACATTTTACTTTCTATGTGACTTTAGACCCATTAATTAACCTCTCTAAGTTGCAATGCCCTCATTTCTAACATGGGGGTAGGATTCCAGAGCAGAATGATTGTATTGATCAAAAGTAATTTGGTTTGGGCACTTCGTGGCACAGAGATTTCAGTAAACACTTTCCCCTTCCTGTTCCCACTTTTTGAGTAAAACAGATGGTCCAGGCTTCTAAAGGACATGATTTAGGCCCTGAGGCTGCAGCAACCCTAGCCTCAAGCTCAGCCCTACTGTGGAAACTGTTGGGGACAGGAATGCTGTATGCTGTCTACAAGGTCACCCTGGGCCAGGCAGGCTGGGGCTCCCTCCCTCTGCCCAAGCCCTGGGCAGCAAGGAAGGATGAGAGACAGTGAGGCCATAAATAAGGCCAATGAGGAGCCATAATTCTGCCTGCACCACCCGTGCAGCCATTCTGTCACGCTGCTACCTTTAATGCAGCCACCGTCACGCCAAGGCACAGGAGGGCAGGCAGCTCCTTAGCTGTGCTTCTGTGTTTGTTAGGGGCCAGTCAGGGCTGTGTGCCTGTGGGCTGGGGAGTGGAGGCTGGCTGTCATCTGCTAGTTCC
The DNA here is from genome assembly GCF_003668045.3 of Cricetulus griseus. Lineage (NCBI taxonomy): Eukaryota > Metazoa > Chordata > Mammalia > Rodentia > Cricetidae > Cricetulus > Cricetulus griseus. The sequence continues at coordinate 21,905,836 of NC_048599.1, read as the reverse complement.
TTGCCCTCGACCCCGTGCATGGAGACTTGCCCCCAGTGACCAGAGAGAGGAGGGAGCCAGGACCTACTGCACACCATGCCCATATGAGGCCCAGGTATACTGTTACCCAAACATCTTTGTTGTTGTTCTGCTGCTCTGGGGCTTGACCTCTGGACATCTGCTAGGCAAGTGCCCCAGCGATGTCCCCAGCCATCTTTAGTCTTTATTTTGAGGCAAGGTTTCATTAACTTGCCTTGGCTGACTTTGAACTCACTCTGTAGCCCAAGGAGAACTTGAACTTTCAACCCTCCTTCTTCAGCCTCATGAGTGGGGAATTAAGGGTATGTACTACCATGCCTGGATTCCCCTCTCACCGTCTGACACACCCAATATTTCATTCACCTATCTTTGCTTTCTGACTGTCTGGCAGCACTTCCCTTGACTGGACTCCCAGAGCAGTCACTAGACTCCGAGGGTAGTCTCTTAGCCTCCTATCTCCATTCCCAGCTTGGGCCCAGCTCTTTTCAGCAAGTCTGTGATTTCAAACATCACCCTAAACACACAGATGCCAATAAACACTGCACCTGTTCCCTGCCCTGGTGGAGTCAGTGGAATGTAAAGGGCTTCTCCAGAGAGGATCTACAGCTGTGCACCTCAGAGAAACCAAGCTTTCTCACCTTGATGCCTAGGCCAACTGGTCTCAACCTTGAGAGCATTCCCTAAGCCATGTACCTCCACTTCCTCTCAAAAGTGGTGCTAAGGAGGGCAATGAGGACTGAAGGAGTTGCTCCAGACATCTGCAGTGCAATATGAGGGTGAGGCCCTTATGGGACTCCAGGCCTGCAGTCACCAGGAAGCTCCAAGAAAAGCATGGCCTCCTTGGAGGAACCATTTGTGGAGGAGAGTTGCAGGACAGGTGGGGGTGACGCTGAGGGGTCAAGACAAGAAGAGGGCCTCAGGGTTCATAACTCTGAATGTCATGAGAGGCAGTGACAACAGAACCCAGAACATGAGCATGCCCAAGTGTTTGTATGCATACATATGCATGCATGTGAGCAAATACATGTGTGTAGGTGTGTACATATGTACATGTTTACATGTGTGTGTGTGTGCTGTGAATCAGGCAGGCAGAGGGCAGATAGCATAGCAAATGTTGAAGTTTGCACAGTGTCAGGGGCACTGGGGGGACTGTGGTGATCAGCCCACCCAACCCTGCTACTGACCTGAAGGCTGGGTTGGACACAGAGGAAAGGAAGGGAGGGGGAACTTCAGGTTTCATCTGCCCCTTTTGAAATATCCCCACACTCAGACACCCAGGCATCTCTGTCTGCCACTGGTATGGTCTTGGCCCCGCTTTCTGTCCTGCTGGATACACACTTCATCAGGGAATGGCTGGAGTAAGACAGAAAGACCAGAAATTCTGCCCTGAGGCAAGTCTGCCACACACAATGGGTAACCTCCTCTTTACAGCCAGGAGACTCCTGGGGAACCTCCATAGGAAGTGGGGACAGTGACATCCTCCTTCTTTCCGAAGGTGTCTTCTAGTGTGTGAGAGCAGGGATCGGCATTCAATCCCTGTCCTGGGATATCTAGCTTAAGAGAGCACTGCCCTAGATCCAGGGCTGTACAGCTTACCCTGTGATCTCATTAGCATTGTCAGAGGAGTTACAAACACAGTGTGCAAGGACACACACATGCACGCACTCCATGGCATATGTGTGGAGGTCACAGGACAAAAGAGCTGGGGTCTCTTCTTCCAGCATGTGGGTTCTGGGGCTCAAACCCAGTTTCCCCAGCGTGGCAATGCCTTCACCAGTGAGAATTCAGAGTAATGTGCATGATGGTGACTGACACACTGTGGTTGTGCAGTGAAATTTCTAGCTGAAACCACCAGGATTGGGCTTTTGCTATCAACAAGTCAGGAGGCAGCATTAAGCAAATCCTCAGTGGAGGGCAAAGCCACCTCTAGCTCCTAGAGAACTGCTGAGGTCGGAACAGGTCAAGTGCCCTTAAGCCATCCAGACAGACCTGCCTGGGTGAGCACTCCCAGGAAGGAGAGCTCACTTAGAGGTGCCTGCAGGAGAGGAACCCACCAGAGCTAGAGATGTAAGCTTTGAGAGCACTACTGACAGCTCCCTGGGCCACAGGCACTAAGCTGGGGTCCAGATTCAGTCACAGCAGAGGGCAGGTCCTGAAGGGAGGCTCAGCTAGAGCTCTGAATCAAAAGACGAGAGAAGAGACAGGTCAAGAAAGAGAGAGAGAGAGAGAGAGAGAGAGAGAGAGAGAGAGAGAGAGAGAGAGAGGTGAGAGAGGGGAGCAGGGAGTGGGAAGGGCACACCACCAGGCTGGACCAGTCACTGTGTGAGACCGCTGGTGAAACTGAGAGAGGTTGAAGATCACCATGTCCCCCAACCTATGTATTCAAACCCTACTCCCAATGATTCAAACCCTACTCCCAGTGATGAAGTTGGGAGGCATGGCCTTTGGAGATTACTAGGTGCCCAGGATGGAGCCATGTGCATGGGTCTGTGTTCTCACACAAGGGAAGGGGCTATCTAGTTCTTTCATCATATATGTTTACAGTCCCAAGGGGCAGTATGCAATACCCTTGCTGTTTGTCCCTGGGCACGGGGTTGAGGTTTCAAAGACTCTTATCTTTCCCAGTTCTCTCTCTGCTTTCTGTTTGCTACCCCAATTCCCTATCATGATGCACTTATCCCTCTGGAAATGTAAGCCAAATAAACCTTTCCTTGTATAAGCTGCTTTGGTCTTGACATTTTATCACAGTAATAGACAAGTAATGAATACAGCTGTTTAAAACCGAAAGGCAGAAAGAGTGTGTCCTATCTTCACTGGTCTTTGTGTAGACTAAAAACTAAAACAACAAAAAACCCCAAACAAACAAAAACTCAGAGGGTAATTCATAGTCTTTAATGCATTTGTTGGAAAGCAAGATGGATTAGAGGCTGGGGGGGATGGTGGTTCAGTTGGAAAAATGATTTATGCATAAGTGTGAGGACTGGAGGTTGGATTCCTAGAGCTCTCTCTCTCTCTCTCTCTCTCTCTCTCTCTCTCTCTCTCTCTCTCTCTCTCTCTTTCTCTCACACACACACACACACACAGGATCCTAGGATCTCTGCGGCTTGCTGGTCAGCCAGTCTAGCTGAATAGGTAAGCTCCAAACTCAGAGAGAGCCTGTCTCAAACCATAAGGTAGAGAGCAATTGAGGAAGACACTGGATGTTGACCTCTGACCTCCACCTCCAGATACATGAACATGGACACACACACACACACACACACACACACACACACACACACACACGAGCACAAAAACAAGATGATATAAAAATAAACTAAAATTTCAATTTAGGTTGCTAGGAATAAAGGAAAAATAAATCCAAAGAAAATAAAAAGAACAAATTTTAAGATATAAAAGCAAAAATGATGGGCCCAAACAGGAGACAAAACAGAGCAATCCCACAATGCAAGGCTGTGGTAGGAACAAAGTGAGCTCATTCACGTGCTTGCTCACTAAAATCAAGACGTGCAACAGGGAACAGAGGGGAGAGAGCTTGCAGCCCTGCCCTCAGAAGTCACCAGCTGAAAGGTGCCAGTGAACCAGCAACCAGTCTACTCATTGCCCAACCACACGGAGCAGAGGCATCGTGGGAGTGGGGAGGGGCTCTGGTGGTCCCCAGCAGACGGTGCTGAGGCAGGCGGGCGCGTGGGTTACTCTGCTTCCCTGGCCCTGAAAACAGCCCCTATCACTGCAGTTGCAGATGCAACCCACAAGACATCCTTGCGGGTTTTGGAGCATCTCTGCAACCAGGACTGTTAACCATCTTCACCCTAGAGCAGAGGGAACCGAGGCTCGGCAAGCTTGCGAACTGGCCCGGGGCTTCAGCAAGCATGTCACCGGTGGATGGGGGCTTCCTGAGGCAGAGGCTGTGCTGGCGTTGGAGCTGCTCGCACCAGTGCAAACAAGGCAACAGGAAGTAGGTGAAGAGGAGTGGGAGGAGCAGGGCGGCAGAAGGGTAGGGATCTGAGCATCCCCTGGGTTACTGGGTGTGTAGGAGCAATCCATGTGTCTGAGCTTGTTCTCATCTCATCACTAGCAATTTCTAGATGGCTCTGAAGCAGTGGTTCTCAACCTTCCTGATGCTGAGACCCTTTAACACAGTTCCTCATGTTGTGGTGACCCCAACCATAAAATTATTTTCGTTGCTACTTTATAACTGTAAATTTTCTACTGTTACAAATCGTTTTGTGAATATCTGATATGCAGATGGTCTTAGGTGACCCACATGTAGAGAACCGCTGCTTTAAAGGGTGCTATTGCTTGGCCTCTATCGAAGCCTGATCCAGCTCCAAGAAAGATGCTTTTCGGATGGCCTGATACTCGTTGTATAGCTCAGTCTGGCCTTGAACTCAAGGCAATCCTCCTTCCACCGCTTCCCAAATCCTGGGATTGCATGCGTGAGTGTAAAACAGCTGAGGAGCTGGAGGCCCCAGCCCTGGGCTGAACTAGTGTCTGTCTTTTGGTGAGCCTGACTGGCTGGCTCCCATCTAGGGGAGGCTAGCGAAGTGAGCTGGAAGGGCTATGGGTGCCCTCAGTGGAGTAGGGGTTCTGGTGGGATACAGCGCTAGTCATGCCCAAAGACCTTGGCAGGGAGGTGGGCGTGGCCACACCTGAGGCTAGGGGTGGCGGGCGAGGCCAGCCCTGAGGCTTCTGTGATTGACTGGATAGTGGGTTTTCTTCGCAGGGCAGTTGGGAGCCATGGAGGATTCCAACCATTGGCAGGCCTCAGGCACCAAGAGCAGCTGGAGAAGAGCTGAGTTCCCCTGGCAGCGGGGCAGAGACTCTGACTAGCAAAGAAGGGGTGATCTCATCCCCTCTCCTTCCTCTCCTTCCTCCCCTGTCCTGGGGCTGGCAGCTCCCCGTGAAGCCACTACGCACATCCTTCAGCATGACATTGGAACATCACCGGGGGAGTGGAGGGTAACGGAGCACCATCCCAGGCGGTAATGGCTCCAACGCCTAGAGGAAAATGACATAAATAATGTCCCATTAGAGGCGCCGAGCTGCTCTGCCGAGTGCCTTGTTTTGCCCGCGACATGATGGTCTTCATAAACAGACTCATTTGTTTTCCAGCCCTTGTTTGGGCGAGGTGGGGGTGGGGTGCCGAGGAAGGTGACCCGGCATCGAGGGCAGCAATGGGGACCTAATTGCTGCCCAGACTGCGGCCTGGTGCCGGCGCCCACCATCCATCTGCTCAGTCTTCGGAAACACCCTGCTTCCCCGCTGCCATTCAATCTTTCTCAGACTCGTGGGTGGTCTCGATGCCCACTGACCTGACCAGACAGCCAGGGGTATGAGAGACAGACTTGCATTCAGATCCTGACCCTGCGGGGACCAACCGGGCCCCATAGATGTCATCTAGCCTGCTTGGACCTCAGTTTCCTCTTGTGAAAAGCGCTTTAGCTTATCTTCCTGGCTGGTGTGAAATGCCTCATGGGAGTGTTGAGGCCGCAGTGTCTTTCCTAAGCAGTGGTCCCTTCTGTGTCCTAGCTTTGTTTATGGAGATGCAGGCTCTCTTCTCCCCAAAGGGAGACTCATTCCTGTTGCCTCTGGCCTTCTCTAGCCTGGGCCTTGTGCTGAGCTCAGTTCACAGAAGCTCTGTAAATGTGGCCTGTGACCCTTGGGCCAGGAGTGTGGGACTTCTGACTGGAATCTGGCCCTGGACACACCCTTTCCCCTCTCTGGTCTCTTCCTCCTGGGAAAGGAACAGTTAAGCTGAAGGACATGTGGACCCTCTAATCTCCCACTTTCAGGGTTCCCCCAGAATCCCTATCCATCCATCTGCAGAGCAGTCAGAAAGAATTGGGCCACCCCTTGCTCTGCTGTGTGGCTTTAGGCAAGGATAGAATGTCTCTGTGTACATGGTGGTGTAATAGAGGACTGAAATGGCCAAATCAACGATGTTCACTTGAACCCCTGCAATGTGTCAGGCATTGCTCATGGCTGGGGACACAGCATGAGACAAGACACAGATTTCAGTGGTCAAGAGGGAGAAGAAGGGATCAGCCCCAGTATGGCTGACTCAGTGTACTGGGGTGCTGAAGGGGTAGTGAGTGACAGACACTGGCTTTGGATCTCTAGCGCTGGCACAGAAGGAGCCTGGGGGGCCTCTAAGACAGTGTTATATCTGGTGCTGACTGTGGTTTCTCTGGATTAGGGCTCAGAAGGCCAGTGGCTCGATGCTGGTCTTATGAGGATTTGGTGAGAGGGTGGTAGGCGGAGCCCCCCCTTCTCTGAGTGGTCAAATGATCCTCTGTTTATCTCTTCTCAGAGACTGAAACTTCTTGAGCTGGGGTCCTCAAGACACCTTGCTGGGTACTGAACTTAGTAGTGGCTCAGGGTCCCTGGCCTTCCTGCAGAAGGATCCCTGTGTTATACTACATTCTATGGTTATAAGAAGTCATAACCTGAGCTGGATGTTGGTGGCGCACGCCTTTAATCCCAGCACTGGGGAGATAGAAGCAGGTGGATCTCTGTGAGTTCGAGGCCAGCCTGGTCTACAGAGCGAGTTCTAGGACAGGCTCGAAAGCAATACAGAGAAACCCTGTCTCGAAAAACCAAAAGAAGGAGAAGAATGAAAAGAAGAAAGAAGAAGTCATAACCCATCTCATATCAAGAGGAGGAGACATCAATCCCACTTTTCCTCCAGCCTTTCCTTCCTCAAGAGCAGTGCTGAGGCTGTCACAGAAGGTGACAGATCTACAGAGCTGATAAGTGAATAGGGGCTGAGGTGAGGAAGGGGTGGGATAGAGGGAGCTGTCCAAAGGTCCTGGGGTAGGAAACACTATCTGGTTCAATCCTGAAGAACCCTCAGGAGCACCAGGCCATGGCATTGGAACATCCATCCTGTAGGGGACAGACAGCAAACACACAAGTAGACAGACAGCATAACACTGGGCTGTGCTGAGTGTGGGGAACCACTGAGATCTGTGTACTGAGCAGGGGCGGGGTGAGACTGGGCTGTGTATGCCAGCAAGTCTTTCCTAGAGGTACCCACTGAGATGAGCTCTGTGGCTGGGGAGCGGGGGGGGGGGGAGCTGGCCAGTCATACCAAGGGGAAAGAGACAGAGAGAGATATAGACACAGCGAGACAGACAGACAGACAGGCTGCTGCCAAGGCCACCAGGTGAGATGACATTGTGGCTAGAATTTGATGAGAGAGTGAGCGACAGTGATATGGTGATGGGTGGGCTGGGAGTGCCCTGGCACGGATTGTGGATTGTTTCTGAGCATGACAGGGGGACACTGGCAGGATGTATGGAGGATAATGTAATCTGATTTTTCAGTAACAACAACAAATTGGCGTTGTGGCACTCAGTTCTGGACTTGATACCCAGTTTCCATTCCTAGTGGCACACTGATATGCTGTGTGACCATGCACTAGTCACTTACCCTCTCTGAGTTGTCAGTCTGGACCCTGGAGAGTCATAGTAGAGAGGATGGTGAGAAATGTGAGGGAGGCAGAAATGTCAGAACCTTGTGATTGATTGGCAGTGGAAGAAAAGGTGACTCTGCATCTGGAAAGCTTAGTCTCATAATGCATCTCAGAGTGGTTGAGTGACGAGTCCATGGTCACACAGCTCTTCCTAAACACCACCAGGTCACACTGTTGGGGCCAGTCCTGGTTCTGTGGATGCTCCTGGCCCTGGGTCCCTGGCCTTCCTCTCTGTGTTTCCCCACCCTGTTCTGCCTTATCCCCTGGATAACTTCCCTCCTTCCCTCCCAGGATGCTGGTGGTTCTGGCTGACGCAGGCCCAGCAGGTGCTCTTCGCCTAGCTGTCGCTGTGATGAACAGCTTCCCGTGGCCGAGCAGATAACAGTACACACACAGGTCAGGGGGGCCCCATGTAGCCCATCCATCAGGCCTGCGGCGGGCAGAGGGCTGGCACACCCTTGTGCCTGTTATCTGCCACAAATGTGTTTTCCCCCAAGGTTAACAGCAAGAGTGACAGCTGAGTGCCTGGCATCAGCAAGGGCCCGCTAAATGGCACCATCCAGGCCTACTCCCCATCCCGATGGACACTCCCCCATCTTTCCAGGGACGTGCTACCTACCCAGCTCCCTGCAGCCCAGACTTTCCAGCTGCAAGCACCAGATCTTTGAAAGCTAAGATGTGCAGAACTTTATTTCTTGAGAATTGGGAGGTGTTTCAAAACCATGGAGTCTGGATCTCTAGTTGGCTGACCTGTGTTCAGATACAGGCCTTCCCACTCATTTACTGTACTGGGGTTATAAGCAGGTGCCACTCAGAGCTTAAAATCTAAGTGCTTAGGACAGTATCTGGCACATGGTAAATAATAGTCTTAACTTTGTCTCTCTGTATCTCTGTGTCTCTGTCTCTGTCTCTGTCTCTCTCCATATCTGTGTGTGTTCAGGTGCATGCAGAGGCCCATGGCTGCCTCCCTCTATCGCTCTCTACCTTATTTACTGAAGCAGGGTCTCTCACTGAACCTGGAGCTCACCGATTTGGCTAGAATGGATTACCAGCAAGCCCCAAAGATCTTCCTGTCTCTCACTCCCCAGCACTAAGATTATTTTTAAAAAAATGCCATTCTGTCTTTTACATGGGTACTGGGGATCAAACTCAGGGCCTCCTAGTTGCTTGTATAGAAGTACTTTTCTGACTGGCCATCTCCCTAGCACTGGAGTTCTAAATTTTGTAGGCATGGGACCTCAAAACTTTCAAATTACCTTGGGACCAGAGTAGAGGGTTTGGCTATTTGGAGGATTGTGGGCAGTGTGGGCGGGTATTGGTGTTAGCTCTCCAGACTCTCTCACCTCTCCCCAACTCCCTCACATGCACAACTGCCAGGTTCTCTGCCTGATGCAACATGTTCTTCCAACTCAGCAGCAGACTTGCCTTCCAGCCAGGCTGCTGCTTTCCATTGAAGGTTTTGAGTATCCATTGCATAAAGCCTCAGCAGCTTGGAGAGATATTTGTCTACTTTTCACCCAGCTGCCCATCTACTTATCTATGTACTCAATCTGTCTGTTAACCTACTCTGCCCACCCATCCACTCATCCACCCACCCATCCACCCATCCACCCACCCATCCACCCATCCACCCATCCACCCATCCACCCATCCACCCATCCATCCATCCAACCATCCATCCATCCACCATCCATCCATCCACCCATCCATCCAACCATCCATCCACCCACCCATCCATCCATCCACCCATCTATCCACCCATCCATCTATCCACCCATCCATCCATCCACCCATCCACCCACCATCCACCCATCCATCCACCACCCACCCATCCACCCACCCACCCATCCATCCATCCATCCATCCATCCACCCATCCATCCATCCACCCATCCATCCACCAATCCACCCATCCACCCACCCATCCATCCACCCATCCATCCATCCATCCACCCATCCATCCATCCATCCATCCATCCATCCATCCATCCATCCATCCATCCATCCATGTACTTGTCTACCCTCCCACCACTCATCTATCAGCCAAGTCCATCTATCTACCCACTTATTCTATCCATTCATCCACTCCATCCTTCCATCTCCATGTATGTATCCATCCATGTATCCATCCATGTATCCATTCGTGTATCCATCCATGTATCCATCCATGTATCCATCCATTCATCCATCCATGCATCTAGCCAATGCATCTTACCTATTCACTCATCCTTCCATGAATTCATCTGCCCATTTCCTGATCTATGTACCCAGTCCATACATCCACATATCCCTGAATCCAATCATCCATGCATCCAGTCTACCCATCAGTCAATCTACTCCATTCACCCATCCATTCATGCATCTATCCACCCAGTCATCTGTGGTGGTTTGAATGAAAATGGCTCTCATAGACTCATAGGGAGTGGAGTGACATTATTGGAGATGTGGCCTTGTTGGAAGAAACGTGTCACAGGGTGTGGACATTGAGGTTTCAGAAGTTCAAGCCAGGCCCAGTGGCTCACCATCTCTTCCTTCTGCCTGAGGACCCAGATGTAGAACTCTAAGCTACTTCTCCAGCACCACAGCTGCCTACATGCCACCATGCTTCCTGCTATGATGATAATGGACTAAACCTCTGAAACTATAAGACAGCCCCAACTAAATGCTTTCCTTTATGAGTTGCCTTGATCATGGTGTCTCTCCATAGCAATAGAAACCCTAACTAAGACACTATCCATCACCACACATCCACCCACCCACTCCCCTCAGTCTCCATTTACCCATCCTGTCACTCACTCCCCCATTCTCTCCACCTTCCTAACCATGTAGCCATGTGTCCAGGCATCTAAGAACATATTCTTTCCATTACATCATCATATCCATCAATTAGCCCTCTCTTTATTTATCTTTATTGTCTTAGTTAGGGTTTCTATTGCTGTGAAGAAACACCATGACCACAGCAACTCTTATAAATGAAAACATTTAATGGGGTGGCTTACAGTTTCAGAGGTTTAGTCCATTATCATCAGGGTAGGTCATGGCAGTGTGCAGTCAGACATGGTGCTGGAGAAGGAGCTGAGAGTCCTACATCTTGATCCACAGGCAGCAGAAGGAAAAACTCTGTCACACTGGCCAGACCTCAAAGCCGGCCTCCACAGTGCACACTTCCTCTAACAAGGCCACACCTCCTAAGAGTGTCATTCCCTGTGGGCCAAGCATTCAAACACAAGTATATGGGGCTGTTCCCACTCAAACCACCACACATATTCTCTTATTCATCCATCCTTTCATCTTTTCTTCCACCCATTGTTCTATACTCCCGTCACTGGTTCATCCATTCAGTTCTTGTCTGCTCATTATTCTTCTCAGCCATCCTCTGTCTTCTGTTTCCTACGGTCTCTTTCATTCTCTCCCTTCTTCCCTCTCTTTCCCACTCTCCTTTTCTATTTTCTTACTTATGTCTATCCATCTGTCTGTCTATCCATCCATCCCTTTATTCAATCCTGACTGAGCACCTATCACATGCTAGGCACTGGGTTGTCTACAGAAAGGGCTTTAGGAATTGGTTTCACCTTCTACACACGATCGGTGTTTAGCCCTACAGAAAGCACAAACACAAACTAGCAGACACCAGGCCATGGTAGCTCACATGCCAGCACTCAGGAGGCTGAGGCAAGAGAAATGCAAATTTGAAGCCAACCTGGGCTATACATACTGAGTTCCTGTCACAAAACAAAATAAAACAACCTCCACCTTCCCCCTCAAAAAAAAAAAAAAAAAAAACCTGAACATGGAAGCAGCCAACACAATATTGAAAATACTCTGCAGAGTTAGGAAACCATGTCAAGGGACAGAAAGAAAATTCTCTTCCTCCTTGGGCACCTGAACCAGTATCCGCCCCTAGCCCCTGCTGTTCAATTATTAACTATACAGCCTGGACACAGGTTTCTTAAGCTCCCTAGGACTCAGTTTGCCCATCTTTAGAATGGGGGAAGTAATGGAATTCCTGTCAGAGAACCATCACAATGGTCAAACTAGCTTAGTAAGTGTAGATCAAATGGTCCCGATGGGGCTTTATCAGGTGTCACAGAGGAAGCATTAGCACAGAAAGAGGACCCTTTGAAAGAGCTGGAGAGGTGACCACTGAGACATTCTCCACAGCAAGGGGCTGATATGGAATGGAGTAATTTGTAGTCCTGCCTCCCCTGGGCATTGTCCGGAGACTTGGAGTGCTACAGATGTGGAAGTGGTGCTGAGAAGGACAGGACGCTAAGACCAGAGGGGAAAAGAGCCTGGAGGGGCTGGAGCCTTGGAGGGAGGGGCTGATGGGTGGGACTGGGAGCTAAAGAGGAGACTCAGTGGGACAGTGGTGAAAAGGTGGGAATGTTCCCCAGCTTCTCCTGCCCTCCAGGGCCAGTGTGCTGAGACCTGGGAGACAGATCAGAAGTGCTGAGGCTGCCCTGAAAGTCATCTTGCAGCATGTACAAGCCTCGGGATACCGTCCTGCAAGAGACTTTTTGAAAGAGTTTCTTAGCAAATCAGGCTTCAGAATGTCACATTCAGGAGCCCTGCTGAGACCTCTAAGGCCACTGCAGTTAAACAGCCAGAGTCTCATAATGAATTGAAGCCAGGCTCTGAGAGGCTCAGATCCGGCTACTGCCAGATGGTATGGTTTTGACATATTTATGCATGCTTCAACTAACTGGTGCAGTGTGCCAGGCTCAGGGACACGCTAGGAATTAGGCTTCGATGGAGCAGATCCTCAAGGAGCTTGTGTCCCAGTGGAATAGAAATGTCTTCGTTTCTTCTTTTGATGCTGTGATAGAATACTCCGACAGAGTCAACTTAGAGGAGAAAGGGCTTATTCTGGCTCAGGTTCAAGGGTACAGTCCATCATGGCAAAGAAGTGACGGCAGCGGGGGTTGGAAGCAGCAGGTCACATCAACATCAGGAGACAGACAAGATGCGAGCAGGCTAACACTCAGCTCACTTTCCCCTTTTTGTACAGTCCAGGGTCCCCTGCCCAAGGCACAGGGGAATCTACCAACAGCTACGATGAGTATTTCCACATCAATTAATATAATAAAGATACCCACTCTCCCAAGGTATGCCCAGAGGCCCATCTCTGAGATGATTCTAGATTCTGTCAAATTGACAATACCATTGAAAGCAGCCAATGGGTCAATTGGCGGATAATCTCATGGAGGTGTAGCAAACACAACAGCCCATGGAGGCTCCCTCTTTTCTTGTTCTCCTACTCCTATGCTGCAGGACTCACTGGTCCATGGAAGATGTCATAGAAATGTGCCCGGTTGGTAGATATGGTTGGCACACACATTTGCATGCAGAGACCCATGAAGATATGTCTTCTGTTTGATGGATAGTGAAGTATTGCTAGGGCTTTTAGACAATGAGAATCAATTTCTTGTTTTACTTTCAAATGGCCACATTTTGCGTAAACCTTATCTAGCTAATGTGGGTGATGGGGTCCACTTTGGGAGTTCCTTCTGTAAGTTATGGCAATCATTCATTTGTTCACTCCACATGTGATTCTGGCAGCTGCCTTCATTTGGTACTGCTTGTGGCACTGAAGACTTCACTGGCCTGGGATGAGTGCATTGCAAAACACAGATGCAGGACACAACTTGGGTCTTGTGGCAGCCCGGGGGAGGGGTCCTGCAACAGTAACCTGGGATGAGTGCATTGCAAAACACAGATGTAGGGCATAACTCAGGCCTTATGGCAGCCCAGGGGAGGTGGCCTACAACTGTTCAGACAAGGGGTAAGGCTTCCAGGAGAAGGTTGCCCCTAGCTGAGCCTCAATAGGTGAATGGGAGTTAGCTAGCCTTGACTGTCAGCTTGATGGAGCTAACGGATGCCTAGGAGATCAGTAAGGCACATGTCTAGGAGTGTGTCTTAGTTAGGTTCTTATTGCTGTGAAGGGACACCATGACCACAGTAACTCTTATAAAGAAAACACTTAATTGAGGTGGCTCGCTTACAGTTTCAGAGGTTCAGTCTATTATCATCAGGATGGGGACCAGGGCACCTGCAGGCAGATGTGGCGCTGCCTACATCTTGACCAGAAGGCAGCAGGAAGTCAACTGTTACACGGAAGCTTGAGGAATAAAACAACCTCAAAGCCTACCCCCACGTGACACACTTCCTCCAACATAGCCACACCTCCTAATGGTGCCACTCCCTTTGGGAGCCATTTGTTTCAAACCACCACAGATTATCTGGGAAGATATCTCCGGAGAAGATGAACTAGGGATCCCAAATTGTGGATGGAAACTTTTTACAGCGATGAAAAACTGACTTCCATCAGGCAAAGCATATGAAACAATGGAGGTGATGATTTTGCTTCGTTCCCAACCTGGTTGGGTTTGGAGTTGCCTGGGAGACCTCTCTCTGGGCATGTCTGTGATGAGCTTTCCAAAAAAGGTTTAACCATGGAGGGATGACCCACGTTAAATGTGGGTGTCACCATCACATGGGCTGGGGAACCAAATAAAAAGGAATAAAAAAGGACCAGAGAAGTGAACAGTGGCTTGATCTCTGTTTGCCTGCCGGCTGCCTCATGTTCCTGCCTCTGTGCCTTCTTACTGTGGTGTACTTGTGAGCCAAAAAGAAACTTTCCTTAAGTTATTTATGATGGGTATTTTATCACAGAAGCAGGAAAAGTAGCGAACTACACAGTGATGGGCATGGGGCTGTTGCTGTGAGAAATTTGACCTTGTGGTTCTTAGTTCTTTGGAATTTGTTTGTGAAAAGAAAGGAAGAGTTGGGGGCTGTGGGCTAGAGAAACCCTAGAAAGCTGTAAGCAGAGACAACTGGGCCCTTCTGGTAGGAGTTCAGAGGACCAGATTGCTGAGAGAAGTATGGACAGTATACTAAGGCTCATGTGGTTTCAGAGGGGAATGAAGAGCCTAGTGGGAACTGGGCTAGAAGCCACTCACATTATGTGTGGAAAAGGATCTGATGCATTGAGCCTGGATCCTGAAGACACAAAGTGGCAGAATTCAAATGTAGTGGACCGAGTTGTCCAATAGAGAAACTGTCAAGACATCTAGGTTGTGGCACGGTTATTGCTCACGGCTCTTCGTCAGTTCTATGGTGAAAGTAGAAAGCTATGAACAATGGAAGGGTTGTCAAGGAAAGATGGTGGAAGCTTCAAAGACGCAGAAAAGGGGGCTTCAGAGAAAGCAGCTGTAATTGTTAGTCAGATCAACGTCATTAAAGAGAAGCTTCACCAGTATGATGGGAAAGGTACCTCAAAGGAAGACCCTGTCTGTCAAAGGCCTAATTGAGGATGCTGTGGAAGGCTTACCCTGCTGCTCAAAACAACTGTTGCTGTGAAGAGAACTCTTATAAACGAAAGCATTAAGTTGAGGGCTGGCTTACAGGTTCTTTAGTCCATTGTCATGGTGGGAAGCATGGCGGCGTGCAGGCAGACACGATACTGGAGAAGTGGCTGAGTGTTCTACATCAAGATCTGAAGACAGCATCTGAAACCTCAAGGCCTGTCCCCACAGTGACACACTTCCTCCAACAAGGCCACACCCACTCCACCAAATCCACACCCCCTAATAGTGCCTCTCCCTATGAGCTTATGGGGCCATTTTCACCACAACAGGTTCAGCTGCCAAGGTTCACTGAGGTCACAACTGTGGTCAAAGGAGGCTACATCTTGAGCTGGTAGCAGAGCTTAGAAGCATTATTCACAGGGTGCTGTTTCTGCAGGCAACAACATGTAAGGGTTATGGGGTCATGGAGACTTACACCAAGGTTCCAGAAGGCTGCCAAGGATCAGAGTCCCTGCAAGGAAAGTGTGTGGTTTGAATGAAAATGGCCCCCATAGGAGCATATATTTGAACACTTAGTCTTTAGTTGGTGGAATTGTTTGGTTCGGATTAAGAGGTGCGGTCTCGTGGGAGGAGGTGTGCCACTGGTTCCCAGCTGGCACTCTTGCTCTCTCCTTCTCTCTTCCATGTGGTTGTTGTCTCAACATGTTTCAGTCTTGCTTTGGTCCAATCTCTCTCTGCTTGTCAAGCCCATTTCTTCTATCTGGAGTGGAAATGCTGGATCTGTGCCATTGTGTATGCAAGCATGTGACTTTTGTTTGATTTGATGGGGCTCACAGTTCAAAGAGTTATAGTTTCAGCCTTCTAACAAAAGTAGGTTAGATTCCTTGGAGACATGTGGGGAGAAATTAGTTACTTTTTGCTCTTTCCATTTTTTCAAGAAATAGCCAGTTTTGAGTGATTGTAATATGGATGGATTTTTCTGGTGTTGTTAATTATTTCAAGCTTAAAAAAAAGATTTATTTTTGTTTTGTGTGTTTGAGTATTTTCCCTGCATGTATGTATGTTTGTATATCATGTGCATGCTGGGCTCCCACAGAAGTCAGAAAAGGTCATCAGATCCCCCAGAACTGGAGTTACAGGTAGTTATGAGCCACTATGTGGGTTCTGGGAACCAAGCCTAGCCCTCTGCAGGAGCAGCAAGTGCTCTTAGCTACTGAGCCTTCTCTCCAGCCCTTATTTCAGGCTTTTAACAAACAGTTCATGAAAGAAGCTGGTGGATTTACCATAGAGAAAAATACTTCTTTTGCTTTGAATTTTTGCCCTGCTTATATTTTTTTGAAGTATAAGCTAGAATTCTCAATTCACTATGTAAACAAAACTTTTAAGACATAATAATATAACTTGCTGTATTGGGTAGGCCAGTCTCAGATGTTTCTTTCAAATATAAACTATATCACTCTTACTGAGACTGTAATTTCCAAGAGTGCTCTGCATTCAGTTTGCTTTTTTTTTTTTTTCCTATTTTAACTTTTTGTTGTGTCTCCTGCAAGCTTTACAAAAGCTAGGTTGTGTCAGGTCCGTGCACTGAGCTTTAAGCACTGAACAAACTGGAAAAGGCAACACATCACAGAAAAAAATCTGTGTTTTGTGGATTTTTTTTAAAATAAAAGTTTTCAAAAATGTTTTTAAAAAGAAATTGCTTTGAATCTCAGAGAAGACTTTGACCTTCTGAAGTGTAGGGGCTGTTAGAGATGAAGGCTTTTGAAGTTGGACTGGATGCATTTTACTTATGAGATGGCCATGAGTCTGAGGACAAGGGATGGAATGTTAGGGTTTAAAAGTGGTACATTTAATGGACTGGACAGATGACTCTGTGGATAAAGTGTTTGCTTGGAAAGCATGGGGCTGCAGTTCAGATTCCCAGAACCCATGTAAAAGCTGGGCAAGGGTGGAGCCTTACCTGTAATCCTAGCAGTCAGCGGGCAGAGACCAGATCCCTGGAGCATGGTAGCTAGCTGTACTAGCTGGAATTGGTGGATTCCGAGCTCAGCAAGAAGGCCTGCCTCAATAAAGTAGAGGCCTATTGAAGTGTTACATAAATCCCTCTGCCAAAAGCCGCCCGAGCCCCACCGCCGCGAGCTCCATGCCAGCCGCCCACCCGAGTCAGGGCCCAAATGAATACACAGAAACTTGTATTAGGTACAATGCTGCTTGGCCAATGACTAGGATTCTCATCTGTTAGCTCAGTCTTAACTATCATAAACCTATATATTTTATAAGACTTATCTTATCGGACGCCTTATTGGCGTTGTTGATAGATCACATCGTGCTGCTGGAGCAGGAGCGGAGGGGAAAAAGGACATACTTAGATATGAGTCTCCTTGCCATGTCACTTCCTGCCTGGATCATCACTTCTCTACTACATTTTCCAGAATCCTCTTTGACTCCTAGTCCTTGCTTGCCATTGGCCAAACAGTATTTTATTCGACAATCAATAAGATAAACATACAAAGAAGTACATTCCCCATCAAGGAAGAGAATGGACATCACTTTTAGGCCTTCACATTTGAGACACACACACATACATGTGCACACACACATTAGTACATATACGTTCTAATGCATACACACTAGTCTATATACACATATGCATATATACACACAAGTGCATACTCATTTACACTCAGCACATACATGTACCCAAATCTACACACACCTGCTCATATACATACACACATGTATATGAACATGCACACATGCCACAGATACAAACACACACATGATATGTTTGGGTTTCAAGTTGACAAGTGATGATTTCATTGACAAGTGAAGATATTCATTGTCAACTTGACTCAATTTGGGAACACCTAGGAAACACATGTCTGGGCATGTTTGTGTGGTGTTTCCAGAAGGGTTAACTGTGGAGAGAAGACCTGCTATGAGCATGGTGGCACTACCCCCATGGATGGGGTCCTGGACTGAATTAAAGGTGTGTGGGGGGGTGTAGAGCTGAGCACCTGCATTCACCTCTCTGCTTTCTGACTGTGGATACAATATAACCAGCTACCTCTTGCTCCTGCCACCCTTCCCCATCATAAAACAAACCTTCCTTAGGCTGATTTTGTTAGATATTTTGTCACCGCCACAGACTATTTACTAATGGAGTGGGTATTCCATGAGCCTGCCTAGCCTCGGTTCTTACTTCCTAGGGTCTGAGCTGTTTTGCCCAAGAAGAGTGAAGATGAGACTGAGGTTGGTATGGTCCTTGTCTGAGTTACGTTTCTTTTGCTGTGAAGAGACACTCGTGACCAAGGCCACATGGAGACTTTCTTAAAGTTGCAGAGGGTGAGTCTTTGACCATCATGGTGTTAGACCCCTGAAAACTCAAGTATCCGGGGTCTCAGGCCAGGTTCGCGGTCACCCCAATCACCAGGCGGATTCGAGAGCTTGCTGTAAACTGCACAAGGCTTTATTGTAATTTAACGAGCTAACCCCATGTTAGCTTGGGTCTTTCACCCACCTGCCATGGCGGACGGCTAGCAGGGTCTCCCAAAAGATCTTATAGGGCAGCGTAACGGGAGTGTCTAGGGGTACGCACAGGCTCACGATTGGTGTGCCTCCAGGCTTGGAGGGCTTGCCCTGTGTTGATTGGTCAACTGGTTGTTATGGCCCATAGGCCCTCCCAGGGTGGTTGCTATGCTCTTACGTCATTGTCGTGCACTTGTCCGTAAAGCACACCCAGGGTCGTAAAGCATAGCACCACCAGCTAACTTCTGATTGGTTCCTTGTCACAAGACAGGCATCTGACCTCTAAGTGACTAAGGTTCCTTGTCACGAGACAGGCATCTGACCTCTATGTGACCAAGGCAGGTTTATGGCAAGCACGTGTTCGGCTGTTATGGCTGCCAAAAGGGAAGCCGGTTCCTTCAATGGTGAGGAGCCTAGTGGCAGGCAGGCAGGTAGGCACGGCACTGGAGCAGGAGACTGAGAGTTCACATCTTGAGCCAACAACCATGAGACAGAGACAGAGTTAACTGGGAATGATATGGGTTTTTGAAATCTCAAAGCCCAGCCCCAGTAGCATCTCTCCCCCAACAAGCCATAGCTCCTAATCCTTCCCAAACAGTTCCACCAACTGGAGACCAAACACTCAAATATGTGAGTCTGTGGGGGCCATTCTCATCCAAACCACCATGTTCCTCTACCTATGCTGTGGGTATGCAGACCTTGGGAGGAGCACAGGACTAGGACTTAGCAAACCCCCAGCACATGACCTTGGTGAGTAAGCCACTCCCTTATTTGAGCTTCAGCTCCAATTGGTACATTGGGTATGGAGAATCTCACCTTGCCAGTGACCTTGAAGACTGAGCGAGATGATAATGAGGGGGAATCTCAGTCAACACTGAGCTTTGTGAACTTATGTATGCCTGAATGCCTACTATGTACTCACTGTGTGTCTGAGCTTGGGCCTGGCTCATGATGAGGCAAAGGGGATTGTGAGCCTGTCTTTGAAGGCCTGAAGAGGGGACTGCTGCTTTGGAAGCCCTGCTCCTCTGGCCCTCTAAGTGGTTTGGGCCTTCCTGCATCCCTTATTAATATGCCAGCACCTGGAGAGGTGTTAATCCATATTAGCTAATGCCTTTGTTACTGCCGGCACTTTCATTAGCAGGTAACACCTCCAGTTTGCAGCTCACTACTTCAGGAGCCAGCTGGCATTCAGCTGAGAAAAGAACTTTCAGGAATGGGGCTGTCAGGAGGAGGAGGACAGAAGGGGGTCAGTTGTCTGGAAGAGTTATCTCTGACAGGAGCCAAAATCATCTCTGCCCTCTCCCCAAGAAGGTATGGTCGAAATACCCCATTTGATGAGGGGAAACTGAGGCTCTACTGGGACTATTCGACCATACCTTGGGTTATTGTGGCTAATGCCTGGCTTCACAAATATTTGTGTGTCCGTGGTCCGTGAAGTTGTACTGTAGTGAAGGTTGTGCCTCCCTCCAGCCCAGTGGGGTTTGCTGTTTCCTATGCTGCCTGTCTGTGTGGAGAGAACCTGCCCCACTCCAACGCCATGCTGTCCACTGCACCATGCTGGGACCACCCCAGCCTGCACTGCAGCAGCTCTGAGACAAAAGAAAAAAACACTGCTAAGCCACAAGCTTCTCACCAGACAGGGCCTGAGTTCTGATCATGTCTCATGAGCTAAGTCAAGTGAGAGAGTCACGTGGGAGGGAGGGCAGTTACGTGGGGAAACAACATCTGCGGGGCAGTGCCTGGAAGAGGTCAAAGATTTGCCTGCCCTCCCTCCCTGCTTCCCTCCTTCTCTCCTTCCCTCCCTCTGTCCTTCCCTTTCTTCCTCCCTCCTTTTCTTCCTTCCTTCTTTCCTCTCCTCCTCTCCCCCTTTTCTCCCTATACCCCTCCTCTCTCTCCTCCCCTTCTTCTTCCTCCTCTTTTTACCCAGGGTCTCAGGTAGCCCAGGCTGGCTTGAATTTGGTCTATAGCCAAGCATAACCTTGAACTGCTGGCCCCCACCTCCTGAGAATTGGGATTATAGGCATGCATTATCACCTCTCGTTATGCAGAACTGGCCCAGGGCCTCATGCATGCTAGACAAGCACTCTACCAACTGAACTACATTTCTAGGCCTCATGCTCTCCCTTTTTCTTTTCTTTTCTTTCAGTAGATTCTTGGATAGAACCTAGGACCTCAGACATGCTAGGTAAGTGTTCTACCACTAAGCCATACCCACCCAGCCCCTCCAGTACTTTTATTTATTTTGATTAATTAATCAGTCAGTCTAGTGGGGTTTGTGTGTTTGAAGCACTTCTCTCTGCAGAGTCATCTCATTGGCTACTCAAGTACTTTTTAATAGTAGCATAGCCTAGAGCAATATGTGCTTTCATCTGTGTTACCAATAGGGCCAGTTGTCTGTAAGCACTTAGGAAAGAAAAGGGTGAAGCAGATGAGGCTAGAATCTGGAAGTGCCCTTTTGGGTGCAGGATGATCTTTGCAACGTTTCTGTACAATCTGAAATCACTTCAAAATGAAAGTTTCTGTATGCACAGGTCCCACATGTGCCTGATGCTATGGATGGGATTGTCGGGTCCCATGTGTGCCTGATGATGCTATGGGCGGACCATCAGGAGAGGTTGCTGCAGAGACTACAATGCACTGAGAGTTTAAGCAGCATTTGCTAACTGTGGCCAGACACAGGACAATGACAAGACTACTGGGGAAAGCAGCACTTGAAGGGCAGCAGTTAGGAAGACCCTCAGACACGGGCCTCTGGCTGCCCCCCCCCTTCTCACTCATCCACTATTGGATGACTGCTGTTTATAGGTTCCAACAGGGTGCTGAGACTTGGTGATGAGTGACATTGGAAGACACAGGCCCTCCTTTCAGAAGCATATGGACCCACAAAAGATTCAGAATTAAAAAAAAAAAGTCACAGTGAGTGTCTGGGGTCTGGCTGCCAGCTGGAGATGTCATCTAATGAAGAGGGACTTTTAGATTGCACCATGGCTAGTGGCAGGTGATCCACGGCACACTCGGACTTCTAGGTGTCCTATGAAGGACATACATGGATCTATATGATGGTATCTATGTATGGGTATCTCCCTAAATAGCCCAGGCTGGACTTGAGAGTCCTCCTGCCTCAGCCTCCCAAACTCTGAGATCATAGGCACATACTACCTCATTCAGCTTCAAGAGGACATCTGAGGCCAAACTATTCATTTTCCCAAACAAGGTGACAATATCATGGCTATTAAACTTTGGTCCCAGGACTCTGAAGGCAGATCTATGAGTTGGAGGCCAGCTTGAGCTACCTAGTGAGTTGCAGGCCAGCCAGGGCTGCATAGTGAGACATATGCATCTTACCAGAGGCAAACCACCTCTGAGATCTATGTAGCAAAGATAAACACAAAACAATTGGGAAGAGTAGTGCCTAGAGGGGCTCAGGGAGGCTGAGTGACTTGAGACTGAGTCACACAGTGACTTCATCCAGTGGGACAACACTGAAACATAGCGTTCACCACCAGCCTCAGATTTCCCCCAGCATGAAGACTACAGGGGACCCCAGCATTCCACCTCCTTCCTCCCCTCCCCTCATCCACACAAGTGAACCTGGACTTGGGTCTCAGTTGACTTCCAACCCCCCTCTATGTCTTCCTCCCTCCTTTCTGCCCTGGAGTTTTGAGGCTCTGCCTATCTGGCTCTACCCAGCTCAGCTTCTTACTGCCCTCACTGCTGTTCATTCTTCCACAAGCTATGGGGCCCTGTGAATTGGGGGAGGCAGAAACCAGCTTAGAAAGTTTATCACATACCTTCTCTTTAGGTGGAGGGTTCAAAGAGGTCCGGCACCCACCTGAGGTCACAACTTCATGAGCAGAGCCTGACGTTCTGGGTTCTGTCTCATGGCATGTCCTGGACCTTTGGTGGGAAAGGCAGGAAACCAAGCCAGGAGATGGGCTGTGGAAGGCAGAGGGGCGTGATAACCAGTTCCAAAGGCTTACTCTGCGGCCAGCTGTGCTCTGCCAACAGCTGAGCAGACCCGGTCCCCAAAGGGACAAGACTGTTGGGGATCTTGCTGAGTGACTGCAGCCTGCATTTTTCTTAATCTAAATTGAAAACTGCTCAAGTAGAAAAATCATTTCACTGTCTCATCTCAGAAAGGAAAAGGAGAAGGGAGGAGGGGGCTAGGCTGGGGAGGTAGGTGTGGCCAGAGAAGACAGGGGCAACAGAGTGGCCCCTCCCTGCCTGAACCTGGCACTGGCTGGGTCAAGCCTGCCAGCCCCATTCCACCACTACCCTGGGGCCTAGATGATCAGTCCATCAAACTGCTGAAGAAGTCAATCAACAAACACTGAGAGCCACCCTGCACCAGGCAGTCCTGCACAGGCTGTCTGTAGGACACTGTTATATACAGTTTCTGCCTCAATGGGAGCTCCCCTATTCCTTCATACCTTCCTCCCTCTGACAAACATTTCTGGAATGCCTAGCATTTATAAGCACTGTTCCACATGTTAGGGTTACTTGCCAAGTTCATGCCAAGGGAGCCTGGGTTGTGCACATCAGGGTTTATCAGGTGTGGCTGGGGGTTGGGGGAGTCACAGACGTTTTCACTTGGGACCCAGAAAGAGGCACTATTTGTAATTGTAATAGGACAGCAAGTGCCAGCTGGCCTCACCACAGCATTTGGAAGGTGCTGCTTGAAGCACAGGGTCAGGTACACTTGGCCAGCTTAATGCTCACATGTACAGTCTCTGGCTCTCACTGCCTGGTGGAAGCCTGCCCTGAGTGCTGAGCATTCTTTTGGGTGGCAGGAATCAAACTCGGGTCCTCATGCTTGCAAGACAAGCTCTTTTAAACTGAGCCACATTTCCAGGTTCCTCTTCTGCCTCTTTATCCATCTCCCCACTCCTCAGACTTCTCTTCCGTGTCCATCTTCTGCATCCAGCTCCAGTTGAGTGGGCTGAGTGTCCTCAGGCAAGCCCCTTGCAGTCTCTGGGCTTGATCTCCCTACCACACTAGGAGGAACAAAGCTGAAGGGCCATTCTCCTCCCTTCCTCCCTGGCCAGCCTTCCTGCCCTGCCACTCATCCCCAGGCTCATTTCACAGGTCAGCTCCCTTTAATTAGCAGCGCTCTGAGCCTTCTCCCTCACAAAATGGAGACGGCAGGTTCATCCAAATCTCATTAACCTCCCTCTTCCCTGAGGCCCTGCCAGGGTCAAGCCTGCCTCAGGCTAGGGGATGTCACCTCCCAGCAGGCTGGGGTAGGGGCCTGTCTGGGCCTGGGGGTGACATGGATTTGCTGGTTCAGACTACATTCTGTCCACAGCGGTCTCTCAGCCAATTGTAGCCACCTGGGGGTGAAGAGAGAGAAGGACCCTTCAGCACTTTAATTTGAAAATTTGCTGGGGACCAAGGGATGTGGGGAGCAGAGGGGAGTGACAGGCTTCAAATGAATTAATATTTCACTGTATCTGGTTTTCTTTGCTTTTACATTGTCTGCCTCTTATTTTTCTTCTTCTCTCCTTATTTTTCTTTCTTGGAGGAGCAGCACAACCCCACTCCTGTGTCCTCTGTCACAGCCCTACCCCTGTGTCCTGTGTCCTGTGTCCTGTGTCACAGCCCCAGTTGCCAGGCCTGGAGTTGTCTTAGGTCTGCTGTTTCTGGAGGACAAGGGTAAGCTAGCCGAGTTCTAGGAACCATTAACTGCAGGGCTCCAGGCAGGATGCCCGGCCCTTCAGCCCCACTTCCCTTGTCTAGTCTGAGGATCACATGAGTACCTTACCTAGCAACCACTTTGGCACCCCAGTGTCAGGCTCTGGCATTAATATTGGACTTGTCATGAGTTGTCCTAACCCCAATATTAACAGACTGATTCAAGAGAAATGACATGTGTCCTTCAAATGATTTTAACAGCTTTGTTTACAGTTGCCCCCCAGCTGAAAACAATCCCCCATGGCCCATCAGCTGGCATACAGTAAATAACTGGCTACCTGTCCACACACCGGAACATTATGTGGCACCACCAACAATAACAATAACAGCAACAAAGTATCAGACACAGTGTGGTGCTGCAGAACATTCCCCCAAGTGGAAGGAGGGATGCTTTGGAAAGACACCCAACAGTGTTGGACTGCACAGTTCCAGTCATGACTGCCTGGAAATGTCCAGCTGCCAGCAGGTTCAAAAGTAGACTCTGCAGATGCCATGAGCTGGTGGAAGATGAGATCTGCTGCTGCCCAGGGCACAGGGGAACTGTGGGGAGACAAAGTATCACAATGTCTCCAGGGTGGCAGTGGCAGAGCTGGAACACATGTCCTTCACCCACTGCACACGTTAGACAGAAGAGAGCATCAGGGGTTAAGAGCACTGGCTGCTCTTCCAGAGGACCCAGTTCAATTCCCAGCACCCACACGGTGGCTCACAACCCTCTGTAACTCCAGTTCCAGGAGACCCAAAGCCCTCTTCTGGCCTCTGTGAGCACTGCAGGAACATGTGGGCACTGCATGACCATGGCGCACTGATGACATGCAGGAGACATGCCCATACATGTAAAATAAAAATAAAATGAATCTTAAAAAAACAAAAACCTAAGTGAAGGGCTGGTGAGATGGCTCAGCTTGTAAAGGCACTTGCCGCCAAGCCTGACAGCTTGAGTTTGGTCTCCAGGACCCACATGGGAGAGGGAGGGAACCAACCTGACTCTAACACATTGTCCTTCTACCTCCACAGATGTCCTGTGTCGTGTGTAACCGCCACCCATACACAAACAAATGTTTGTTTGTTTTTACATAAGGTGGGGGGGCAATAAAGGAAACACAGACCGGTGGTCTCCAAATGCCTGCACACACATGAACATAGACAAGCCCAATACATAAAAGGAGAGAATTGCTTCTCAACAAATCTCACTAAAAATATTAGCCAATAAATGTGTTAGCTGATTTCTTTGCAGTTTTGTTTTTGAAGGCAAGGTGTTAGATAACTTCAGTTCACCTGGAACTCACTAATTAACAAAAATAACCTTGAATTCTTGAGCCTCCTGTCTCCAACACCTAGTGCTAGGATTACAGGTATGGGTCACCGTGCCTACCATGTTAAATTGTTTGTCATTAAAATGTTTTATTACATTTTGTGTGTGGGGGGGGGTAGGTGTGTGCGCACGCGCGCATGCGCGTGTACACCATATGGGTTCTGGGGATTGAACTCTGGCCATTAGGATTGATAGCTAGTCTTTTTATCTACTGGGCTATCTCACTGACCCTCATTGTGCTTTTACATTTTAGCTGAGGTTTGGGGTACAGTGCCATGTCCAATGAGTGCCCTATTGTGTGACCACCTGGATGACCTTTACAGTACTGAGGGTCCCACAAGAGAGTGCAGTTGTCTCTTTGCTTCACTAGGGCTGTGAGGTTTCAGCCTTCACATGGTTTTCCAGACTGTCAGTTTCTGAGTTTGGGTGGCTGTCACTAAAGTCAGAAGATACTGTTTCTGATCAGAGCTCCCCAGGGTCTTCCCAATGAGCCTCCTCTAGAGCACCACTAGCCACCTTAGCCCCTTATGCAGCCTTGGCCTTTCTCAACCTGCTGGGTCCTTGGTGAGTTCAGTTCTTCCCTAGTTCTAGTCTCTTCTACATACCCAAGCCCAGGGGATCCCACATTATCTGCCTCCAGTGCCCTTACCTTGTCTGTCTGCCCTTCTTCAGGCCTCCTCTCATTCAGTCACCTGTTCAATTGTGTCTGTCTTCCAGCGAGGCCTAAGCCTCAAGGCAGAGATCGGCATCACTTGTGTTTATGTCCTATGGGTCCAGGCTAGGACACATGTCCGCTGAATCCACCCACCCATGCTGACGTGCACCCATTAAGACCTTGACTGTTCTTGCACCTTCCAGATGGCTCTACTAATAACTGGGCCATGGAGGCTGCGTCATCAGGCTGATCCTGCTGACTGGACTCTGGGTATCAAGGTCATGAAGCCATGCTGACTGAGCTGGGACCTATCGCCTTGTCCTGCCTCCTTCTCCACCTCTAGAGGCAACGGGGGTGGGGGTGGGGGGGTGGGAGGCTCTGGTTCTCCTCAATCTTTCTGTTGCTGCTAGAGTCTAACACAAAATCTTTTATTTATATTTATGTGTGTTTGTACACAAGTGTGCAGATCCATGAATGGATTAATGCATCCATGTGCGGAGGCCAGAGGAGGATGTCGTGTACCCTCCTCCATCAAGCTTCTCCTTGTTCCCTTGAGACAGGGTCTCTCACTGAATCTAGAGCTCCCTAGGGATCCTCCTGTCTCTCATCTCTCCACTAGGACTACAGGGATGCCATGATGCTATGCCTGGCTTTTTCCATGGGTGCTGGGGATCCAAACTCAGGTCCTCATGTTTGCTCAGCAAGTGCTCATACCCAGGAAGCATTCCTTGCCCTCCACCCAACACACACACACTCGTAGGTGTATTGCTAGATGAATCTTTACATGGGTGTACTTTCCTAGTGGTTAAAGTTGCCTGCTTTCAAACCTCATGCACATGGGTGAATCCAGGAAGCTTCTTTCTTGCAGTCTGCAGGGTCACTGGTCTGTTCCTTGACAACACTGGATAGACAAATGGAAACTGTTCTCCCCGCTGAATATGGGCACTGGGTGGGGAGTCAGGCTCTCCCTGGCACCCTAATTTCCTTAGATGCTTCCGGTCCTTTCCCCAAGGTCTGGCCCCTTGTGCATTTGGGGGTGCCCAGAAGCCAGAGTGTTGGTGCTGACTCCCAGCAGCCCTTGCCCTGCTGGTGGTGAGTGAGTCACTAAGGCTATTTCTCAGCCTGGCGACTAGAAGTTATCTGTCCATTATTAGCAGTCATTTCAGGGAGAAGAGGAGGCAGGGTGGGTGAGTGGGAACATTGGCTGGGTGAGCCCAGCAAAGGTCAGGCTGCCTTGCATTTTCCCCTCCAATGAGCTCAGCTCTTAGAGGCAATTAGCCCTCAGTAGTGAAGGCAGCACAGCAGACTAACAGGAGCCAGCGCTGCAGGGAGCAGGCGTCCCCCTCTGTGGACCCATGGGTCCCAGCGATGAGGTCCAGGAGAGGAAGCATCCTTGCTCCTTGCCCCTGTGCCTTGTGTGGGTAGCCACTAGATACTCTGTAGGGAAACACAAGTGAACCCACTACTAGGCTGTTGTATGCCTCTGGGGACAGGATCCTCACCATCTCCTGGAGAGCTGCTGGTTTCTCCAGGTAGTTCTGTCCACCACAGCAAGCTACAAGTCTGCTGTAAGGGGAACAAGGAAGTAAATGATGCCATAGCCGCTAAAAATATAAAGGAGGGGTCGAGGCCACCATTCATCCTCCTGATAGGATACTCTGTCAACACCCTCAAGTGGGCACATGATTGCTCTTGCGCTCTTTCTTCCAAAAATACATGAATTGTATGTGTGGATGATTGGGGCTGGGGCGGGGCGGTGTACTTTGGTGCATGTGTGAAGGTCAGAGGTCAATTTTGTAGAGTTGGTTCCTTCCTTTCACCTCTTACATGGGTTCCAGGGATTGAACTGAAGTCATCAGGTTTACATGGCAAGCCTTCGTATAACTGAACCTTGAACTCAAGATCCTTTCTCCACCTCCCAAGTGCTAAGATCACAGGTGTGCACCACCAGGCCTGGTTAGATTACCGATTCTTTTACTGTGAAGAATCGCACGATTATTTCTCAGAATAATTGTTTTAAACACATAAGATGTTGAAGATTTCCAAGAAGACAAATATCAGAGAACAATTTGTCAAAGTGTTTAAGGACTGACTGAAAAAAAAAAAAAAAAACAGCGTGTGTGAGCACATGTACGCAGGTGCACACAGGTGCACACTTTAAAAACCCTGATATGGTAATTGACTTGCTTCCTAATTACCATATTCACTGACAAGATCCATCTGCAGGTGTGAGAGCTAGTGTCAACTCACAGCAGTGGTGAGCACAAACAGCATTGTTGAAAGTCTGCTCTCACCAGCGCTTCCCTAGCTTGCTTGTCCATGTTCAAACCAAAGGAAATGAGAAATTTCAGTTTGAGGCAAGTGAAAATAAGAATATAATTTCCCGCCCATTTGAGTTCACAGCCCCCCTGAATTCTATTTGCAGTCTAGCCAGCTCCATTACATCCAGGATAAAAATGTATATTTATTGAACTGGAAAGACGCTCCCGGGAGATTAGCAGTGGGGGAGCAGGTGAGAGGCTGTGTGTGCAGGAGGCACTGGTGCTGTGAATTAAAAATGTCTGTGTTCGTGGTTCAGCAAGCACCCCATGATCATCTGACCTGAGATAGGTTTGAGAATGTGACAATGACAGACCTGAGTTTTCCTCTCTTGTGGGACTGGGTGCCAGAAGCATCCATAACTTGCACCAAACATTGAGTGATTGTTTAGTTTTTAAGTTAAGATTATTGTTGTTTTTGTTGCATTTGTTTATTGTGTGTGTACCTGTATAGCGGCCAGATGACCACTTGGGGAAATCCATCCTCTCATTCTACCATGCGGGTCCTGGGACTGGAGGTCAGGTATCAGGCTTGACTGAAGGCACCTGTACCTGCTGAGCCATCAACTAACTGCCCCAGCGCTCTCTTTCTTTCTCTCTTTTCTAGATTATTTTTATATTTCCTAAGCAAACATGTGCTTTGGCTAAAATAAAATATTTTCAAGGAACTTTTTTGTTTTTTATTTTATACGCATGGGTGTTTTTCCGGCATGTATGGGTGTCCATCAAGTATATGCCTAATGTCCTTGAAGGCTAGACAAGGTGTCACTGAGTTGCAGATGGTTGTGGGCCCCATGTGGGTGCTGAGAATCGAACCTGGGTTATCTCCAAGGGCAGCAAGTGCTCTTAACCATGGAGTTATCTCTCCAGCCTCCAAGCAAGGCGTTTTTTAAAAGAGAGAAGCTGGGCTGGAGGGATGGCTCAGCCATTAAAGGCTAGGCTCACAACCAAAATATAAGAGAGAAGCAAGTTCATCTTAAGCTGAGCTTTGGATCTGTGAGTGACATGCTCTCTGTCCCACAAACCTGATTCTGTGTCCCACAATAGCTACCAGCAAGAATGGGCGGGCAGCAGTCTTCTCTCAGTTGAAGACTCCAGTCCTTGGAAAGCTTCTCACCCATTATGCCAGATCTTCCCACCAACACACTGGCTTTTCTTTGAGCCCACACTGGCTTCCCATTTTCTTCTTATAGTACACCGCCAGGTTTCCCACTTTCTTCTTATAGTACATAATTGAGAGATGAGCTCCATATGGCATCCGTCTTCCTTATAGTATAAAGAGATTCTCACCTCCATCCTGCTAGAGCCCATACTTCTCCTTATGCAGCCTAAGGCAACAGCCGTCTTTAAATAGCTTTACTTTCATGTAACTGACATGTTACACATATGGATTCTCTGCTGCTGCTGCAGCTAATGGCCACAAGCTTAGTGGCTCATCTTCTGGTTCCATAACTCAGAAGAGGGACCAATCTTGCTAGGCTAAGATCAGGTGCTGGCAGGGCTGGGCTCCTCTCCTGAGGCTGCTCTAGAGAATCGGTTTCCTCTCCTTGTCCTTTCTGGGACTTCAGTGGGAGCCTCGTGTCCTTGTTATCCTACCTCTTTGATTCTTGCCTCTACTCTCAAGATCCCTTGGGATTACATTTCTGTCTGGGTCCCCCAAGAAAACCTCTCTCATTTAAAACCAGCAGGTCGGTAACCTTCCTTCCCACTGCAAACTTAGCTCTTCCTCACCATGGTAACTAACATGCTTATGGGGGCTGGGACTGAGGAGATGGACATCTCTGAGGGGCCACAGTTATGTCTCTATACTACACAAACCCACATTTAAAATGTGCAACTAAGTAGTTGTAGTGGGCTGGGGAGGTGGCTTACCTGGCAAAGTGCTTATTGTACAAACACAAGGACCTGAGTTTGAGCCCCAGCACTCACATAAAAAACCAGAGTCAGATGTGACGGCATACAGTTGTGATCACAGCACTGGGGAGGAGGAAACAGGAAACTCACTGGCCAGTTAGCCTGGGCTGATTAATAAGTTCCAGGCCCTGTCACAAAGTGCCAGAGATAAGTGGATAAGTGCCAGAGAAACAGCACTCCAGGTTGCAGGTTGGCCCCTGGCCTCCGTGTGTCACGTACCTGTATGTACATGTTCATTCTCTCTCTCTCTCTCTCTCTCTCTCTCTCTCTCTCTCTCTCTCTCTCTCTCACACACACACACACACACACACACACACACACATTGGACAACCACTGGTGTGCTGGTGTGCTTTCTACACTGATAGCATTTCCTGTTGTGAACATCTCACAAGAAAGCAATCTTATAGCACGCAGTTCTCAGTGACCGGCTGCTTTCTCTTAGCAGAATGCTGTAGCATGGATCACTACTTTATTCCTTTTTATTGCAGGTAATATTTCACCTCATGTGGTGCATACTATATTTACCCACCATTCATCCATTGATAGACATGTGGGTTGTCCCAATTTTTTACTATTATAAATAACAATCATATAAACATCTGTATACACATTGTGTGGGTGGGGGCGGGGAGATGTGTTTTTACTGCTGTAAGATACCTAGGACTGAAATTGCTGAATCACGTGGGAGTCACGTGTTTACTGTTTTCTGGGTTTGCCTGCTGTTTTCAGGTGTCCATCCCCTTTGCTCTGCTAGCAGAGCAAAGGGCTTTGGTTTCTCTATTCCCCTGAGCACTTGCTCTCTGTCTCTTAGCATTATTTGTGTTGTCTCTGCTGGCAGGTGTGAAGTGGTGTCTTGCAGGTTCGATTTACATCTGGTTTTTGTTGTTTGGTTTTAGATAGTGGTTTTAGATGTAGCCCCTGGCTGGCCTCTAGCACAGAAATCCTTGCTACTCTGCCTCTTGTGTGCTGGAAATAAAGGCATGCCCACCACACCTAGCTGAGAAACTTATGGCTGGAAAGGACTCTTGGACCAGTGTTCTTTCCCTGGGACCAAGTCTGAAAGTGTCTTCATTGGCCTAAAGATAAAGATTTGTTTTCTTTTTGCCAGTAACTTTTATTTTTATTTGCAACAGAATTGGTGCCTCTATTCCTCAGTCTTTAGGGACATTTGGCATCAGTGCCTCCTCATCCACTGGGTTAGAATCAATGATAAAGGGGTCCTGGGGCTCTGACAGAAGGAGTGACACCCCTCTGTAGATGGAGTTTCTGTCCTGCCCCATCCTGCTGCCTTTTAGTCCCAAATAAACACACGGAGGCTTATATTAATTATAAACTGTTTGGCCTATTGCTCAGGCTTATTACTAAGAAACTCTTACAACTTAAATTAATCGGTAATTCTTACCCATTTAACACATGGCTTGGTACCTTTTCTCAGTAAGGCATTCTCATCTTGCTTCCTCTGCATCTGACTGACAACTGCATCTCTGCCTTTCCTCTCCCTAGAATTCTCAAAGTCTGGTAGCCCCGCCTATATTTCCTGCCTGGTTACTGTCCAATCAGTATTTTATTAAACCAATATGAGTGACAAATCTTTACAGTGAACAGGAACATTATCTAAAATTTTACAGGGGTCCTGCCTCCACTGCTTGGCCTGGAGTGGCAGCACTATCCCATAACACTGGCTGTTAAGCTTCTGTGGCTGCATACTGGCTAGCAGGGGTGGGGAGACAGGGTACATGTTGAAGGTTTGGGTTTGGTTGGAAGGGTCACAGTAGGAGAGCAGAGGAGCTAGCTGTTGGGGAATATTATGTTACTTTTGTTAATGTTTCATTTGTTTAACTCTGTGAAGCTGTGTTACTGTGCCTGTTTAAAACAGCTGATGATTAATAAAGAGCTGAATGGCCAATAGTGAGGCAGGAGAGAGAAATAGGTGGTGCTGGCAGGCAGAGAGAAATCTGGAAGAAGAGGAGCAAGGAGAGAACAAGAACAGGGGCCAGGTACCCAGCCACCCAGCCAGCCACAGAGTAGGAGTGAAAGTAAGATATACAGAAGAAGAAAAAGAAAAAAACCCAGGATAATTTAAGAAAAGCAAGAAACAAGCCAAGCTAAGACGGGGCATTCATAACTAAGAATAAGCCACTGTGTGTGATTTATTTGGCAACTGGGTGGTGATATCCCCCCAAAAGTCCAAAAAGCCAAAGAGTAAAGACTAAAAATAAAAACAACAGCTAGCTGAAACCCGTTGGTTGGCTCCATTTGAATGGATCCCAGGGTAGTGCAAGCTGGCCACTGCTTTGTGATCTTTTACCTCCAGGTTAGAGGAAGCAAGAGTTCATCTCCTGGTTGGCATCCTCCTTCAAAAGGTGGTGTCACCTTTGATATCAAGCGCAGGCTGACATAGTTGGCATTTCAGAGCCTTGGCAGAAGTCAGATAAACTGGTGGGAGTTGGTGCCAACAGCTAGAGTTGGTGGAGGGCCTGAGGGGCTGCTATGCATTCTCTAGCCGGTTCCTTCTCACTGAGTATTTGTGTTTTTAAAAAGGTTGTGTATTGATGTGTATGCAAGTCACCTCAACTCTTGTTAAAATGCAGTTTCTGGCCTGGCAGTGGTGGCACATGCCTTTGATCCCAGCACTCAGGAGGCAGAGGCAGGCGGATCTCTGTGAGTTCGAGACCAGCCTGATCTACAAGAGCTAGTTCCAGTACAGCCTCCAAAGCCATAGAGAAACACTGTCTCGAAATCCTCCCCCCCCAAAAAAAAAAGAAAAGAAAAGAAAATGAAGTTACTGACAGAGTAGGTCTGGGGAAGGTACACATACAGGCATGTGCATACATACTCACATTTGCTCACACTCACACACACACACACACACACACACACACACACACACACACACACACGCTGCTGTATGGTGCTGTACTGCTGATCCATGTACCCTACCTTGAGTAACAAGAAATTCAGATACTCTTTCCCAAGCTTTGTTCACAGAAGAGCCCACATCAGGAACTGGGGTGATAGCTCAGGAGGTAAGAGTGTATGCTGTGTTCAAATCCACACACCCACATAAAAAGCTGGGTATAGCTGTGCATGTGCCTATAACTCCAGGGTTTGGGGGGCAGCAACAGGAGGGTCAATAGGGTTTCCTGGCTCTCCGGGTTCATTAAGAGACACTCCATCAAGGGACTAAGATGAAGAGTAATTGAACAGGTCACCTGATGTCCCCCTCTGGCCTATGAATGTATACACAGGCTTGTGTGCCCACACACATGTATGTACATATACTATATACACTCACATAGACATACACACAGACAGATAAAGACACAGAGAGAAACAGATCATACACACATATACAGACACACAGATCACACAGACATATACAGACGTGCACACTCACACAAACACACACACAGATCACACAAACATATGCAGACATGCCCACACACACACAAACACACACACAGATCACACAGACATATACAGACATGCACACACACTCACACAAAACACACACACACACACACACACACACACAGATCACACAGACATACAGATGTGCACACACACTCACACAAACACACACACAGAGCCAACATCATATTTTTGCCATATTCTTCTTTCCTTTAAAAAAATAAATTTTTTCTTTTAATTGACTAGCAATAAAATATCTTCTCAGACTCATTCTAGGCAATAATATGCATGAAATAGCAGGTTTTATATGCTACTTGCATTTTTGTAATACACATTAAAATATCTATTCGGATATAAAGGAATTCATCTGTAAACCATGAGAAACGGTTCTTGGGACTGAGGGCGCCCTTGGGCCCCCAGAGCACCAGAGCTACCAGAACTTCCAGGGACTCGGTTCTTGCCCTTTAAACACCACCACACTTTAATTGGACACTTTTGACTTGCTTCTCATGATTTTGCCCCATTTTTCTCTGCGGCAATTTGGCCAGAGATTCCTGTCTTTTCCTCTATTATGCACTCTGATTAACTCAGCGGCTCCTGTCAGCCTTTATTCCTGCAAGCGAGCGGGTGGAGCGAAGCGTGCTGGAGAAGTTGTTAAAATGCATGAGTTAGATCCCATCCGCTCTTTCTTGTCTGCGGGTGGGGTGGGTGGTGAGTGCCAAGAGCCCCACATCTGGGCTCCTGTTGGCAGCACAGGGGCTCATGGTGAGGATGTCTATGGAAATCACAGAATCAATGTCAACTTCATCTAGGGGCTATTGAGGGGAGCACAGCATGGTTGGGACTCTGATAGTCTGTATGCTTCCTCTGGGATCAGGAAGCAGGTGAATTTTACCTGTGTCTTCAAAGGCAGCCTCTGTCTCTGTCTGTCTGTCTGTCTCATGATCTCCCTCTCTGTGTCTTTCTCTCTCTCTGTCTATCTCTGTTTCTTTGTCTTTTTCCTCTCTGTCTCTTTTTCTTCTTGTTTGTTTTGAGACAAGGTCTCGTATTTCCCAGACTGGCCTGACTTACTATGAAGCCAAGGGTGACCTTGAACTTTTGATCCCCCTGCCTCTAACTCCGGAGTATTGGAATCACAAATGTGTACCGTCACACCCAGTTTAGGCAGCTCTGTGAATGGAACCCAGAGCCTCATCCATACTAGGCAAGTATGTGACAAAGAGCCTGAGCCAGAAGAGAGATTTTTCAAGATGGAGTTGGTCTTGGGAATTGAATCTCCACTCTAAGGAGAGGGAGGCAGGTTAGTCAGAAGTTCAAGGTCATTCTTAGCTCCGTGGTAGCAGTAGTAGTTCAGAGTTCAAGCTTTGATGTCCATGGTGACCTAGAGTAAGGTAGTATACCTGGGTGAGCTAGTTATGTGTCCTCTGTGGAGTGGAGACAACTAAGCGTGCTTCAGGGGTGGGGGCAATATGGGGGCTGCACTTGGTCTAGGACAGCCGAGGGTGAGCTCATGAGGCAATGGCAACTGTCGGTTTCATCACCAGATCAATAGCATTGGGTAGTCTTAGCAAATTTGGAATATTGGTACTTACCATTTGCTC
Organism: Cricetulus griseus; assembly: GCF_003668045.3. Classification (NCBI taxonomy): domain Eukaryota; kingdom Metazoa; phylum Chordata; class Mammalia; order Rodentia; family Cricetidae; genus Cricetulus; species Cricetulus griseus. The sequence goes on along the minus strand of NC_048599.1, from coordinate 21,870,602 downwards.
CTCCTCCACGTCCTTCCTCTTTTCTTTCCTGCCTCGTTGTCCTTAACCTTCTCTCCATCTAATTGTTACTGCGGAGAGCAGCAGGAGTTTAAACTGGAGTGGGGGAGGGGCAATAATGACAAGAGGCCTGTAATCTCCAGACTAAGGGAACTAGCAGCTCATGCAAAGTTAGAGAGTGGACGTAAGGCCTGGCCAAAGTGTGGGGATGCATCTGGCAGCCGAGATGCAGACAGAGTGGTGAGGGCAGGACCAGAGAGGGGAGACAACTGGGGCCCTGGAGGTCAGGTGAGAAGAGCTGCACCCCTGCACCCCTGTCCAGTGTGTCAGGGAGAAGCAGGTTCTTTCATCCATCTTGCCTAGAAAAGTCAGCCAGAGCTCCTGGCCTTCCCGTGTGACCTCAGACCAGAGTATGACCTCTCTGGGTCAGTGGTGAGAGGACTCCAGACCCCATGACACCTCTGGCTTTGCTGCCTCCTGTAGGCTTCCAGCATCTTTCAGCTTGCTCCCTGCTCAGAGATTAATTTGTTTACTCCCTTGCCTGGAGATGAACTGAGAGAACTAATCGTCCATCAACTGCACCCCCCTCCACACACACACACACACACACACTCACCCTTGCCCCGCCTGGCCCTGAATGTCCATTTTTTGGCAAAATATGTCCTCACTGCTGCCAAGGCTGCTTGGAAAATGCTAATTTTATCTTCAAATTAAAATTTGTTCCCTTTTCCTCATTTTAATAAAATTGAGGCATCCAGAAATGTTGCCACAGCACAGAAGAGAATGACCCTACATAATTTCCAAAATACCTTTGATCACGAAGCTTTCTGAAGGGTCTGTCCTTTGGTCCTGACCCCCGCCTCCCCATCTCCACGCCCCCTGGGGCAGCATTTACATTTCTTAATAACCCCTCATTAATATTCATGAGAAGGGGTGGGTAATAATGGCTGAGCACACTGCACTAATTCAATTTCCACCCGCCTCGGCCTGTTTACTTAATCACCAAGGGACCCAGGTTACTCAGCACAATTATTTATTCGGAATTAGATCTGGAGGCATCTGGACTGCAAACGTGAACAAGAGCTAAATGGAAACTGGATTCTCTTGGTCCTGTGCCCCTAGCCCCTCCCCCTGACCGCATGCTAAAGGCTCAAGGCCAGCAGGGTCAGGACAAGCCCTGGGTCAGTGCTGAGTACTTAAGTCCCAGGTACTCTGGCCCTGTGGTGGCCCAGGAGGGACCATCAGGTCTGCTGGTGGCTGAGAGTCAGGTTGGCAGAGCTAGGCCTCAGGGGCTGCTGAGGGCTCATCCCAATATATCTGAGTGCTGAGTCTCAGACAGGCCTTAGAGGGAGGAGAGGGTGAGGCTTGAGTCTGACTAACAATGCCTGTCAGGATCCAAGAAGTTAACTTCAGCCTGAGGCTTAAGGCGTCTACTGGGGTTCTTGAAGCACATACCCTCTGGATAGCGGATAGCGAGGAACTACTGTATAGTATGCCAGCTACTTGGGCCACACTCCTCTAACGTAATGCTCAACAAATTCCTGTTCATTCCTCAAAGCCCAACTCCAATTAGCCACCCATTTTTCTGCGTTGTGTTGGCAAAGCCTCAACTCTTCCCTGTGTTCCCCAGTGCTCTGCTCTGTCCCCTCTGGAGCCTTCTCATCCAGGGCTGTCAGCTTCTCCACTCCTTTGCTCTACTCAGGAGCAAGGGGGATGCCTAGGTATTTCTCCTGCATCTCCAGCTCACCAGTGTCTCCAGCTCACTGGTGCCTCCACAAGCATCTTTGGACTCTTCCCAGCCTCCAGTGGCTTCTTGGCTCCTCTATTACCCTCTGCCTGGAAGTTCCTCTTTTGTGACTCCCTAAGTGGTTCCTGCTTCCACACTGATCTGGTCCCTACTGGTATGCAGGGTCCTGATGGGGGGGGCCACACCCTATATCCCAGGACTTAGATACCAGAATATTCCTTAAAGATGGGTGAATGGTTGAATGAATGAATATCGATTATATGACTTTTCTAATCAGGTTCTACTGCTTAGAGTTTCTCATCCATGTAAATAAGCATTCTTATGAAAATAATTCTAAACCAGGCAGAGTGACACAGCCTGTAAACCCAGCGTGTGGGGACACTGCAAATTCGAGGCCAGTCTGGCTTACATAGTGACCTCTAGACCAGCCTGGGCTGCATCTGTCTCAAAACACAACACAACACAACCAAATAAAGCATCAACACTAGTCTCCTAATGAGTGACTTGTAACAGGAAAAGACTGTAAGTCCCCTGTGAGAAATTTTGATACTGAACAGGTTGTTCGGGTAGGCCCAGTCAGCACTTCTGCTAAGATGGCTGCCCGGGTAGGGGCAGAGAAGAAAAAGGAGGTCATGGATTGGAGGCGGCATCCAGGAACAAAAAAAGGAGCTGGAGAGACAGCAGGTGATTTAATCACCACACACTTCTTTAAAGGCAGCATTCCCCACCTGCCCTGGCTACAAAGCACCTGGGCTCTGCAGGGCCTGGCCAAGGCTCTTCATTAGCATTTCTTGGAACTCAGGCCAGGTTGGAAGGAAGTCAAGACCTGCCAGCTTGTCTGCCAGGTGAGGTGAGAGGGTGGCCAAAGGGGCATTTCTGTAGACGGCCTTGAAAGAGCAGGCAGGGGATTTGGGATTGAAGAGGAAAGCATAGGAAAGAGGATAGCGGGTTATAGGTAGGCGCCCCAGCCTGTGTCAGAGCAGGCTATCCCAGAATCAGAACTGGAAACACCAGCTTAATAAAGGAAGGCATTTGGGAGGTGCGGGACCAGGCATCCAGTAGACACTGCCTTGGGCAATCAGGGCTTAGCTGTAAATAGCTGGCTGGGAAAACTGGGCATCAGTCTACCAACCCCTAGGGCCCATGGCCCTGGGATGCGTGCTGGATCTCACATTAACCCTACATGCCTATGTGACTGGGGAGTAAGGGAACAGGGCTTTGGGGACAGCTATGGGATGAGACATAGAGGCAGGATCCTAAGGGAGGGCTGCTATTGGCACTGGGGTGCTTGCCTAGGTCACAGATATGGTGAAGGGTGGTAGCATAGGGAATCCACAGTGACAGTCACACTAGACTGACGTTCTCCAAATTGAAGTCCCAAGCTCCACGGCTCTTCCCTCTGTGACTCCTTCCCTCCCTCCTTTCCTTCCATAAATACTTTCCAAGCACCTACTCTGCACCAAGAACATTGCTAGGCAGAGGTGAGCGTATGAACAAGACCCCATGCTGTCTGCATACAAATTTAGACGGCAGATAATAAACAGGTGCCTGCACAAATAAGATGCTCTGTGAACATGCTGAACTTCCCCGAGGACAGAAACAGGAAAGAGGAGTGAAGGGAAAGCAAACAGCGGTGGGAGTGGGGTGGGGAGGGCTGCCTTAGGCTAGGCTGTCAAAACAGCCACTGAAACTGGTCCCTATCAGAGACCAAAATGATCAAAGATGCCACCTGGCTTCTGACTCTGTGGTTCTAGTTTTTTGTTTTTTGTTTTTTTTTTAAATTTCAGGGGTCAATGCAATACCAAATATTTTAAAATCTTTTTTTTGTAGGTTTATTTCACTTTTATGCATGGAGGTGTTTTGCTTCCATTCATGCCTATGTGTTACATGCATGCCTGTGTACCTTACGCACGCCTGATACCTGTAGAGGCCAGAAGAGGGCGCCAGCCCCTGGAATTAGACTTACAAATGGTTGTGAGCTGCCTTGTTGGTGCTGGGAATACAAGCCCAAGTCCTTTAGAAGAGCACCCAGTGCTGCCCTTAACCACTGAGCCATCTCCCCAGATCCCAAAACACGTGTGTGTTATGTGTCTGTATCTCTCTGTCTCTCTGTCTCTCTGTGTGTGTGTGCGTGCGCGCGCGCGTGTGCGCATGTGTGGTGTACCAGTGCAGGATTACTATGTTTTTATTTTACCTAATAAAACATTTTTTTAAAGTTCAACAATGACCATTTACCATTAATGTGTCTCTATAAAGAAAAGGTATTCTAAACATTCCCAAAGTAGGAAGATCATGAGCTCAATAAAAAGACAGTCTTTTAAGTCAAATAAAATATATTTAATTTTACTAAAAAACTGCCATCTTCACCGTTTTGTACTCTGATTCTTAAAAGCTTTCCTCTATCTCAAAAACTGGTGTGAGTACAGGATACATAACTTCTGTCTTTTCTTTCACTTGGTCATTTGTGTATCAAGAGAGACGTGTAAACCTGGCATCATCTGCCCTATCCATCAGTGTTTCCATTTGTAAAGTTGGGGTAGAGAGTTACTTGCATTCATGTTCAGGAGATGGACTAGAAAGTGGGGGCTGTGTTAACAATGATAAAAATCCCCAAGTAACTCAACGGAAAGGAGGAAAAAGACATTCAGCTCGGCGGAGTTTCAGTCCATGTTCAGCTAGCTACGTTGTTTAAGGGCCAGTGGTGATGCAGGAACATCATGGTGGAATGGGTGGCAGCTCCCCTCCTGGCAGTCAGGAAGCAGACAGAAAGAGAGTGAAAAGCAGGGTCCACGAAAAGATCTACCCTTTAAAGACTCGCCCTTCAGTGAGCTAATGCCTTCTCGAAGACCCCCCTCCTGGTTTCCACACCCCATGGTCATTATGCTTCAATCATGCATCCATTGATGAGCGAATCCATCTATTAGTTCAGAGTAATGACACATTAATTTCTCAGCTTTGCCAGCTGGAAACCAAACCTTTGATATAAAAACCTGTTTGGGGATACTTCATATTCAAAACCTAATCTCTGTGCCTGGCTCCCTAAGGCTCATGGCCACCTCATAAGGCAAATGAGTTTCTGTATCTCCAAGAGTCTTCAAAATCCCAACAATTCTAACATTCCTCAAAAGTCCAAGTTCAAAATGTTGTTTGAGACTCAAGGCAAACTCTTACTGTGAGTTTCTATAGAATCACATTTGTGGGATAGAGTACACAGCCCCATTCCAGAAGGGAGGAATAGGGAAATATCAAAGAAGAGCTGGACCAAATGAGAACAGGGAAAACAACCCCATAGCTCCATGCCCAGCATCCAGGGCAGATAGGACTGTGTTGTGATGCTCAGGTAACTCTACCCTACCATCTTGCCAGCCTATATGGCCTCCCTCTTGAGCTACATCTCCACCTTCTTGGAGTCTGCATCCCAGAATGAGCCTTGTGGCCTCATGCATCTTCCTCCCCAGGGCTGCCTTCGGGGATTCTAACTCTGACACACATTACTGGGCCTCCCAGACCTTCCTTTGCAATCTAGACAGAGCCTTCTTGACCACACAACTCTTCCATTTTATATGCCTGCAAAACCAGCATTATGTGGACAATGCCAAGGGCTGCCATCCCTTGAGCATAGCTAGACCCACTCGGACCATGGCTGCAGCAGCTTCTGAGTGCCCAGATGGCTGGACACAGAGAAGTGAAGCCACAGACGAGTTTTCTAGGTATAGATACAGGGTGTCCCAGAGTTTTCTTCTCAAAACAGAATCATTCAGATTTTACACTTTCACACCATTGAATCTGCAGTGGGAGGAGATTCCCCAAGTCATGTTTTCTACTGTCCCAAAGCATTGGCTTTTTTTTAAAGGGCCCCAATCTCCCTTGACCCCAACTTAAACACACTCCTTTTCTGACCTAACTGCTCACTTTCCAGATCCTCTGCTCTGCTTTGGCTCCCAAAACTCACTGTAAATCTGGCTAAAAGCAGTCTGCAATACCCAAGTCATGGCCTGGTTGCTGATCTGCCTTGGAGTTTCTGCTACCAAATTAATTTGTTGGTCATCTTTCAATCAGCCTTCCATAAAAAGTTTCAGGGTGTGATAAAATGAAGACAAGTTCTTTAGCAGAATGTGACATGAATAGCCTCTGGTCGCCTGACACCTCCTCAGCAAGTCACCACTGTTTCCATTCCTACACATCTTCTAAGACCCCACAAATCACTCTTTAAGCTAGACTCACATAATTCTAAGTGAGACAGTTTTGCTGTGTAACCTGGCTTAGCTCCAAAGTTACTATGTAGCATGGACTGGCCTTGAACCTTGAACTTGGATCCTCTTGTCTTGATCTTCTGAAGGTTGAAGCTAGAGGCTTATTCTATGCCTTTTCTAGCTCAATTCTCAACTTACCCAAATTCCTCTCACTTATCAGCTTCAGGGGCTTCTGGAATAGTTATAGTGACTATCCCACTTCTTGGTGCCAATTCCCTGTTAGTTTTCATTACTGTGACAAAAATTCTTGAAAAATATCAATTTAAAGGAGTAAAGACTTACTTTGGCTTATGGTTTCAGTCCACGGTGACTACCTCTGATACTCTTGAGGCTGTGATGAGACAGAAAGAACATGGCAAAAGTATATGGTGGAGGAAGCCGCTCATCTTTGTAGTAGCCATGAAGCAAAGACAGGCAAAACAGGAATTCCAAGGATGAGCTCTATGTTTCAAAGACACATTGCCCTACTTCCTCAACTTGACCCCACTTCCTAGCTCCCACCAGCTCCCTAGTACTTAAGAGACCAAGGCAGGAAGATTGCTACAAGCTCAAGTTGAGGTTGGCCAAGGGTACATGGTTAGTTCCAGACCAGCATGGGTTAAAGTAAGACTTTGTCTCAGAGGAAAACCAAGGAGTTGGGGGATTTAGCTCAGTGATAGAGTGCTTGCCTAGCAAATCCAAGGCTAGGTCTAGTCTTCAGCTCTGAAAAAAGAAAGCCAAAACAATAAATTAAAGCATAACAGAGGCCTTAATAATTCAACTAATATGCTCAAGAAGTGCTTAGCATGCCCTTCCTCCTGCCATCTCCTTCACTGCAAGGTGAGCTCTTATCTCAAATCCGTGTTCAGGGCTGAGAGTTGGCTTGTTGGGTAATCTGCTTGCTGTGCAAGCATGGGCGCAAGTTCAGATCTCCATGTAAAAGAACCTATGTAAAAGTCAGATATTTGGCATTTTCTTGAGTGATGATTCAATTGGAAGAGTCTAGCCCACTGTGGATGGTGCCATCCCTGGCAGGTGGTCCTGGGTGCAGAAGAAAGCAGGCTGAGCAAACAAAAAGGAACAAGCCAGCAGGTAGCCTTTCTCTGTGGTCTCGGCTTCAGTTTCTGCCTCTGGGTTCCTGCTCTGAGTTCCTGCCCTGGCTTTTCCTAAGCTGTAAGGTAAAATAAATACTTTCCTCCCCAAGCTGCTTTTGGTTAGTGTTCTGTCGTAGTGATAGAAACATAACTAGGCCATCAGGACCCACCTCTTCTGGATCCTTCAGACACCCACTCCTACACTGTTTGAAGCTCTGGATTGCTCAACCTCCCCTTCCAAGATTCTAGAACTCTGAGATTCATCAAGCAAGGAGTGGCTTCTACTTTTGAACTTTAACAATGTCTGTCATCTTTCTAGGGACCCCCTGGAGGAAATCCCCTGTGCACCCCTGTTTTCTATGCACCCATCTTCTGGTCTGCTGCAATGCTGAGGCCTCATTTATAGATGAAGCCCCTCCTTGGCAAGCAGGTGTTGGCAGGTGCATGGGACAGAGAGGACACCCTGGAGACATTTTCGCTCCCCTCTGAGAAGGGAGCCACTCTGTCTTCCTCCAGGTGTCTTCCAGGACAAAAGGCACTCAGCACCTACCAGTCCCTGCAGCAGACCTTCCTCAGACCCTTTAGTTATCTTTTGTTCATCGGCAAGGAGCCAATTTTCACAGAACAAACTTTGGCCAACCAGCCTGGGCCATGAGCTGTCAAAGGCAGACAAACAGCTCCTGCCTGGCAATGCCAGTCTTCATGCTTCAGACTCTGGGAAAGACCCTACCCGATATGCCTTGTGGCTGGGCCTTGCATGGTCCCCTCTTCTGGTGGTTACTTAGCATGCATGGTAGGAAGTCAGGTTCATTAGTAGCCTTCAATGCAGCGCAAAACCCAGAGGCTAGGTGGTATGCAATGATCCTGAACACACCATCTGGAGCCAGGGTCCAGCAGAGCCAGAAGCAGTTTTATTCTTAGACTTTCTCAATACAAAAGCTAATACAATCTTCTACTGCTTAGGCCAGTTTGAGTTGTTTTCTGTTCCTAGTTTATACACAGAAGTGGAAGAGCTGATGTGCTCTCTCTCTCTCTCTCTCTCTCTCTCTCTCTCTCTCTCTCTTTCTCTCTCTCTCTGTGTGTGTGTGTGTGTACATGTAGAAGTCAAAAGTTGAATTGGCCATGTTTCTCAATTGCATACCACCCTAAAAATTTTTTTTGAAATAAGATCTGTTACTGAAGGTAGAACTTTTCAATTTGGGTAGATGAAAAGTGCCTGGCTGATAAGTCAGGGATCTGTCTGTTTTAGCCTCCCCAGCTCTGAGGTTACAGATGCACAATCCTTTTTATGTAGCTACTGAGGATCAAACTCAGGTCCTTATGCTTGCAAGGCAAGCACTCTACTGAATGAGCCATCTTCCCAGCCCTTGGAGGGAATGGTTACCTTCTACCCTGAGACAGCTCTGAGAAGTTGGAAGAACAAGTACATATGGCAGAAAACTGACCAAGGCACAGGAATATTAAGGGGCTTGGCCTTGCTCACTTTGCTCACTGATGGTAGGCACAGGTCTGAGGTGACTCTGTCCTGATGTTCCAGTCACACTAAGCCACGGTGCCCCTAGAGCTTAGCATATTTTGTGCCTCTGGGTCTGCAGTATACGGAATAGTGCTGGTCCCTAACATATGCCAAATTATTAATCCCAGGTCGCTATGAATATGACCTTATAGGAAATACTATCTTTGCAGATATAAATAACATGAGAACTCCAAGATAAATACATGGATGGCAGTGGAATGTGAACAGGACTCCTTTTCTTCCCCCTCCATATTTTCCCCGTCCCTTCCTCCACTCATCTCCCTCCCCATCCTTTTGAGAAGGGTCTCACTATGCCACCCATGCTGACTTTAGCCTCTTGAGTGCAGGATTTGCAGGCATGAGGCCTAGGCCTGGCCACCAGGTTTTCTTATCAGAAGAAGGAGGAGGAGGCATGGGAGCAACAGTGGGACAGCCATGTGACTTCAGAGGATAGAGAGGATGGGAGGGATGTGTCCCCAAGCCAAGGGATGCCCAGGTTTGTCCACAGTCACTGGAAGCCAGGAAGCAGCTACAAGTCCTGCTACAAGGACTCCAGAGACAGCCAGGCCTGCAGGAGTGAATACATTTCCATAGTTTGCGGTCATTTGGTACAACAGCTCCAGAAAATGGATGTAGAACCGTCACATGCGTTCTGTTAGTCAGGTCCTCAGTCCTCTGCCCTCCCTGGGCTCTCTCACCTCTGCATTTTGGTGCTTGTGGGGAGTTGGTGAGGTTTATGCTTTAAGAGGACAGAGGAGGAGGCTAGAGAGATGGCTCAGAGGTTAAGAGCACTGGCTTCTCTTCCAGAGGTCACGAGTTCAATTCCCAGCAACCACATGATGGCTCACAACCATCCGTAATGAAATCTGGTGCCCTCTTCCCTCTTCTGAGATGCAGGCAAATGTGTAAGTAGAACATTGTATACATAATAAATAAATAAAAATCTAAAAAAAAAAAGGACAGAGGAAGCTTCCACAGCCTTCTTTATCTCTCTGTGTCTTACTCTGGGTTCTGTAGGTCTCAGCTGAAATGCCACCTCCTGCCCAAGTCTCTCTGTGACCCCACCTGCAGTGTTTCTGCACTGCCAGTCAACACAGCTTACTCTCCGTCTACACTGGGACTGGGCATCCCCTAAGGTCATTAGTGCACTTGACTTTGTCAAGTGGTTCCCTTTGCAGCCACACAGACACCTTACAGGTTTTGGGACCTTCACTAATATTTTCTGTGTGAATAAATGAAGGAACTGCTATCTGCTCCATAACTGGACTCCTGCCTCCACAGGGAGAAACACTTTCTCAGAGAAAGTGTGGAATAGCGGGATCACCAGAGGCTGCAGGGGCGGCACTTGCCCCAACACAACTATACCTTGGCATGGTCCCCTGCCCGTGTTGCCAAGGCCCTGTCAGAGGCATGACAAACAGCTTTGCTGATGGCTTATAATGTCAGAGATGATGGAAACAGGGAGGCTACGGCTGAAAGAATGGGTTGGGGACGCTTGTCATAACTTTATTTGTGGGAGGTGAGTTCCTGTCGTCTGGGTGATGGATGGTGGCCAGGCCAGCACAATACAGACCCTGCCACTGCCTCTTTCCCCTCGTTCTAAGCCAAATGACTTTGGGGATGAAAAATGACTTTGCTGGGAGAGCCAAGGGGCGGGGGAATGATGGGAAGGGGCCTGGGTGCTGGCACCTTGGAAGGACTTCTGCTTTGTTCTTGCTAGGAACTGAGTTTTGCCCAGGCTGGCCTCTGTTCTTCTTTTCTTCCCAAGAATATTACTGACAGTAACCCCAGATCCATTGTCTACCGTAGTTCTCAAATACGCCTTACGAAAGATGAGTCCTGGGCTGGAGAAGTGGCTCAGAGGTTAAGAGCACTGGCTGATCTTCTAGAGGTCCTGAGTTCAATTCCCAGCAACCACATGGTGGCTCACAACCATCTGTAATGAGATCTGGTGGCATCCATGCAAGCAGAACACTGAATATATATTAAATGGATAAATCTTTAAAAAATAAAATAATAAATAAATGTAAATATTTAAAAAAGAAAGATGAGTCCTTACACAGATGAGGCTGGAGGAGGGGAACACCGGACAGCCTGGGGGAGGATGTGTAGAGGACTGCCCAGGAGAAGCAGGGTTTATGATGGTCCTTCAAGGGGGAGCTAAAATGTTACTAAGTAGAAGGAAGAATTCCATAACTCCTCCCCAGTCATCCAGCCAATAAAGAGAGTTCTCAAAAGGAGACACACACTCTGTTAGGCGGAAGCAAATTGGTGAAGGGAATGGCCTCTTTGGGAAGGTGTCCAATTTGTGCCACTCCTGTGGCTCTATCACCTTCAGAAATGGACCTTTGGCAAATATGGCTGCCCTGTCAAGCACAAGAAGAAGTAAAATTGGAGTGCCAAGGCTGAGAGAAGATACACACCCAGAACTGGGGAAGTGACACATCTAAAAATTGTCATTAACACAGGTTCAGACATGTACTCCATGAAGGAACAACACCTAAACCTAGGAGGGCGGCTGTTGCAGCAACCAGTTCATCTTGAGGACTTCAGTGATCAGTCATCTGATAAATCTTCTGGTTTCAAAAACTGGGGGTGAGATGGGGGAGCAGGAGCAAATAGCCAATAAATATATGAAAAGATGTTTGACATGCTCAGCTGTCAGGGACACGCAAATCAAAACTGCCTTGAGATTCATCTCACTCCGGTCAGAATGGGTGTCACTGGGAAGGCAAATGATAAGAAGTTGTGGTCAAGATGTGGGGAAAGAGGAACCTTTATTCACTTTTGGTGGGCTATAAAACGGTGCAGCTACTGCAGAAATCAGTGTGGAAGCTTCTCAATAAGATAAAAATAGAATGTCCCTATGACCAGCTGTGCCACTCCTGGGTATATACCCCCAGGACTCTAAGTCACCATGTAGCAGAGGCTTGCATGTCTGTGTTTCTGCTGCACCATCCACAATAGTCGAGCTAGGACCAGCCTCGAAGCCCACCAATAGGAGGCTGCCCAAAGAAAGCGTGGCTACACCCAATTCAGTAGCGCTGAAGAATAAAATGTCTTCCCCTACCAAGGCCCAGGGAAAGAGTATAAGAGCAGCAGGACGGAAGGAGTGTCGCGAAACACGGCCATCCGGGTATGACATGGCTGCTGCAGTCATGAAGGCACAGCATAAGACTGAGCCCTTTGACTTTCCAGCAGGAACAGAGGTCCCATGAGGCCCTGCCCCTTTCTGAGGAGCTAACGACTGTTAATGGCTTCTTGAGGAGGGGGCGTGTTCCTGCGAAGAATGGTCTCAGAGGGAAAGGAAGAGGGACAACAGAGGCTAATGGTTTAGATACAGCAAGAACACACTGTATACATTTATGAAGCTGTCAAAAAAGAAGAAGAAAAAGAAAAAATTGTGTCCTTTGAGAGAAAAATGGGTGAAATTGGAGACCAACATGTTAAGTGAAATAAAAAAGACTTAGAAAGACAAGTTTGCTAGGGCAGTGAGTCGGCTCAGCAGGTAAAGGTGCTTGTGGCCAAGCCGGACAACCCAGGTTCAACTCCTGGGATCCATTTGTTGGAGCTCTGATCTCCATATGTGCTCTGTGGCATGCACGTATACACATGCATGTATACACATATACACATACACAATAAATAAAATGTTTAAAATAAAAATTTGAAAAAAGAAAGACAAACATGCATGCTTTCTCTCACATACCAAACCTAAAGTGTGTGTGTGTGACATCAAAGGTGAAAGGGGACCAATGGGCAGGAAGGAGGGGTCAGAGAAGATAATGGAGCACACAGCATCTAGAGATGAAATTGTAGTGAAACCCATTAGGGTATATAGTGAATATGTGCCGACTTTAAAAAAGATAGCAAAAGAAGGCAACTATTGGAGATAAAAGTACCAGGAATGGAGAAGAAAAACAAAAAGGCTTGTGCCCACTCTTTCTGCTTACCCTGAATCAGTCACTGATCTTTTGTTTTGTTTTGTTTTATTTTGTTTCAAATAGAACCTTGATTTGGAGGGTGGGTCATTTCCCTGTAGATAGCCCAGGGCTACTGTAGCAGCTAGCCATGCAGTCCCAATTGCGGAGTGAGTGATGAGTCTGGAAGAGAAAACAATTTTGCCCAGTGAGATGTGAGGAGTGCTTGCCTAAGGGCTTCCAGAAAAGATTTTGTTGTTTTTCAGAAAGAAAAAGTCCCCTCTTCATTGCTGGACATGGCCACATCTGTGTATAATGTCTGGAGATGTGCCAATCATGCTGTGAACAAGTGCATAAAACTAAGTTCTTACGTTGTCACAGTGGGGAGTGTGGGACAGGCCATGGAGCCATGGAATGAGTGACTCCTACAACTACCATACCTTAGAACTTAGTGTCGCCTTGTTAACCAGAAAGACTGGTATTTCCTTTCTGCAGCCCCAAGGCCTTCCAGCTGATACAAGGAAAAGTAGATTCTGAACTAAGCGACTGTTTTCATAGCTCAGGCTCCTAGAACGGATTATGGAAGCCAAGGGTACAGGATACAGGCTACACAACCCAACAGAACGACCCAAGCCTCGGCTCAGCTACTTGCTAGATGTGTGACTTTGGATATGTCATTTAATGTCTGCAATTTTAGTTTCTGGAGATGAGAGTAATACATCCCAGGGCTCTGACAGCAAAATGGAACAGCCTCTGAGAATGACAGGTGTCCTAGTTTGCTTTCTGTCACTGTGATAAACACCATGACTAAAGGCATTTGGGGAGGAAAGAATTTTGTATTTCTTGTAGTTTATAGTTCATCACTGAAGGAAGCCAGGGCAGGCACTTATGGCAGGGTCTTGAAGTTGGGAACTGAAGCAGAGGCCATGGAGAATGGTTCTTACTGGCTTGCTCTCATGGCTTGCTCAGTTAGCTTTAAATTTTTTTTAATTTAAATTTTATGTGTGTGGATGTTTTGCCTACATATATGTCTGTACACCACGTGAATGCCTGGTGACCACAGAGGCCACAAGAGGAAATTACAGATGATTGTGAGATGCCATGTGAGTGCTGGGACTCAAACCCAGGTTCTCTGGACAAACAGCAAGTTCTGTTAGTCACTGAGCCACCTCTCTAGTACCTCAACTTGCTTTTTTCATACAACCCAGGGCCACATGCAAGGGACGACAGCACCCGCAGTGGCCTGGTCCTTGCAGGATCGATAATTGGTCATTGTGAGAAACATCTTCTGTGCTCTTGGCTGAGAATGTGACTAGCTGCTCCAGGTTCCTCCCCTGACTTCTCTGTAATGATGGACCGTAACCTGGAACTCTTTGTCCCTAGTAGCTTTTGTCAGGGTGTTTTCTCATAGCATCATGGAGGGAAACCAGGACTGTGTGTGTGTGTGTGTGTGTGTGTGTGTGTGTGTGTGTGTGTGTGTGTGTGTGTGTGTGTATGCAGAGGCTTTCAATACAGGTTTAAAAGGAAAAAAGTATTGACAGTAACAACATATGTCATGCACATTCTACTAGCTAGGTTTTTTGTCATCTTGACATACGTTAGGATTACCTAGGAGGAGGGAACCTCACTTGAGAAAATGCCTCCATCAGATTGGCTTGCAGCAAAGTCTGTAGGAGCATTTTCTTGATCAATGATTGGCCACCTACAGCTCAGCTTGCTTTCTCGACTTTTATACAACTCAGGACCCGAACCCAGTGAATGAAGCCACCGGCTTTTAGTCTAGGTCCTTCCTACATTCATTAACACAGTATCAAGACAATCTCCACACACATACTCAACGTCATCTACAGCATCCCTCACTGAGACCTGCTGGGGAACACAGAGGTCCTTGTGGTCACAGAGAAACACTAGGGAAACCAGGAATGTTAAACACCAGTGTTGTCTCTTCAAAGGAAGAAATGTATAACTTATTTTCTGCCCAGAAGGCTGGGATTGGATGTGGTTTATAACCTGGTGACCTGTGCTGTCTGTAGGCCAGGCTACACCTGACTCCCCAAGACTCTTATCATAAGCACTGTTTCTCAGTCATTAGAACCCATCTCTATGGAAGATGTCACATGTACATTGAAAAGAGTTTCAGTGTAATCATGTCTTAAGCTTTGTTGTACACACAGGACAGAGTTAATTATCATTAGGAAACTTTTATCCAAAATTGATCTGTGCTTCAATATGCCTAAAATAAACTGCTTGGTGTCAGACTCTAGAAGTTTGAGCCAACACTGGTCTCATGCGGACTGAAACTCTGCTGGCTGTGATGTTTTCAGAGATCCCCCACAGAGACCCTCTTCTCAGGTGAGTCTAGATTGTGTCAAATTGATAATTAAAACTAGCCATCACACACCCCATGCCTGTTGTAAAGTTGGACTCACCTGAGGCCCATGCGTCCAAGCCTAGCACATAGCACTGGTGGATAGGCAGGGTTGGAGGTCTTGGCATCCCATGCCTGGGTCAGGGGGAGTAGGGATGTGCTAGAGGAGTCAGATACAGTATCCTAGCACTAGTATCCTGGGCACCATAGCATCCAGAGTGTGGCCATGCTGATATTCCTGTGGCAGAGGGGATTTCCCTCTTGACTAAGGCTGCTTGGATGATGTATTAGCTATTTTTCTGTTGCTGTGATAAAATGCCACAACCCATGGGCAGCTTGACAAAGAGAGGGTTTATTTGGTCTTACACTTCCAGAGAGAGAGTCCAGATGGCAGAGCAGGCATGGCAGCAGCAATGGGAAGATGACTGGCCACATTCCCATCCACATGCAGGAAGCAGAAAGAACAAACTAGAAGTGGGGCCAGGCTACAAATTCTCAAAGCCCACCCCCAGTGACATACATCTTCCAGCATGGCTTCATGACCTCAAAAAGTTACATAATCCTCCCCACCCCAAACAGCACTACTAAGTGGGCACCAAGTGTTCAGGGACATGAGCTTATTGGGGACATTCCTCACTCAAACCACCACAAACCTCTTGAGCAACTAAATTGTTCTGCACCGCAAAGTCCTTGACAGCAGGTCAGAGGTGTCACTTAAGAAGGACATCAAAGGCAGAAGGTGCCATCATTCATTCACTCCCACTGGGACTTCTCCACCATGCAGACGGCAGACAAGCAAGCTGTGGGCCACCTGCTTTCCTTGGTGCTCCTTGCTCTGACTCTCCAGTTCTGAGGATGCTCTGGGATGTGCTGGGCGCTCCAGTTCCTGTAGTCAAGGGTGCATATTAGGTTGCAGCTGATTTCACCCCTCTCTGGACCCAGCTTCTGGGAGCCATGCCTCCCCAGCCTGCCCTTTGCGGTCCCCAACAGAGTAATCATGCTGGTACTTGGCTTCATCTCTCTGGACATACTTAATTAGGCTACAGGTAGAACCCTGACCAAATCGAAAGGCATTGGCCACTTTCCACTGCTCATTCATTCATTTGGAGGCAGAGCCACATGTATCCCAACCTAGCCTCAAGTTCAAAATGTAGCTGAAAATGACACTGAACGTGATCTTCCAGACTCCTCCGCCAGAGTGCTGGGATTACAACACCGAAGCCAGTTTTGTGCAGTACTGAGGATAAAACTCAGGACCTTGTGCATTCTAGGCAAGCACTCTACCAATTGAGCTACACCCCTAGCTTTTTCCACTGTATTTTCCAAACCAGGAGCTGAGCCAATCTCTTTCCAAGCCATACCCCATGAGACTTAAATCCAGAAGCTACTGGTAGTTAAGTCCCCCACTCTGTGGAAGGAGTCAGAGTCTCATATGAGAGTAAGGAAAGTGTATGGGCCTGGTACCTCTGACTTGCACCTGCTTTTGGAGGTCAAAGGGCATCAGGACTCTCATTATTCCTTAGACACTCGAGTGATCATGTTCTCCTTTTGCCTTAACTAATTCCAGTTGAATTTCTGCCATAAGGACAGAAATGGACCCTGGAGAACATGATCCTGGGCCCTTGCTGCTCTCTCTACTTGCCTGTCTGTCTGCCCTGAGGAAGGCTTTGTGAAGCCATGCCATCCTGCCCATGTCCTACCTTGAGCCAGACACTGGGTACGCCCAGAGCCATGGTACAACCTCAGTGCATTTCTCCCCACTCACTCTGCGTTATCTCACTTGCTTGTGAGGTGCTGCTCAGCAGACGAAATGTACTTACCTCCTGAGCTCTCATCTCCAGATCATGGTAGAGCCATGTTGACTTCTATGTTAAGTCAGCATCTTCATTGCTGTGACCTGAAAGGTGCACATTAAGGGAAGAAAGATTTATTCTGACTATAATTTCAAAGGCTTCGGTCCAGGTCAGTCAGTCATTTCTGGGCTGTGGTGAAGTTCAACATCATGAAGGGAGGGTGCTGGGAAGTCAAGCTGTTGGCCTCATAGAGCCAGACACAGAGCATGCCAGCATTAGCCGGTGTCTTTTTTTTCTTCCTCTTTTGCTTCATCTGAGCCCCCATTCTACTGGATGGTGCCATCTACATTCACAGTGGGCCTCCCAGGTAACTAATTGTCTCTGCAAACTACAGACACACCTAGAGGAGTGTTTAGTAATCTCCCAGATGCTTCTTAATTCAACCAAATTTGCATTTAAGATCACAGTGAGTATCAGGATTATATATTTAAAAAACCCGTTTGGGTGATGGGTGTCAGAAGTGATACTTCAAAAAACCCCCTTGAGTTGGGTATGGTGGTGCAAGCCTTTAATCCTAGCACGTGGGAGGCAGAGGCAGGTGGATCTCAGCCTTGTCTACTTAATGAGTTTACAAAGCCAGCTAAGGCTACACACAGAGAGACCTTGTCAAACAAACAAACAAGCCAGTCAGAATAAGTGTGCTGAAAAGTTTCATGTCAACTTGAGATAGGCTAAAGTCCTCTCAGAGGAAGGAACTTCAATTAAGAAAATGCCTCCATAAGATTGGATTATAGACAGGCCTGTAAGGCATTTTCTTAACTAGTGATTCCTGGGGGAAGGCCCAGCCCATTGTAGGTGGAGCTATCCCTGAGCTGGTGGTCCTGGGTGCTGTAAGAAATCAGGTAGAGCAAGCCATAGAGAGCAAGCTAGTAAGCAGCACCCCTCCATGGCCGATGCCTCAGCTCCTGCCTCCAAGTTCCTGCCCTGTTTGAGTTCCTGTCCTGACTTCCTTTGATGATGAACAGTGATGTGGAAGTGTAATCCAAACAAACTCTTTCCTCCTCAAGTTGCTATTTTAATTAATTTTAATGTTTTTTTGAATGTATGTGGGGGTTGAGGAAGCACATGAGACATGGCAGAAACATACTTGTGGCAGTCAGAGAACAACTTTTGGGAATCAGTTCTATTTTGTGGGTCCTGGGATCTGTAGCATGTTTTTTTCTTTTGGGCCACCAACCAGCTCCCAAATCATGACAGTCTTCTTATTAGTTATGAATGCTCGGCCTTATCTTAGCTCTTATTTTAATCTGTTCCTCTTTATCTACATTTGCCTTTGGCTTTTTACCTTCTTTCTTTCCGTATATCATACTTTCCTGCTGTCTCCATGTCTGACTGGCTGGTGGCCTCCTGGCTTCTGGTCCCAGGCAGGTCCCTCTTTCTCCTCATTCTCTTCTCTCTCTTCTTTCTTCTTTTCTCTGCCTCCTAGCCTAGCTTTCTTCTCCTATTTATTCTCTTTGCTTGCCATCCCAGCCTATCCTTTCTCTGCGTAGCTACAGGCTGTTCAGCTCTTTATTAGACCAATCAGGTGGCTTAGGCAGGCAAGGTGAAACAAATGTAACACATCTTCACATCTTTAACAAAGGCAGCAGAAACAAAAGTAACACACCCTTCATAACTAAAGTAATATTTCCCAATAAACAAATGTTAGCACATCTTTACATAGTTAAATATTCTACAACAGGGATCCAACTCATGTCATCAGGTTTGGTGGCAGACACCTTTACCGTCTCAGACACCTGAGCCATCTCTCTGGCTCCTTGGTCTTTTTTTAATAAAGACACTGTTCTGGTTGGTGTTATTTATTTATTTATTTATTTATTTATTTCACAAGATCTGTCTTTACAGTCCTGGCTGGTCTGGAACTTGCTATGTAGACCAGGCTGGCATCACTGAAATCCTCCTGTTTCTGCCTCCCAGGTGCTGGGATCAAAGGTGTGCACCACCATGTCTGGCCCTGCTGGTTATTTTTTTGTCAATTTGACACAAACCTGGGTATATCTGAGAAGAAGAACTTATTATTGAGAAAATATCACCCTGAGATTGACTTTTAGGGATGTGAGGGTGATCTGGCTGTGACATCTGTAACCCCATTGATTGCCAGTGTTGATTTGGCTGATCTGGCTGACTAGGCAGGTGACTCCTTCCTCTCTCACCATGCCATGTACATCCTTCCCAAAGGTGGTGGTCACTCGGTTGAAGATGACCTTCCCTGAATAGAGGAGGACCAGTCTTCTGTCAAGGGTATAGAAGTAGCTGTGATCCTCTGTTAAATCCTCTAAACAAGCCGGGTGGTGGTGGCGCACGCCTTTAATCCCAGCACTCGGGAAGCAGAGGCAGGCGGATCTCTGTGAGTTCGAGACCAGCCTGGTCTACAAGAGCTAGTTCCAGGACAGCCTCCAATGCCACAGAGAAACCCTGTCTCGAAAAACCAAAAAAAAAAAAAAAAAAAAAAAAAAAAAAAAAAAAAAACCCAGAACAAACAAACAAAAAAACAAAACCTCTAAACAAGCTCTCAGGATTGACCTTTAGGCAAGTATGTAGGGCATTTTCTTGATAAATAACTGATGTGTAAGGACCTGATTCACTGTTGGTAGTTTCATCCCTGAGCTGGTGGTCCTGGGTTCTATAAGACAGCAGGCAGAGGCAGCCACGGGGAGCAAACCAGTAAGCAGCATTCCCGGATGGCCTTAGCATCAGCTCCTGCCTCCAGATTCCTGCTCTGACTTCCTGGCATGATGAACTTATAAGTTGTAAGATAAAATAAACTCTTTCTTCCTCAAGTTACTTTTGGTCACAGTGTTTTATCACATCAATAGAAACCCTACCTAAGACAGGCACTAGTCCTGGTTGTGTGGGGCTCTGGACTATGACCTTGTCACCTCCTGTGGGCATTGCCTCTGATACTATCACGAGGAGGAATAGGTTTCAAGGCAAGAGTCTGGGAGGATCCAAGCATCTAGACCACAGCAGGAGCCTGCAGAAGTTCCACCACTTTGGTCTGAGATCCAGCTGTACCTGGCTGTGTGATCCTGGGCAGATGACTTAACTATTCAGAGCTTTGGAAGGGGGACCGATGGCTAGAATCGAATGATGGCTAAACACACTGCTGGCCTGGAAGACGCCTTGAGACAACAACTGAAGTTCAGGGTCCTTGAGGATTCACCCAAGGTCGCAGAATCCATCAGTATTGTAGACTCATGCTGCAAACCTGTGAGTGCCTGACCCCAGAGCTGTGAGTGAACACAGGCATCTTTTATCCCTGGATGAGCTCCATTGAGCCATGTCCAAGGCCAGGACACAGAGCTTGGGGTTTCTGAAGCTGAATCCTTGCCCTGCTCCTTGGTGTTGGCTCAGCCAGCTGTGGCCAGGACCTTGCAGCTTCTCTCTCCTCCCCACTGCCTCTTTCCACCCCGCCTTTCCTGGGTAGTATTTCCCTGGGGCTCCCGTTACCAATTTGCAGAGCAAAAGCATGCGCAGGCAGTTCAGGGGTGGCATGAGCTCCGAGGCTCTGGTATTGTTTTTAATTCAATATTTTGTCCCTGTGCGCCAGCCTCCTTTATTGGATGAGAACACTGTTATTGGATCCTGCCCTACAGGAGAAAATGCTGGCTTCCCCGGGACATGGCAGCTGGGCTCTTCTAGAGTCTGATGTGTCAAGGCAGGGTGAAAAGACAGCAGAGAGTTCCAGAAAATCTGCTGGCTACAAGCTGTTCTGTGACATGCGTAGAAATATTAACATATGTATTCTTGGCCTTTCCCCTTGACTCCCTGCTAGGGTGGACAGAAGCTTGGGCAATGCTTCCCATAGGCCCCTCCCTTTCTGAACATGGTCACTGAATCTCATAGTCCTGCTGATGAGATGCCCTGCCCTGCCCAGTGCTGCCATCCCAGGGGTCTCTCCAACCTACACAGCAGCTTTTCTGTTCCCTCTCAAACTCATAATCTTTATTGTAGACTAGCTTCTTGGGGTTTCTCTAGGAAGTGTAAGATAAAGGTTGGGTATATGGGGTTTGCCTGGGGGTGATCCCAGGAAACTTCTGGAAATAGGGAAGTGTTTAAGACAGGAAAAGGAACAACAGAGGGCTTCTGTGAGCAGAGTATACTTTGGGTACCTGGAGCTGAAGTCACCAGAGGCCTTCGGAGCCAGAGAGCAGCTGGCTGTATTTCATAGTCTCCTGCCTGAGGAGGGAGGGGCCGGGCATTCATCTGCCAGGCTGCCAGAGGTCCTAATTTTCTATTGAAATGCTAGGATACAGGGACATCAGCATCTTACCTAGCAGACACATCCATTGACTTAAAGTGCTTGATGGGTCTCTGCTCTTGGGAATAAAGACTAAACATTTGTCTCCATTCTTCGGGGCCTTAGTGGGCCAGCACCTTCCCATCTCTACGTCCTCCCCGAATCCCACTGTCCACCACACCCTTGGACTTGGCAGTTCTGGCCTCCTTTCTGTTCTTCAGAGATGCTTCCTCTCAACACAGAGCCTTTGTACATCTTGTCCTGCTCCCCCACCTAAATAATCCCTACATATCCTTTACATCCCTGGGCAGCCTGCTGCTCTCTCTCAGGCTGGCTCAGATTCCCTGTAGTCCATACTCAGAGATCTGGTTTCTTCTTCCGAGTTTGTTAGTATGAATGTTTGATTCCCATCTCTCTCCACCATCAGACTCAACCCTAGAACTCAGCACAAAATATTTCGTTAGGTGAATGAAGAATGTGTGGAGAGATAAGGATTTGGTGGGGTCTCTCTCAGACCCATTGGGACACGGAGTGCAAAAGTGAATTGAGAAGCCCAGAGACCAGTGGATTTGTACAGGAGGGACACCGTGAGGGAGAGAACTGAACTGAACTGAAATGCAAGATGCATGGATGGGAGGAGAGTGACTGGATCGGGAGCTGGAGACAGGCGAGGGGAATAGTTAGGAGTACGCTTAGTATTATCCTGCTGCTGTTTGCCAGTAACCTTTCAGGGTACTACCTGTATATACTGTTCTTTTTGCTACACTTCTGTATGAAGAGCCACCAAATCAGCCTTCTCCCTGAGGTCCAGACCTGTGTGTGTTCTTTGTGCTCAATGGGGTCGTGATTTGGTGAGATGATCACAGGTTGTTGAGCTACGTTTCCTTGGGTTTGAATCTGTTCCTTCTAGCTATGTGGCCTTGGGCCAGCCCCTCACTCTCTCTGGTTCTTGGATTCTTCATCTTTATAGAGAGGGTAATCTCCAGGCTTTGCATAGATGTCAGAAGAATCAGAGATCAAACAGAAGCCCAGTGCTTAGTTCATGGTTTAGCTACTGAAGAAGTAACACTATTGTTGCACACACATAGCATATGGCCTCATATGTCCATGTTGACTGAGCACCTATTCTGTGCCCGGCATGTCACCTTTGCTGAATGGTCCTGAGAGGTAAGTGTGAGTAGCTTAGGCAAAGAGCTAGTGAGTCCCACTCATTCTTCTTTGTGGCCCATGGAGGGACTACATTTCATGACCTTTCTTATGTGTAGGAATAACCACAAGGCCGTGTTATGGAACTGGGATGATAACAGGGGTGAAGCACAGGTGAGGCAACTCTCAGTGATCCCCCCTCCCGCCTACCAACTGTCAGCAAAGGTCTTGAATCCTTAGGAGACACTGAAGCCACAAAGTACAAAGAAACAGAAGCCTGAGTCAACATATAGAAGGCCATCTGTCTAAAACCCTCAAGGGACTCTTGTGAACAAGAAATAAATATCCAAGGGGACTGAGAGATGGCTCAGTGGGTAAAGTGCCAGTCACACAAGCATGAGGACCCAAGTTAAGGTACCAATCACCCTCATAAACACAGGGTGCTGCAGCACATGGCCAAGACACTGATGCATGAGCAGATCCCTGAGGTCACTGGCCCGCCAGCCTAGCTGAATCAGCGAACTCCAGATTCAGAAGACCCTGTCTCCAAAAATCAAGTGAGGAAGACATTGATGCTGGCCTCTGGCTTCCATGTGCTTGCGTATACACACCCACACAAATATATAAACACAATGCACACCCACACATGGACATAATAGATGAATACCCATGCTAATGTTAATTACTGCAATTGGACTACTCAGGGCTGGCATTTCTCTCTAGGTTCTATAGACCAGGGATTCATAAGTGTTTTCTACTGGTGACCTCTTTTGCCCAAGAAATGTTTATGCAACCCCTGGAGTATAGGTATACTAAGTGCGAAGTCAAACATTTACTGATGAAAAAAAACACAAAGAAATTTATTTGCGAACAATTCTTTGGTGTACATATAATTTTACTACTTATTAGAATGAAAGGAAATTTACATACTAATGAGATTGTGCACGTGTTTATTTTTACATAGACTTAAATCTTTGGTATGTACTTCCTACTGCAGGATGCTGAGCATCCTCAATAGTATGCAGGGCTGATTTTATTTTTAGAAGAATGTAGATTTATTAAAGGAAAAGTGAGAAAGAGAGCCAGGAAGGCGACCCCACAGTGAAGGGGCTTGCCCCCAAGTCTGATGATCTGAGTTTGATACCTGGAGCTTGAACATCAGGAGGGGAGAATCAGCTCCTAGAAGTTGTCCTTTGACCCCACACATACAAGCCATGGCACATCCATGCACCCTCTCCCACAATAAAGCTAAATTAATAAGTGTAAAAATTTTCTTAAAAATGTGACAATGCATTCTCGAGAGTGGGAGGGGCTCCAATAGAGGAATAACCTTGATTGACAGACATCTCACCTTTATATTCACCAAGGCTGGGAACACTGCCTCGTGTAAATACACAGTACAAAATGGCAGATGAGGTTTGAAAATGTTTCAAAAATTATTGGAAATTATGCCCAAGTCTCAAGCCAAAACTTATTTAA
This sequence comes from Cricetulus griseus, assembly GCF_003668045.3. NCBI lineage: Eukaryota > Metazoa > Chordata > Mammalia > Rodentia > Cricetidae > Cricetulus > Cricetulus griseus. The sequence goes on along the minus strand of NC_048599.1, from coordinate 21,847,010 downwards.
TGATTTCCTTGTATGAAACTTAGGTCAGGAACGAAAATAGTGATTGTTTAAACCAAACATTCCAACACAATATAATCCAAAAATAAACTAATTTGACACTTGTATGTTGAGGGATGGTGGTAAGAACATATATATATATATATATATATATATATATATATATATATTCTTTGTTTTCTATAATTAAACCATCACATTTGTATGCACAATATAAGCACCACAATTCATGATATACAGTAGTCTTGAACCTGAACCAAGGTGTTTCAGGCCTTAAGTGACGCGTTGTGTGTTCAGAACCAATGCTGCAGTGAAGCCATATGACACAACTCAGATGTGTGCTGCCAGACATCTCAAATCCATTATGAATTTGCATTTGAACTAATTTTTGGTCATTGTGCATTCAGATAGCTTTTAATGATGCCAACGTTTTCATGACTACCATACCCAGTTATTAGCCTTGACTCTATCCTTTCTACCAAGTGCCTAAGAGAAAAGCTCAAAGACTACAAAATTGCCAGAGACAGTGGCAACCCTCCCCATCCTCCTGAAATCAATATGCACTGTTGTCTGTACTAGACTGTAAGTTTCTAGAAGGCATTATATATATATATATATATATATATATATATATATATATAATTTATTTTATGTGCATTGGTGTGAAGGTGTCAAGATTCCCAGGAACTGGAGTTATAGACAATTGTGAGTTGCCATGTGGGTACTGGGAATTGAATCCTGGTCCTCTGGAAGAGCAGCTGGTGCTCTTAACCACTGAGCCAGAAGATGTATATTTTTTAAATGTTCATTAAAAATGTGGGTGAGGTGTCTCAGTGGGTAAATTACACTGGCAGCTGAGGCTGATGACTTGAGTTCAATCCCAGGACTTAGGTAGTAGAAAAAAAGAACTGACTTCTGTCCTCTGTCCTCCACACACATCGTGGCCTGTGTCCCTCCAAAGAAACAAACAAACAAAAGCAATACAAACTTTTACTAAGGAGGTTGATGTGATCATATTTCATTGTTTATTTTTCTGAAATTTTCCAAGTATTAAAAAATAAGAACATTAGCCAGGCGGTGGTGGCACCACCTTTAGTCCCAGCACTCAGGAGGCAGAGGCAGGCAGATCTCTGTGAATTCAAGGCCAGCTTGGTCTACAGAGAGAGTTCCAGGATAGGCTCCAAAGCTACAGAGAAACCCTGTCTTTAATGCCAGCACTTGGAAGATAGATGCACATAGATTTCTGTGAGTTCAAGACCAGCTTGATCTACATAAGTAAGTTGCAGGCCAGCCAAGGCTACATAGTAAGACCTGTCTTGAAAAGAAAGAAAAAGAAAAAAAAAAGTTCAACTCCAATAGGAGCTGGAGAGATGGCTCAGCAGTTAAGAGCATTTGTTGCTCTCTCAGAGGGCCTGGGTGCGGTTTCCCAGCATCCAAATGGTGGCTCACAACATCTGTAACTCCAGTTCCAGGAGATCTGAAACCCTTTTATGACCTCTGAGAATAAACATACACACCTGATGCACATACACGAATGTAGGCAAAACACTCACACACATAAAATAAATTTAAAAATAGAAAAAGAAAGGAAACAAAATGAAGGTGGTGTCATCTGCCCATGCTCTCTGTCCACTAACTGGTCCATGGCCACCAGGCCTCATGACTGGGGTTGTTTCCAAAACTATCCCACAGATGCATTCATTTGAAAACCACTAGGTGAGCTGGTTGGCATTAGAGCGAAAAATTCTGGCTAAGGATTTGCTAGTGAGCAGCTGAAGCCCAACACATGGCCTCACAGAGCATGCCAGCAGGACACCAAGCATTCTTTTGTATCATCTTTATTTGTCTTTCCTTTATTCTCCTCTCTGCACTTCCATTTTTCTCGTGCTTTCTTTTTAACTTATGCTCCCTGGCTGTGTTTCAAGTATCTTTGTAAGCTACCTAAAATCCTTTCTGGAATATTGTGGTGGTAGAAACAAAAGCATACAACATAAATATACATATAAAATGTAACATGTGCTATAAAAAAAAAACACCTGTTCCTAAAACACCAACAGCGGCTGTTCATTGTGGAGAGAAATTGATGGTTAGCTGTATGTTGGGAGAGATTTAGGCACCCAAAAGGGCACAGATGCATGCAACTTGACAAAGCTCACGTTACTGGCTTACAGGTAACTTTATGAATACTGTGATGGTAAGAGTGATTTTTTTTATCATTCAGTTAGTTTAATATTGGCTCAAGGTAGAAATTGAGACAGTAAAGCAAGAGGAAGAAAAAGACATAAAAGCTATCTTTACTCCACCACTCAGAGAGACTACTGTGAACCTTCTATGTGTAGGGCTAGAAGATCTGAGCCTGATCTAGGACTTGGAGTGTGATGACCTAATGCTATGCCTACTGGGTAACGGGAAAATGATGGTGATGAGGAGGATTTTGGAAGAAGGAAGCAGAGAAAGAAAGTAATGAGTAGGAGGAGAGGGAGGGGGCGAGGGAAGGAATGAGGGAGGAAGAAGGGAGCTGCAGGAAAGGGAAGAACTTAGAGGTTTTGTGGGACACTTGGGGGTAGGTTGTAAAATGAGGATAGAAACAGTGTCGTGTGTCAGGTCTGACTCAGGGATAATATATGACCTTCATCTGGTGGGATGCTGTGGCGGGAAGAGATGAGATGTGGGGGTCAAGTGGAATGTCTCAGAGGCCAAACAGGTGTGACCCCGAGGATGGCAACCTGCACTTCATGCTTCTGCAAGGCGCAGTATGGTACCACAATGAACAGCCACTGTTGGTGTTTTAGGAACAGGTGTTTTTTTGCGAGGATCCAAGCGGATGCCACAGCCCCTCTGAGGATCCATAGTTATTGGAGTGCTTGGGAACAGTGCCCTGGGTAGAGCAACAGTGACGGTGACAGGGGCCAGGCTCCCCTTCAAGTGCTTTAGCAGGTGACAATAAAGAAGTAGAGCAGAGGATCCCTGGAGAGGACTACCCAGACATATATAGGACAGGTGCACACATGGAAACAGTTCAGGTCTCCAGGAGTGCTGGACTGAGGTTCTCGTGCTGGTGCAGGCAAAATCTGTGAGCCAGGGAATGTTACTTGACATCTGTACAGCATGATGCACAGGCCCAGGATGTCAGCCCTCAGCTACATTTCTTTTCTGTACAAGAGATTCCACCCCTCTCAACAAGAACATATGTTCCCAGAAGGAAGAGACCTTGTTTTATTCAAAGCTCTGGGGAGATGAGATGGCTCCGTGTGTAAAGCACTTGCCTTGGAAGCACGAAGACCTGAGTTTGAATCCCCAAAGTCCGTGGAAAGTCAGGCACAACATCATGCATCTCTAACGCTATTGCTCTGTGCTGAGATGGGACTTGGGGACAATAGACTCTCCTGAAGCCAATGGAGCATCTTAGTCTTGTCTACACAGGGGCAAACAACAAAGAGACTGTCTCAAGGTGGAAGGTGAGTGAAGATTAAGGTTGTAGCGTACGCTAAAGGATGAATCAGTCCCCAGTCCGTGACGGTAAGATTTCTTTATTCAAGAAAGCACCAGGGCAAAACGCAGGCCAGAGCGAGGTTATAGGAACCCAGCCAGCGCGGCCAGAAAAGAAGAGCCAGGGTCTCCACGTGCAGCCCTTAAGAAGCTCCCTTACGTCACCCCAGCTTTCCTTCACCACGCCCTTATGGGCGAGTCCCGGGTCCACCTGGTACCTGTCCCAGGACTACTGGGCGGGGCTAGGGTGTCTCCCTACAGGTGAGTACCAACACCGGAGGCTGTCCTCTGACCTCCACGCGTGAGCCATGGCGTTTGCCCGCCCACACTTGCATGTACACACACTCACATCCCTCCCTAATACAAGCACAAGTGAGCTTCATCCTGAGTCAAGAGTTGCATCTAGCACTGAGTAGGTTCTTACTAATTATCTGTTGATTGTATTATTAATTACTTGTCCTGTTATAGATGAGAAAACTGCAACTTGGGGACATGGGAAGTAACTTGGCCAGTCTAGCTATGGCAGAAAGCTGGCTAGCCAGAGAAGTAGGAGTGTTTAACAACTGGCTCTCTGGGAGAATGGCTGACAGCTGTGATTTGTAGCATGGGTTGATCTTCATGACACAAATACTCCATCGTCGTGGGTGTTTCCAAGCTGATGTAAACTTGCTGGAAGATTCTCTGAAAACGAATTCTGGGTTTTTGCAAGGGTGTCTATCGAAGCTGACTGAATCAAGGCACAAACTAGGACACAATTTTGTTCATGGCCCAAAGGATTTGCTCTCACTGTTACTCTGTCCTGCCTCCCTTGAGGTCACAGTCTACACTTATAGGAATGGGAGGGGAAAGGCATGCAAATGAACTCTGTTAAATGCAGTTTTCGCAGGCCACCCTTTAAAAACAGAAACCCAGTCAGAAAACATCCCTGTTTAAACCATCTCAACAGCTTCCCAACGTAGGCAGCCTAAAATCCATCCTCCTTACCAAAGTTTACAAAGTCCATGGTATGAAGATGAAGATGACACATTCAATCCCAACTTTCAGAGAGTCTGAAGTCCAATTAGTAGAGGCTGCCAATAAATAAAACATCAACCATCAAGTACAAAATGACAGATTGAGACCTGTGAGCAGCAGAGGAAGTGCTAGCAGAAAGGTAACGAGGAGAGGATTTGGCAGTCTGCGGAATAACAATTTCCTTACAGTTGAATGGGGGGTTCTGGATGGGCTCTCATGTAATCCCTGAAGACAAACTCTTTAACCCTTTCAATAATGGGCAGATTTCTTTCCCAGAAACCTCTTTTTATAAGAATGTGGGTGTATGTGTGTATTTGCACACATGTATGCTGCTGGGTGTTCACCGAGGCCAGAAGAAAGCATCAGATCCTCTAGAACTAGAGTTTCAGGCAATTGTGAGCTGTCCTTGTTGGGGGTGCAGTAAATGCTCCTACATCGCTGAGCCGTCTCTCCAGACCCCCATTAGCCTTTTCAATACTACTTGGGTAGATAGGAGATCATGCCATTGCCATTGGGTAGACGAATAGACAGAAGCTCAGAGGCAAATGTGATATCAACGGTTTCTCAGCCAATAATAATCTATGGCCAGGTGCCATTTCGTGAGCCAACACTAACCCGTGGACGCATGAAGGCACCCCAAAACAAAGCCCGCATAAGCAGGCCGGGCGGTGGTGGCGCACGCCTTCAACCCCAGCACTCGGGAGTCAGAGGCAGGAGGGTCTCTGTGAGCTCGAGGCCAGTCTGGTCTACGAGAGCGAGTTCCAGGACAGCCTCCAAACCAATAATAAAGAGAAACCCTGTTTTGAAAAACCAAAAAGGAAAAGAAAGAAAAAGGAAAAAAAATCCGCATATGCAATTTTAGCGTATTCCAAACCTGTTTCTTTATCTGGAAGCCTAGTAAGGGTGTGCACACCCGCCCTGCCCTGTGCCCTCCACTTAGGTTAGGATCCTTTACCTAAGTATCCGCCCCCTTTCCCGCCCCTTCAGGATCCCGGCGGAAGCTGCAGAGTCAAAGCGCGGCGCGCTTTATGGTCGCACTTCCTTTCACGGCAGTGTGGCGGTCCCGCCGGCCTCGCGCTCTCTTACTCTATTGGTTCTGAGGCCCCTCTCCGGGCGCTTTACGGCAGTGTGGCAGGAAAAGCCGCTGAGCCACCGGTGGTTCCGGAGTGAGTGGAGGTAACCAGGGCACCCTGTGCTGATTGGGTCTGGAACCATGGACGTGGGCGAACTTTTAAGCTACCAGGTAAGTGAAGTTGGCAGGGCCGGAGGGCCCCTCATCCCCGCCGGGGTCGCAGGGCCAGAGTCCCGTCATCTCGCCTCCTCTGGGTCTCTGGCCCTCACTTCTCATGCTACCCGGGGTTCTAGCCTGTCATTGCACTTGGCTTGCCGAAGCCCTCGCGGACCCTTTCGATTTCTTCCTTCTCCAGGCCTGTTCCCTTTGATCTCCCTTTCCTACCCGGAAGCCTGGTTCCCTTCTGCTCATCTTTGGTCTCGTTTCTACCAATTCGTAGGGCTTGAGGCAGGTGTGGAGAGCACTGCTTTTTCCTCCGGGTTGAGCCTCAGTTTCTCTACCAACTGCCGGTGTAGCTTTGGATGAGTCTTTACCCTGTCGCTGAGCCTCAGTTTGTTTGTTTATTTAAGTATATTACATGGATATATGTGAAAGGCCATTTGAAACCTTTGCTGATGTACCCGCAATTAAGATGGAAAATGGAGCATGGGATGGGGTCGGTAAGAGACTTCTTGACCTCCTTGCTCAGGGTACTGGTGAACCTGTGGCCTAGAAGGAAGAAAGGACTTGCCTGAGGTCACTAGACAATTACAAACTAGGATTAATTGGAACTCAAGGGTTCAGGCTCGAAATTCAAACTTTCTGCCCTCTTTTGACTGCCTAAGGCCTCGCATTTGCTAGTCTCAATAGTGTTGGAACCTGTGAACTGTAATTAGTTTGAATTAGGAAGTACTGTAATTATAAATTACACTGGATTTTAAAGACCAAATGAAAAAGGTAGTATTTTTATATTGATTACACGAATCTTGATCATTGGTCATATTAATTGAATCATCCTACGGGGTAATGGGTGAAGTAAAATATAATTGAAGCCATACCCATTTGTGTTGACTTTTTAAAAGTGTGGCTACTAGCAATAGCTCCGAAGTCAAGGATAGGCAATAATAAGGTGAACTTGAGTTGCTGCTGCCGAATGCCTTTAGTCTCAGCGCCTGAAAGCTGGGAGGTAGAGGCAGGAGGTGACTTCTAGGTCAGCCAGGGCTACATAGTGAGACCCCACTCCCCAAACATAAGACCTGAATTTGGAGCCCCAGGTTGCTTGCAATCTCCTTTTTCTTACTGATTGTTATAACTTTGAACAAAATACCTCATGATGCCGACCTCTTGGTCTGTTGGGAAGCTATTAAATTGTTAGACCAATGTTTGTTGCTTAGTAAAGCAGCCCATAAGTAGTAATATTGATGGTTATTTCCCTTAGTCAATATATAAAAGACTGGCCCCAGAGACAGAGACTCCAGACATAAATAGAAAGAATTTCTAAGCAACCAGAAGATGTGAGACCATAATATTTTTCTCTTTAAAATGTAGTGCCGGTGGTTGGTTGTGCACGCCTTTAATCCCAGCACTCAGGAGGCAGAGGCAGTCGGATTTCTGTGAGTTTGAAGCCAGCCTGGTCTACAGGGTGAGTTCCAGGACAGGCTCCAAAGCAGTACTGAGAAACCCTGTCTTGAAAAACCAAAAAGGAAAAAACAAAATGACAGCGTAGCTGGGTGGTGGTAGCACACACCTTTGCTAAGTGCTCCTCCCAGTGCTAAGGAGGCAGAGGCAGGAGGATCTCTGAGTTGGAGGCTAGCTGGGTCTACAGAACGAGTTCTAGGACAGCCAGGACTACACAGAGAAAACAAACAAAAAGACAGTGTATTTGATGATGGAATAAGAACAGTAGTGGGCAAGTCACTGATGAGTACTTATTTGGGAGTTATGGGCTGGCTAGTGGAGTCCATTGACTCCGATCTGAGCGGTACTGCCAGAAAAGTTCCATTCTTTGGTTACAGATATTTATTCAACATCCACTATGTACAAGGTACTGGGTCCACTGAGCATATCATGTGGCATAAATGAGACAAGGCTTTTACTTTTGTATGAAAGGCAAATATGGGGTGGGGGGAGTCTCCAAAGGACATTAAGTAAACAAGAAATTGAGATTTCTGGGAGTGTTGTGAAGGGAGGATAGCAGAATCCGCTGTGAAAATGTGAGCATGGTTTGAGGCCTGCTAGGCACATAACTGTTGGACACCAAGTGTGGCCCATCTGCATCCAGCCCCTTCAATATGTGTAATGCACACACTGGGCTTCAAAGCTATGAAAAAGGAGCCGGGCGGTGGTGTCACATGCCTTTGATCCCAGCACTCCGAAGGCAGAGGCAGGCGGATCTCTGTGAGTTCGAGACCAGCCTGGTCTACAAGAGCTAGTTCCAGGACAGCCTCCAAAGCCACAGAGAAACCCTTTCTGGAAAAACAAACAAAAAAAGCTATGAAAAAATGAAAATGAAGTATCTTAATTTTTATGTAGATTGCATTGATATAATGGATTAAGGGAAATAGGTTATTAAACTTAAATTTTGTGCTTACTTCAAAATTTCAACTTACATATAAAGTTTTTTTTTGTGACTTTCATTCTGTTTTTTTGGACAGCACTGCTGTAAATCACCCCTTTCAGGGCCTCTGTGGACTGAGTGGTCAGGGAGGGAGTGCGACAAACCAGCGTTAGTGCTCTGAAGGTTGAGAAGGAGTCGGTCATGATAGAGCAGAATGTTGAAGGCAGGAACAGCAGCTATGAGCATAGGCTCCAGGCCTATTAGGTGAGCAGAGATAAGAGCCATGTAGCCAGAACTTGGTATGAGAGCCGGATACCAGAAGGTGATGAAGCTGGAGATGTAGACAGAGGACAGTCTTTGTAGGACTTTCTGTGGGCCAGGAGAAAGCCTTTGCATTTTGAGAGGCGATACGGATGTCTTCATTCAACCCACTTGTTTTGAACAAGAACTCTGGTCTGATAGGCAGACATAGCTGAAGTCACAGGCCAAGGTGGTGACTGACAGGCCAAAGCAGTGGCTGACATGTCACCAGAATCTTGGTCTTGTATTTGCAGCTCTGTTCCTTTGAGCAGGGTCTACCTCCATTCCTCTCTTGAAAAGACAGTGGTGCCTGGAGTCTAGTTTGTAATCAGTCAAACACAGCCATCCTCCTGTGGGAAATCTTGAGGACCAGATGAGCTTATGGAAGTGAAAATGCTTAGAAGACAGTGATAACCTAACATGAAATAATTATTTACCTGCATCCTCACTAAATAGATCTATGAGGAATTTCCTTCCTGCCCCCTTTTTTTTGGTCAGGATCTTATGTAGACCAGGCTGTCCTCAAACTCACTATGTAGTCAGGGATGACCTTGGATTTTTTACCCTCCTGCACCACCCCCCAAATGCTGGGATTACAGGTGTGCACAAAACACCTGGTTTATGGTATGCTGTGGACTGGCAGGGTTTCTTGAATGTTTGGCAAGCACTCTACCAATTGTGCTACATCCCTAGCCTGGTGGGGGGAATCCCCCTCACCCCACAGGGTTTCACTATGTGACCCTAGCTGGCTTGGAGACCAGGCTACCCTTAAACTTACAAAGATCTACCTGCTGCTTGCCTTTGCCTCTGGAGTGCTGTGATTAGAGACTTGCATGATCACTCCCGGAATGAGGAACTGTTTTTAATCCCCATCTTACAGTGGAGGAAACTGAGACCCAATTGAAGGTACCTAGCTAGGGAATACTCAGGCAGTTGTGTTTCATAGCTGGAGCTCCTGATTGCTGTACTGGTCTGTCTGTGTGCCTTGCACCAGCACACAAACATCTCAGCACATCCTCCAGCTGTAGATGGTGTGACTGCTTCGTGGAAAGGGAGGCAGGTGCCCTGTCTGATAACTCAGATAGCCAGTGGGCAGTAGTGCCAGCATCGAATGCCAAAGCGATGGTTTCCATTTTGTTTTAGGTTTAAAAAAACTTTCAATTGATGTCTTATGCATGTGTAGAAGAAAGCATAAATCATAGGTACTGTTGTTTATAGTCAACATTGGCAAAGCTGACTTCACCTGAGCACTGGAGCCTCCTGTGTGGGAACAGAAGGGAGTGAAGTTGTCAGATTGGAACATTCTCAACTTAAGAGAGTTTGACTCAGTGTCCTGATACCAGGTGATGCTAAAGCTGGTGGTCAGGGACTGTGCATGAAGCACCCTGGTCTAGAATCATCTGACTTCCTTTACGCTTTTCCCAGTGGAGACAGCCCTTGCTTCTCATGGGCACTGGTTTGCAGAGTTCTCAGCTTGAGCTCTACTTCTTCCCTGCCACTCAAAAGTGAGAGCAAATCACTTAATCTCTCTGGGCCTCAGTTTCCTTATATGCGTAATGAGGGGATTAAGTATGACTCTCTCTGAGGTCCCTAGTAGCTTTAAAATTCTGTGATACTAATTATTTAGCCCATGGGCTCCAGGGAGTCCAGTATATAAAAAAGCTTGACGTAATAGAAGGACTGGGGCTGGAGACCTGGGAGATTGGGGTTTTAATCCAGCCTTTATCAGCATTTATCTGGGTGACTCAGGACAAGCCACTTTCCCTCTTTGTACATCATTTTTCTTGTCAGTTGTCAAATGAGGAGGTAGGGCTGTACAACTTCTGGTTCTTTCCATTCCTAAAACTCAGGGTCTAAGGAAGAAAAAGTATCATACAGTGACAAGAAATGTTTATTAAAACTTTAACATTTTTTGCATGCTTATTAAATTTCATATTTGGGGCAAGTCGGTGGGAAGATTGCAATTTTCTGCTGAGATTGGTTCTTCTAGTAATAGGCAGGAGAGTGCCTCAGTGTATGCCTTATATCCTTGACAGATGTTAACAATTCATTTGAGAAGACAGGAGAATTACAGTGTGGACAGGAGGTGGTGGAAAAGTCTTAAGGAGGAAACCAGTTATGTTCCCAATATGGAAATGTACTTTTTTCTGATGCCTTCAGGCTTAGACATCTCATCAAGACGTGTGCCCAGCAGTTGCTCGGCTGAGAAGTTTCTTCCGCATAGGAGCAGATCTGAACTCCAGGGCACTCTCATTAATACTCATTCCACAGATGTCTGGAAAAAGTTCTTACCTCTGAAGTTTTGCAATAAAGAATTCACATTTAGTTCAGATTGGCTTGGTGGGAATAGCTGGCTTTGCACCACCAGAGAATTCTCTTTGAGGCAGATTGGGGTCAGGGACCCTTGGCTTGGGTGATGTTGCAGACACCCACTCCTGTTGTATGTGGGTAATAGCAGCATGTTCTTGGGTTGGAGGGGCTTCTAGCAACCTCTAATTTTGCCCCTCTCCAATTTCTTACTTTTAAAATAAATTTTAATGATCATCAACTGTTAGTATGAAAGAATTTGAGGCAAGAAAAACTATTACCCTAATCCAATGAATACTTTTTGTTGCCACAGTCTTACATATTTTGCATGACTATAACTATTGTGTATGTACTGTTTCATGTTCTTTTTTAAATTAAGCATGTATTTTTTTCCTACATAGCCTTTATGTTAGTTTTTAACATATGTGGGCTTTTTGTTTGACTAATAGATCTTTCCCCCTGAGTTATTTCTCTGCAGTTGGATATTTAGGTAGTATCCAGGTTTTTGTTCTTGGAGGCAATATTGTGAGAAGCTCCTTTGTTCATGTGGCGTTTCCTCATTCCCACTTGTCATTCCTAATTACTTTGTGCTGTCTCCTGAGCTAAGGGTTGCATGTGTTAAAATCATTGAGAACTGATCCTGGGCCTTGAATTCATGATGTGAGACGTGAAGTGGGCATTTAAACACCTCACTGTGTGAATGTAAGTATCCAGGACCACTCAGATTAAACACCTCACTGTGTGAATGTAAGTATCCCAGGAATACTCAGATAAGCTCATAGTCGGGTTGGATTGGAGGGTGTGGGTTCCACTTGGTTATTGAACAAAGGGCGATTTTGGAATCCCACCCTGATGGGGAGGAGTTCTGTCAGTGACAGAGGAAGCTGGGAAGAGTCACTTGCCAACTGTCATGAACAAACTTGTGCGGTGGGTGTTCAGGGCCTTGGGGGAGTGGTCAGAGACAGTGGGGTCCTGTCAGCTGCAGAGACAGTACCTAGCACTCATGGGGAGCCTCTCCTTCTTTGAACGCTTTGCGCTGAAGTTTACTGCAGTCGTGATAGTACAGCTTGTCATGGCCTGCATTCCATTTACCTAGTAGGCACATAAAGTGCTAGTTCAAGCTTACTTGAATGAGGATATTTTTCTTGTACGTGTTTGTCCTTTGTACTTCTTGCTACCTGCTTCCCGCTTTTAAGATAGGAGTTGGAGTTTGTGGTTGAACCTTTTCAGTTTTTTTTTTTTGTTGTTGTTGTTGTTATTGTTGTACGTCTAAGATACATTGTTTACCACCTGAACACTTGGGTTGAAAATGTATCCTTCATTTTTGTGGAGCCTCCTGTTATGTTCTAACCCTGAGAATATTATTTTGATCATACCAAAAGAGGCTGCTTTTTGTGTGACAGCTTCGTGCTTTTCCAAGTTAATTTTGTTAGCAGGGTGCCTATAAATAATAGGTAAAGAGCTAGTTTCATCGATGTTCCGTTTGTCTTATCTCTTGATGTCCCTCCCCCTTAGATTCGTTTCTTCTCACCATAACCTTCTCATCTGTCTTTCCCCAGCTCATTGTTCTCACAATAGAGAGTATGCCCCCATGCCTCTGTAAACTCAGCCGGCATATAACAGCATGTCTTGTCCATCCTCAGTGTCAAGTGATGGTTGTCCGGGAATGGGACATGTATTCGTCTTCTTGTTGCTGAGATCAAATACCTGACAGAAAGCAGCTAAAGGGTGGGAAGGTTTGTTTTGGCTTACAGTTTTAGGGCATACAATTTGTATTAGTTACTTTTCTGTTGCTGTGATTGAATACCTGGACCAAAAGCAACTTAAGGAAGAAATAGCTTGTTTGGACTCACAGTTCCAGAGGGATGGAGTCCTTTATGTTGGGAGGGGAGGCAGCAGGAGCATGAGGCTGCCCAGCAGTCAGAATGCAGAGGGATCCCATAGGCACACAGGAAGCAGAGAGATTGAACAGGAAGTGAGGTCAGGCTATAAACTCTCAATGCCCACTCTCAGTGATGCACTTCCTCCAAGGCTCTCCATTCTGAGGATTTCATAATTTTCTCAAACAGCAGTACCAACTGGGGTCCCCGTGTTGAGACACATGAGCCTATGGGGACATACCTCATTCAAGTCACTGTCATTCCATTGTAGTGGGGAAGGCATGGCAGCAGAAATGAGAGGTAGCTAGTCACATTGCATCCACAATCAGGGATCAGGCAGATGAATGCTGAATTTCTTTTTCACCCAGTTCTGGACCCTAGCCACTGGGCTGGTCCTGCTCATATTCTGGGTGTGTCTTCCCTCTAGGTTAAAACTTTTTGAAAACTCCCTCATAGACCCACAAGGAGGAGGTGTGCTTCCATGTTGGATCTAAAGATTTATTTACTTGTATTTTATATGTATGAGTGTTTTGTGTGCATGTATGTCTGTGTACTGTATGCATACTTTCTGGCCTCAGAGACCCTAAGAGGGCATTAGATTGCCTGGAACCTGGAGTTACAGATGGCTGTGAACTGTCAGGTGGATGCTGCAAACCGAACCTAGGTCCTCTGGAAGAGCAAGTGCTAAGAGCCTTGCCATCTTTCTAGCCCCTCCATGGGAGCTAGTCAAGTTGTCAATGCAGATCAACCATCATGGACCTGAACCCAAGGGCCCCACACTGCCTTTAAGTGCGTTGTGGAGTTGCCTCCTTTTGGAAGCTTAGGCTCTGCTGCCCTGTTTGCTGGCTGGCATGTGTGCCCTTGTTCTCACCTTTGATGCATATTCGCTACTTCACCTTCTGGATAGTTTTTCTCTTAAAATTTTTTTTTAATTAGTTATTTTGTGTATGGCTGTGTTTTCTGCATGTATGTCTATGCACCCTGTGGGTACAGTGCCCCTGGAGGCCAGAAGAGGGCATCAGATTCCTTGGGACTAGAATTACAGTTGTTAGCCCCCCTTGTGGGTGCTGGGAATTAGATCTGCCAGAAGAACATCAGTCTTCTTAACCACTGACCCATCTCTCCAGTCCCTAATTTACCTCTTAAAAAATAAAACTCTGTGTGTGTGTGTGTGTGTGTGTGTGTGTGTCTGTGTGTGTCTGTGTCTGTGTCTGTGTCTGTGTATATATGTGTGTGTGTACCATTAACTAAAATGTCAGACTCAGTTCAGGTGCTGCCACCTCTCTCACTAATGATCCATTTTTCAGTCCAGTATTCTATGTAGGCACCTGTAGTTCATTTAATTGTCATAGTTCCATAGTTTTTCTGTGTCAGAGTTTGAGGAGTACTGATTTTATTTTATTTACTTATTTATTTATGTTTTTCAAGACAGGACTTCTCTGGGTAGCCCTGGCTGTCTGGGAACTCACTCTGTAGACCAGGCTGACCTCAAATTCAGAGATCCACCTGCCTCTGCCTCCACCTGCCTCTGCCTCCGGGGTACTGGGATTAAAGGCATGTGCCACCACCACCAGGAAAAAAAATACTGGTTTTAAAAACCCACATTGTTGAAGAATGTCTATGCCCTCTTCTGCCAGTGATTTCTTGGACCTCACTGTTCTTAACTTTATTTTTACTAGAGTGTGACTGTGACTTCATTCTTGTCCTTTCAGAGGACCTTACCCATTTTTCCCAGTCAGCTTCTTTATGTAGCTACCTGTCAGCCCAGGAGCCCTGATTGACGTTTCTTGTGTCTACTGAGCTTCTGGCCAGATGTTCGGCTATCACACAATTCTCTGCTTCCTCCTCTGCCCTCCCATGCCCCACTTTGCATTTTTGTCAGGGCTGCCAACTGTTCAGCTGACTTGAAAGAAGCCTTGGGGCCCTTTCTCAAAGATGAAAGGGCTGGGAGATGAAAGATTTTTTTCCCCCTGGACCATGAAAGCTTGTGAGCCAACTCCCCTCAGTAGCCAATAAGGCTTAAGCACGTGTGAAGGACTGACTCACAGTCTGGGTAGGAAGAGGCCCTGTCACAGTTAAGGCTTGAGGAATTTGCACTCTAAGGGGAGTTCCAAAGGTTTGAGATCCCAGTGCAGTGTGTCAGTGGTGTCACACAGGTATCAGCCAGGTGTGGTGGCATCTAGAACCAAACAGTTCTGCCTGTGGGAAGGTGAAGGCTTCCCAAAGGAGGATGGCCATGCCTTCCAGAGCTGCCTTTCTAGCCTTCCTGTTCCAAGGACCACCTCCTAGATGTAGCCTTGCACAGCTTTGCCACACAGGTGGCTTCCTAAGCAGGCTTGTTTTGATCACATGGTTCTATTGTCATGGCAGATGAGGGTTCATTTCCTTTGTGTGCTGACAGAGAATGCTTCATGGACCTAGGCCCCCCCCCTTCTTTAGGAAGATCGTTGAGGTAGTTCATATTGAATGGCCTCCTTAATTTTGGGGGTGACATTGGGGAACACAGTATCTTTCTGTGCTCTCAGTAGGTGTCATCACTGTTTCAGTTGGAGGATTGAATGAATAAGGTTGAACACAATAGAGAAGTTTTCCTATATAAAAGTGACTGCATCAGAGAATTCCGTGTTTCAAAATAACTTGTCAGCACTGCGGGAGGAAAGAATTGGAAGCCTGTGAAGTATCTTTAATGTTTAGCATGGCAGATGAATACAGATTGTGGGTCAAATGGCCTGCATTTGAACCCCAGTCCTGCTGAGTGCTAGCTATGTGACCTTGGGCCAGTTAATTAACCTCCTCAAGCCTTGTTTTTTATCTTTCAAATGGAGATCATCTAACAGTGTCTATCTCTAGCTCACCATCTTTAGAAATATTCTCAGACTACCATTGCTTTTTTTTTTTTTTTTTTTTTTTTTTTTTTTTTTTATGCCAGGTCTCACCAACATAGCCCTGACTGACTTGGAACTTTCTATGTTCAGGCTGGCTTGGAACTCAGAGATCCCCAGCCTCTGCTTACTGAGTGCTGGGATTGAAGGCATGTACCACCATGCCCGGCTATCATCTGTATATTTTGTAAAATACAGGATTAAATGAGGCAGTGTGGGTGGTATAGTTCCCAATAAATGGTAGCAGTTGATTTTTATTATTGATGTTCCAAACAAACATACTACAGGGAAACAAAAGTTTGTCTTGAATTTTGCAGAGCTGCCTCAGTATTCCCAAGATCTTTGGTCCCTTGGAGATTAAGGTTTAGAATTAAATAAAGCGAAATGAGAACAGTTTGTCACCCACACATGCCACAGTGTAGAATATTCTCAGTAGGCTCGAGCATGGTTCTATTCTACCACAGTTAGCAGTCACTGATAGCAAGAATTATGCCTTCTACACGGGCCATTTGTTCCCCAGGTCTCCTTCAAGGCACTGAGAAATCAGTTTCTGCTTAGCAGGTAGCAGGAATCTCACTTACAAATCACCCTTCCCCCACACCCCAGTCATCCTGAGGGAAGTGGGTAGTTTTGATCTGTGTCTGTGTAGCTGAAGAAAACTGGAATTAAGAGGTGGAGCCTGGATTCTGAGCCTTCTTTTTACCCTCTCCTGAATCAGTCATTGGCTCTGTAGTCTTTTCATCTGAATTGTTCAGAGCCATTTTCTTTTCCAGAGTTCCAGAGTGCCTGCTCTGAAGGCGTAAACCTTAGGTTCTCAGCTCGATTGCAGGTTGGCAAATGAAAACTGGTTAACCTTGTCCTGGTGTGTGTGTGTGTGGGGGGGGCAGGTGCATGTACTTTGGTTGTATGTGTGGTGTTGGAGTATAGGAATCTGTTGGGGGAGCACAGGAGTCAGTGTTGGGGAGCACAGGAGTCAGTGTTAGGAGCATAGGAGTCAGTGTTGGGGAGCACAGGAGTCAGTGTTAGGAGCATAGGAGTCAGTGTTGGGGAGTACAGAAGTCATTGTTGGGTGTCTTCTTCAGTCACTCTCCACCTTACCTCTTGAGACAGGATCTCAAACCGAAGCTTGCCACTTTGGCCATTTGGCTGACCAGTGAGCTCCCAGTGTTGAGATTGTAGGCATGGGCAACTGTGCCTGGAACCCAGGCCCTTATGTTTTTGTGGCAAACACTTTACTGATTTACCCATCACCCAAACCCCTTTTTTGTGTGTGTTGTTTTGTTTTTGTTTTTAAGACAAAGTCTGGCTATGTAGCTCAAGTTGTCTGGGAACTCATGATCCTCCTGCCTCAGTCTCCTATATGCTAGGATTACAGGTGTTACTACCATACCCAGCAAAGTATTAGCCTTGTGTAAGGACATCATCCCCTTGGAAGTCCTTGGACTTCTCTTTAGCTTTGCAATGTACAGAGTCACTAGCTGCCCAAAGAAGGATCTGAAACTGAGCAAAATGCCGTGCATGCCAAAAGCATATATGGTGGGTTATTGAACAGGTTGCTTGATGTCATTCACATGCTTAGTGTGTTAATGCCCAGAATTGGAAGACGATTAGGATTCTTCCCAGTGGGGATTTTTGTTCGATTTAAACTAACCAACTCTTTGTACCAGTGCTCTGGGCGGTACCATCTGCTCTGGGCTGTTTTCATTGCAGCTCTGGGTTTACTAGTATCTGCACATGGAGCTTCAGTGGAATCTCAGATTAATGATGAGAGAAACTTTTGAGCATTTCAGGGTCACATAATGGCTCAGTTAGCTGAAACAGGGGTGCAGCCATTGTTGTGGGGAAAATAGACCTACCAAAGATCCAGCAGAACACCGGAGCTCAGCGATAAAAGAGGACGAGAAATGACATTACTATTGATTAGTTGAGGTGGCTGCTGAAAGAAGCCATAATGAGGTTTAGAAGGTGGAGCAGGTTGTATTGAATTGTGCCGACTCCTAGTTGCTTGCTGTCTTTGGAGAATGTGCTGCAGGTTCTTCATAAACACATTTTCCAGGTTTCAGAGGCCTTAAGAGAGGTGGGAGTGCTGAGCAAGGAGGAACCCCATGCATCCGCCTCCTCTTACTTGTGAGGAGGCTGGAGCCCTGATGGGAAAGTACCTTGCCTCAGGACCCAACTACTGGCTGACAGGATGGGGTTCAGAGCAGAGCTTTGTCCATGATCATGCCTCTGTCCTTTTCCATACCCCCCCCCCCCACACACACACAGAGTAGGCTGCACTGTGTGCTCAGGGCCATCGTTATGAGTGCATCCTAACTGTGCGCAGGTTTTCTCTTGTTCTGTACAGAGCTTTGGCTGCTGTGGATGGAGGGGCACTGGGATCTTATGCCCACTTTTCATGGCCGTTCACTATTCTCTATTTCAATCTAACCTTTGAGGCCTTTTGCTTCTTTCTTTTAATGGTGTCACAGAACACTGTGGTTGTTGGATGAAGTTTATTCTTGGTAGAACTCTTCTACAAGACATTGGGTCTATAAAATTCTAGAAATCATTCACGACTTGTTTTTGTTTCTTTAGAGCATTTTCCTTTTGTCTATCACTGACATCTTGGGCATTAGAGAATGTCTGATCAACAGGGCTTTCTCTGGCTGCTAGCCTTTCTGGAGGGGGGCTAGCTATTCATTTAGCTCTTGGACTGTTGTGATAAAAAGTTATTACTTTTTATATGTATGAGTGTTTTGTATCCATGTTTGTCTGTGTACTACATGCGTGCGTGATGTTCCTGGAGGTTAAGGAGAGCATTAGACCCCCTAGAATTGGGCTTGTAGATAGTTTTGAGCTGCTGTGTGCTGGAAACTGAACTCGGGTCCTCCCTAAGTGCATATAAGCTCTGAGCCATTGCTCTAGTCCCATTTGCCTTTTAAAAAGTCAGCACATACATCCAGATTCACACACCCAGAACCCTATGAAACCTAGGTTGAAACAGACATCAAAGACCCAAAATGCCTGTTTTGGCCTGTTTGTGCCTTTCTTGTACATGTGGCTCTCTGGCATCCTTCCTTCTTCTCCCCTTTGTACTATGTGTACACAGTGTCTTTCAGATGGAGTCTGCATGTGTGCTGTCTGGCTCCCAACACCAAGAACTATGTATGAATGAACCTGGACTGCCTCAATGTCAAATTCTTCTATGTCTGGATCTTCAAGACCCATGTTTTGGCCACAGCCCATTGGTCATTGCCATGTGCAGCCCACTTTCTGTGAGAAGATGGTTTGGGTAAACCCCACCCAAGAAGCCCTCAGTTCTTCCAGTTCTTAGGCAGTCTGCAAGTTCTCCATCTTGGCTCTGTCTCCCTTTGTTATTGTTTCCTAGTTATTTACTAGGGTTGGCAAGGAGAGTGGGTGTTGTTTATTGTTGTTTCCAGGGCACCATGACATATGCTCAGAGTCGGGTTGTGAGCCAATCCAGATTTTCAGGGGTTAGTAAATTTTATGTGGATTAGTGGTCTATATTGAACCTTTGTTCTTTAGTTGTTCTACACGCTTATTAAATGCCAATTTCGTGTAAAGTATTACATTTGACACTGTTCAAAGCCCCTGTCTGTTTGGAGCTTACATCCAGGGAGGCAAGGCAGACAATAAGCCAGAAGAAGTAAGTAAGAATATGCAAACGGCCGTACTGGATGGAAGATGAGTCAGATGTGTTTTTAAAAGAAAACACGGCCAATGTAACTGAGCAGTGATTGCTGTTTACAAGAGAAGGTTCTAGAGGGCCTCTTGATGGTATTTCAGTTGAGAACTAAATGACGAGAAAGGCAGCCATGTGAAGAACTGTGTGAGTAGCAGAGTAAGCTGAGGAACAACCAACACGAAGGCGCCAAGGTGGGAACAAGCTTGTCTCATTTGGGCCAGCCTGGAGGAGGGAGAAACCCAACACTGGTTTTCTTCTCAGTGTAGTGGGAAGTCATTAGGGCTCTTAAGCGGTGGAGTGACAGTCTGACTTGGTTGTGAGGCTGTGGAGGGTCAGTCTGGCCAGCATGGCTATTGAAGGGGTACAGAATCCACCTCTGCTGAGAGGCCACAGCTGATGCCATGATCTCCCTTGGGTAATTGCTTTCCCGCCTCTGTTGTTCCCTGCACATTTCATCTGCTGTGACCTAATCAAGAAGCAGCTCTCTCCTAGTTCCAGGCTTGGCACAGAGAGTGTGGGCAGAGGGCCCTTTACTGAGGAGTACCCTGGCCTGAGAGAAGGAAGAAAGCGGCTCTGGCAGGCCCCAGGACTGCACAGCTGACCCACAGCACCTGTGCTTTGCAGGAAGCTTTGGAACTGTGAACCCCGTGCTCCTGCAGAACAGCTGCAGATGGCCGGGGCTGCTGATTAAACGTGGCTGCTGATCTGCCCAGATCTGCTGCCATCCCCTCCAAGCCCGCTTCACGCTGCAGTGGGTAATTAGGGGCATGGCCATTCCTAGGACTTCCAGCACATCATTTGCAGCTGGCAGTTTCTGCTGGTTGTGCTAGTGACTGCAGTGGGCAGTGTCCACTATGGCTACCTCTTGTTTTAAAACAAAACAAAACAACCAACCCAACTTAAAAGGACCTGTCCCTAATGAAAGGGAATAATTGCCTGCCTCTGCTGCCTCCGCCTTCTCCAGTGGGAATTCCGCCATCAGACTTGTCAGGGTTGCTTGGCAGGGACTTTTCCCCCTGAGTTAGCACAGAGATCTGCATGGGCAGAGATAACACGAATTAGTGAGGATAGAAGCCTATCTGCAGAGGAGCAGCTTCCTTCTGACCAGAGGTGCTGTTGCTGGGGCACCACCCGGATTCTCCACGCTTCTCAGTCCGATGACAAGAAGTGAAAAGAATCGCTTCGGTACCACCTGAGGCAGGCAGTTCTGCAAGGCAGCAGAGTTTGAGAGGGCCTCAGGCTGTTCGGCTTGCCTGGTGAATGAAGTCTGGGATCTTACCTTGCCATCTTATCCCGGGGCGTCTCTGCCTCACCCAGCATAATGAACTAGAGAGCCACAATTCATGGTTCACCTACATTTTTCTGCTGTTAGTTTTCTTCCATCCTCTCAGATCTGGCAAGGACACAGAAAGCTCAGAGGGGAAGGAGAGATGGCATCTGCCTGTGGCTGACATGACTTGTGCCATGGTCGCGTGGGGATTCCATAATGAAGATTGCAAATCACTTTCCATCCTCTTGGAGCCTGCCCCATAATTAGAAGATTAAACATTTTGTTTAAATTAGTAATTTTCCCCTCCCTCCTCCGAGGGCTTCGAGCCACCCTTCCAGCAGTGTGGAGACCGGTTAGCTGCCTGGCACTGAGCTTTGTGTTGTAGCTGTGATTGTCAGCAGAAGGTTGAGGAAGTCTTACTTTAATTAAAAAAGTGTTTTTTGTTTTTTTTTTTTCCCCTTGCTTCACCTTGTGTGGAGTGGAGGCCCTTCTCCCCATGTGAACTTGGTGATGGCTGAGTGCGGTGAATGTACTCTTCTCAGGAGTGTGACACTGAGCCCGGGTGGGTAACATGGCCGGGGATGTGTGGCTGGGCCTGCAGTCTCACCTCTGCAGCAGTAGCAGCTTGCCCTTCAGTCGGCAGGTTGTCTTTGTGCGTATGGAAGAAGACAGTCACTTGCAGGGATGATGTTTCTAAATTGCAGCAGATGACAAGCAGCTCAAAGAGGAGCACAGATGTCACCCATGCAAAAACAAAACAGAGGCCTGTGACTTCCGTGTTGAAGCCCACTGAGAGCCAGACTCTGGGCTGTTTGATGTGTGCGTGCTGACTCTTCTCTACTTGCAGATGAGGAAGGGAGGCTCACAGAGCTTCTATATGAGACACCCATCGAGTAGATGATCAAATTCTTCTAGAAGGTGGCTCCCATAAATGAAGGCAGCTTAAAATGAAAACTTGTGCAGAACGGGAAGGCATAGGACCACTGCTTGGCCTTGTACTCCTTGGCTTCCTTTCTGTCACAGGTATCATTTATGCATAGGAATTGCCTGGTTCCTTATAAATGCCCTTCTCATTGCCTTGAGCTCTTCAAGGGCTGTGGCCAGATCAGAGCCTGCCATAGGGTAACTGCTCACTAGCTGCCCTTGACTTGAGGAGGGTGGAGTGAGGGGCGGGTGGGTGAATGAAGTTCCACCCAAAATTAGTGATTAAATTGGGGTGTCTGTTATATACCTTTTCCCATTGTGGTTTACCATCTCTCCAGTTGCCTTTTTACCAGTTGCCTTTTTACAGTTCTCCTGCCTCAGTCTCCTTATGGTTGGGATTATAGGTATGAGGTACTATAGGGGAGGGGCATATGTCTGTGTGTGCCATGTAGAAGCCAGATTAAGACATTGGATGTCCTGTTCAAGCACTCCCTTTTACTCCTTTGAGACAGTGCCTCTCACACAAGCTGGAGCTAGACAGGTGGCCAGCAAACCCCAGTGATTTTCCTGCCTCTGTCCTCCACAACATTGGTGCTAACCCAGAACACAAGTGGACATAGCAGGCTTTTTCTGTGAGTGCTATTTGGACTCAGGTCCTCTCTCCAGCCTTTGCTTTGTTCTTAAATGTTTATTCCATTTATTTATGTGGTGCTGAGGATTGAAGCTTCACATGTGCTAGGTAAGCCCTTCATTGTTGAGCTATCCCCCAGCCCCCTGCTGCTTCTTTCTTGATGAAGTGTAGATTAAGCTGTGTTTGTGGCCTTACTCATAGGAAACTTGCCTTAAATAATAGCAGATGGTCTTCACAAAAGCCCAATTTCTTTCCTCTAGTAACTCGAGAGTTGATTGACATTTCTCTTAAAGACTAGGGCTGCCTCTGACCCTAAAGCAAGAGATCGATTGATTCATTTATTTGCCAGAGATTTACTGTAAGTCCACTGTGGGCCATAATTGCTGTTTTCTCTGCACCAGCCTTATAGGCAAGAAATGAAAGAAATTTTAGGCACAAAACAACGAGATTGGTTTTTATTTTGTGTTGGTTGGCTCGAGAATGTCTATTCCAATTATATATATATATATATATACATATATATATATATATATATATATATACACACACACACACACTGTATATATGTTCATACACACATGTAGTGGGTATGTGTGTTTAATGTTTATTGAGTACTTTTTTGGGGTTTGGCTTTTCCATATATTATTATCTCACAATACTAGGGGGGCTTTTTTCTGAGATTTGTGGTGATTTGTCCAATGTCATCAAAGTCCATTCTCGTGTGTCTCTTTACTCATGGACTAGTTTAACATCAGTTTCTCGGGTGTCTTGTGTTTCATATAGGCCTGGGATGCACGTGTGTAAATTATTGCTGTTAGCTCATTTCAAGTGTAAGGACCCCCAGGGACAGATGTGCAGTCAGCACAGAGACAGGGGAGGCAAGCTGGTTCTGTCTCATGCTGTATCATGACACCATCAAGCTTTGCCTACCTGACCTGATTGAATCAGTCACTACCATTTTCTAGCTCTGGCTTTGGGCAGTTTGCTGAGGTGTCTCTTATAGCCCCACTCCCTCCATTTTGGAATATTACCTCTCCAGAAGGCATGTTTGGGATTGGAAAGAAAGTGACCCATTTATGACCCAGAGCAGGCTTGCAGTTAGTGGTGACCGTGCAGTTTGAGTTGGTCACTTGGTAAAAAAGCTGTAGGAAGATTTTTCTGGGTTCTTCAGATCCCACAGTTCTGGGATCTTCATGCCTATGTTTTTTTGTTTTTGTGAAATTTAAGGCTCAGTGTGGCTCACAGTGTGTTTTAAGAGGTGGCTAGCTTCTGTTTTCAAGCTGTTTGAGGCAGCCCGTCTCTGGTGTTGGATGTTTACTGGAACCCTTGAGTTTCTGAGTAATTCCAGTCTGAGACAAGTGAGTAGAATTGATGTCGGGCTGCCTTAACACAGGTGTTATAAACAAGATTAAGAGGTTGTTGAAAAGATATCAGCAGAGCTCTGGGGCTGCCTTTCTGAAGTCATTCTAAAGTGACAGCTAATGGGTAGTTTGCCTGATGGCTCTCTCTGAGCTGGCTGAAACTGACTGGAGATTCACCCACAGAGGAAACCTGTTTATGAACATTTGCTGTCCTTTATCATGAAGTCAAGCCCAGACACCGAAATGCTGTCTTTGCAACATGCATGTTGCCTTTGCTCCATTTGATTCCTGTTTGCTTTTTTTTTTTTTTTTTGAGGCAGTTTTAAATTTGATGTCCTAAACCTGCTAAGGTGGTTCAAAACAATTGTTTTACTCTACTGTGTATTTTGGAAGACATTTATGTATGTATTCCTCAGCCTCAGGGAGTCCTGCCTGTGAGGAATGTATTGTGCCTATCTCATTTACCAGGCAGGGCTCCTGACTGACAGGAAGTTGAGGACTGTTCAAATGCTCCTGAAGTCAGTAGCTGCTAGTCTCAGGTCACTTTGAGATTTGTTTTGTAGCCTTCCTGAGAGAGAGAGAGAGAGAGAGAGAGAGAGAGAGAGAGAGAGAGAGAGAGAGAGAGAGAGAGAGAGAAATGTTGGCAGGAGGAGACTTGCACAGAGAATTTGCAGGTAG
Organism: Cricetulus griseus; assembly: GCF_003668045.3. NCBI lineage: Eukaryota > Metazoa > Chordata > Mammalia > Rodentia > Cricetidae > Cricetulus > Cricetulus griseus. Next base: position 21,822,981 of record NC_048599.1, on the reverse strand, counting down.
CCAAGGCCATGACCCTTCCCAGGTGGCCAGGTGGCCAGTGCACTCTCCTTTTTTTGGACACTGGATGCCCGTCTCAGATGATTCCTTCAGCAGTCTTCTCTTTGGTGGGAGTGGAGATGTCGGCCATCTGTAAAATTGTAAAACCTTTGAGTTAAGGAGAATAAAGTGCATCTTAGACCACAGCCGACGGAAGCCATCCTTTTTCATCGTGCATGATGGACTCATCAACAGGCATGCATACGGGCCAGAGAAGTGATACTTCATTCAAGCTGAGAAGTCATCCAGCAGCAGGTGCTGGAGAGCCTGGTGGCAGTCACGCTGTGCTTTCAGAGGCTGCCCTGCCACCTGCAGTGTGGACCCTCAGGTGAACAGCCATCTGACTCCTGTGTGGGGCTGCTAATGTTTTGGCTGAGTTATGTGGCTAAGTGAGAAAGCTAATGAAGAAGGGTTAGCATTTCTGAGGCATTCATTCTCCCAGCTCATCATCTTCAAGTATCCTTACTTCCTGTCTGTCCTGGAAGTATAAGTATGCATGCCTTCCCCCCAACAGCCCCTTCCTTTTGTTTGAAGGAAGAATGCAACTCTTGTCTCAACAGTGATCTTAGAGGCAACTTGAAGATCTCTTTGCCCTACTTTTGTTAATGAATCATCTGTTGTTAGAGACAATGGTCTGGTGGCTGGAGACTTCTCTGTCAGCTCAGTTGCCTGTGACAGGTGTGCCATATAACATTCAGGACCATTGTGTGGGCCCACTTGTGCCAAATGCATCATACCCCAACCCCTCCTCCTCATAAAGCATTTGTATATTTGAGCTGTGGTTTAAAACAGTTCATGGTTTCAAGGTCCTGTTATGTAGCCCAGGCTGGCTTCAGACTTGAGACCTTCCTGCCTTAGCTCCCAAGTGCTGAACTGCAGCTGTGCCTTTGCACCCGCCTCACAATTCTCAGTAGTTTTCTCATGTCAGTTTGTTAGTTAATGTTTAAAACTTCAGAGTGGTCTGGGGTTGTGGGAGGTACCTCGAGGCTCAGCATGGGTTCTCCTCCAAGTGATCTGGGAAGTTTTTATTGTGATCCTCACAGGGGCAGTTGATACTCTGGAATCAGAATGTCCATAGGCAGTGTTCTTCTGGCTTAAAGGGTGGCAGCAAAGCTGCACAAAGGGCTTTAATTTCAGCTAAAACATAATGGCATTGGACAGACACAGTGTGAGTGTGACATTGAGGGTCACTTCTGGGGTTGTGACACAGAAGGCATTCTGGAGACTGGACTTGTGGGGCGCAAGTCCCTTTTCTGTGCTGAGTCTCAGTTTATTCATCTGTAAGTAGTACGGCGGAGCTAATTGAGTTTTACTGTGCTTACCCTCTGAATATCACTTGTACTAAGTTTTGTATACAGTGCAATTTAGGGTGGCACTGTTACAGAAGTTCCCACCCACCAGCCTGGTCCCAAATGAACACATGGATGCTGTATTAATTATGAAACTGTTGGCCGATGACTAGGGCTTATTGGCTATCTCTGTCTTAATTATTAACCCATTTCTATCAAACTATGTATTGCCACGAGGCTGTGGCTTACCCGGTAATGGCCAGCATGGTGTTACTCCTCCGGCAGCATCACCACTCTGTCCAGCCACATTTCCCAGAATTCCCCTCATCTCGTAGACCTGCCTATCTTGCCACCCTGTTGGCCAACAGTGTTTTATTCATCAACCAAAAAGAAAAACATATACAGAAGGAAAACTCCCATGACGGGTGGGAGACTTTGGTAAGGCGGATGTTGGTGTGTGTGTCCTTTCTTTGCCTATCATGTTCATGACTACCTATGTACTTAACACTCATTTATTAAATGTAACAATCTTTAAAAAGTTAGGAGGAAAAAAAAGCTGGGCAGTGGTGGTGCATGCTTTTAATCCCAGCACTTGGAAGGCAGGGGCAGATGGATCTCTGTGAGTTCGAGGCCAGCCTGGTCTACAGCGTTAGTTCCAGGACAGCCAGGACTACAACAGAGAAATCTGACTTGAAAACAACAACAACAAAAACACACACACAAAAAACACAAAAGGCAAATTAGAAAATAAATCTGAAACAAAATAAAATAGGATCTGTAGAGGCATTCTGATTTCATCCTGTAATCATTGCTGGTATTTGTGTACTTCTCAAATTTCATCAGCAGGATAGATAAAACATTTTTCTTTTAATTTAAAAGCGTTGTGGCAAATATCATTTTGAAAAGCAGCCAGAGAGAAAGAGTTTTCATTTAAGTTGAGTAAGGCTCAGATACTGAATGCCAAAATCTCAGAAGAACATAGAGGGTTCTGCTGGGGTGGTGGATGGGGTAGGGGTGGGGCTGTTGACAGTATGGGATTAGAATCCTAGGTCAATTGTGGTGCTTGGACATCTTTCCTGTTGTCTTCATCCAAGCAGTATGTGTGTGCTAAAGCCCAAATCTGTCTCACTGATTGGGCAACATGGATCAGGTACCTACCAGGAGCAAGCACTGTTGGGTGCTGAGCAGGAGTCAGATCCCAGAGTTCTTACTCTTTAGGACCTAGCTCATGGTTTAATGGAAGGGATGGAAGGCTGTGTGTGTGTGTGTGTGTGTGTGTGTGTGTGTGTGTGTGTGTGTGTGTGTGTGTGTGTGTGTTTGCACATGTGAAAGCAGACAGAGGTCTTACCCACCAGTAAGGTAGCTAAGGATCCTTGCTGGAGGGAGCACTTGGAGAACTCTTGGGCTGGGTCTCCAGGCTGACAGGAGGTTTTCTATTTAGAAAGAAGGTGACCTGCCATTCCTGGTAGCACAGATGCATCTTCCCAGTCCAAGAAGGCATCACTTAGTGGCTGAAGGTGTGGATTCTCCCACACTCCAAGGCTTCCCTGGGTCCCTTGCTGGAGTTTCCAGGCCCTGTCTATGCACTATATCTCTGGTTTGTGATGCCTCTTTTCATGCCAAGTGGTTTATTTACTCAGTGCCATGCAGCTGAGGCTGAGTTTGATGCTTAGTGTTGTCGTTGTTGGTTTTTGAGCCAGGGTCTTTACTCTTACAGCCCAAGCTGGCCTGAAACTTAAGGCAATCGATTCTCCTGCCTCAGCCTCCCAAGTGCTGGTATTGCAGACATGTGCCACCATGCCCAGCTGGTGCAATGCTGAGTTTTTTAAAAGTGTGCCCTTAACAGGCATCTGTGTAGCTGAAGCACTGAAGTTGGTCATGAAGTTGACTTGTTGAGCTTGAGGTTTACTAGGTCCTTCGGCTCTTTTCTGAGTCTTTTCTTTTACCTGCAGTCTTCTGCATGAACTTCTTTTATTCCCATGCACTTTTGCAACCACTGCCTCACTAACCAGAGAGCTGTTTTCTTATTGTGTTTGTGCTCCAGTGAGCATTGTGTGAGAATTTCCCCAGTGTGTGTGCATGCACTGGAATAGTTGCAGAGAATAATGTCTTCAATGTTCTTCAGCATCATCAGTTAGCTCTGCCCTCGCAATACCCCATGAGCAGTGTCAGCAGTGTTCCTCTGCATTCTTACCGGCACTTACACTGCTGAGTGTAAGTGTTGAGTGTTGTCAATCTGATATGCCCTAGTTAAAGTACATTTCCCTAATGTCTCATGAAGGTGGGCCACTTTTATATGCAGATTATCTACTCAGTGTTTTTTCTTTTGTGATCATGTGCTTATATTCTTACTTTCTGTAATCTTACTATCCTGTATCTTTCTAAAGTCAACTTTGAGGTTGCAGAGCAAAGGCAGAATATTTTTATAATGTAACATTAATATGTCAGGTGACATGTGACTCTAAATGAGTTACTAGAACCCAGATTGCCCTGATCATTGGTCCTCTGCTGTTTGTATAGTACTGTTAGGTCTTATAGATAGTTCCATTCTGCTGTTACTGCTGAGGGTTGCTGTCGAATATTCCCTGCAGCTTCTAATAGAGTGATGTGGAAGTTCTATTAGCTCAGTAAATACTTGTGGAGTGAATGAATGAGTGATGATGGTTCTGGTGTAGCTGACAAAACATATTCATAATAAGTGTGCTAAAATGGAGATGTTTTACCTTGCAGTGGCTTTACAAGGATCTGCCAATGTTAGTGTTGATAAAGAAACCAAATCAGTATTCCACTTTCTGATGTAGCTGCAGAATTAATCAGAGAAGATGTCAAAGTAAATCATGGACATTAAAGTGTACTTTGTGTTTCTAGAAAGAAACCTACACAGCCTTTGGAGGGAAGATGAATATATATTCATGCTTTAACAAGGAATAAAAGTTTTTGGGGGGAGGAAAATTAGATTAAGTACACTTTTCATGACTAGTGATCTGGATCATAAATCACATCTGCCTTGCCTGTCAGCCAATCAGATTGCAGATCATAAGGGGGACTGTCGGTAACTTTGATTTTTGGCCCTTTTTATCGAAGACTTTACTTTTTATTTTTAAAGTTGGCATACAATGTAATGGATTTCATTGTGGCACCTCATACACATTTGTCACTGTACTCTGTTCTTTTGCCTCTCCCCATCCCTGGTGGCTCCCTCTTGCTTATTGCTTTCCTTCCTTCACACAGTCTAGTCCCGCTTGCTTTCATGTCCCAAGTATTCTGTTACACCCTCATTGTTTTCTCCATCCTCTCTGTTAAGGTCTTCCTCTTTCCTCAGTTCCCTGTCTACTTTCATCACACACACACACACACACACACACACACACACACACACACACACACACACACTTAAATCTAAACTGCATGTGAAAGAAAATGGGTGTCTTTCTGAGTCTGACTAATTTTGTTTAACATAATGATCTCCAATTGCATCCATTGTAGGAAAGGATGTAATTTCATTTTTCTTTATGGCTGAATAAGAGCTCCATTGTGCATATGTGCAACATTTTTTTATGCAGTCTTATGTTGATAGACATCTAGATTGCTTCCATTTCCTGGCTATTGAGAGCAGAGCAGCAGGAAGCATGGGCATACAAGTATCTCTGTGGTAGGATATAGGGGTCTCCGGGTCAATACCCAGGAGTGGGATAGCTGGGTCATATGGTAGTTCTAGCTTTAGTGTTTTGGAGGGCACTTCACACTGATCTCCATAATGGCTAAACCAGTTTCCATTTCTACCAGCAGTGAGTAAGGGTTCTTCTTTTCCCACTTTGTTGCCAGCAATTATTGTCATTCCTTTGTGACAGCCATTCTTAAAGAGGTGGGAGGGGAATCTCAAAGCAGTTTTGATTTCCATTGTTCCTGGTGACCAAGGACATTGAACACTTTTCAAGTATTTTTGTTGGCCATTTGTAGTTCTTTTGAGAACTGGCTGTTCAATTGATTAGCTTATTCATCACTGGATAATTTTTTGACATAATTTTTGTAGTTGATTATGTATTCCATATAGTAATCCCCTGTATAGTATGTAGTTAGCAAACTTTCCCCCCATACTGTAAGCTATCTCTCACTATGGTGTTAGTTTCATTTGCTGTGCAAAAGCTTTGTAGTTTCATGTCATGTTAGCCTTAGTTGTATCCCAAAGGTTCTGCAAGGTGTGTGTGTGTGTGTGTGTGTGTGTGTGTGTGTGTGTGTGTGTGTGTGTGTGTGTGTGTGTGTGTGTGTGTGTGTTTTGTTTTTCAAGACAGGGTTTCTCTGTAGCTTTGGAGGCTGTCCTGGAACTCGATCTGTAGACCAGGCTGGCCTCAAACTCTTGAGATCTGCCTGCTTCTGCCTCCCTGCTGGGATTAAAGGTGTGTGCCACCACTGCCCTGTGCTTTTTATATTTTCAGTGACTTATCTGAAGATGAGAGTGGGGCTGGGAAGATGGCACAGCAAGCAAAGGTGCTTGCCACCAAGCTTGGTGGCCCCAATTTAACCCTGGAACCCATATTGAGGAAGGAGAGAACTGACTTCCACAAGTTGTCCTCTGACTCCCACACATGCACAGGCCCCTACAGATGAAAAATAAAAATATGATAAAAATGAGAGTAGGGTATTGAAGTTATCCACTATTGTTTCAGGATCAATATAACCTTTTATGCTCATTTGTATTTGTTTGGTGAAATTGGGAGCCTCAGTGTTTGGTGCATATATGCCTATAATTGTTATAGATTTTTTTATTTTTGTTTCTTTAAAAGATAGATTGTTAAGTATTCCAAGTTGGACCTGGAATGTAGTTAAGGGTGTCCTGAACTTCTCTGACCCCCTGCTCTGCTTGCTTCCATCTTCTGAGGCTGGGGTGACATGTGTGCCAACATTCCTGGTTTATATGGTGCTGGGGATCAAACCCAGGGCTTTGTGAATTTTAGGCAAACACTCTGCTAACGGAACTACATCTCCTGACACTAGTTATTATCGATTCTTGATTAACTTATTCCTTTTATTAATGTGTAATTGCATTACAAATAAAATCTCTTCTGTCTAGTTTTAAGTCTGTCAGTTGGCAGAGTAACTACATCAGCTTGGCTGTAGTTTCCACTACTTACTAGATTGGCTCTCATCCACTGACTCAAGGTTGGTGGGAGTCTTAACCAGTGTAGTGTGTTTCTTGGACCTAGTTTTTAATATAGTGAGCCAGCCTGAGTCTCTTTGTTTATAATTTAAGCCGGTCATATTTAATGTTGTTATTGAGAAATGTTTATAATTCCTGCGATTTTGTTTGCTTTTCTGGTTGGTATTGGATCAGTGCTCTTTTCTCTCTCCCCAGGAATTGGTTTGCTGTCTTGGACATGTGGATTCCTTCCTAGCTTGTCTGTTCATTTATTCTTAGGAAATTCATTCTTCCCAATGCTTTTGTGATTCAGACTCTGTGATTAGTATTCTGTTAAGTTTTTTTTGTTTTTTTTTTTTTTTTCAGTGCGGCCTTCATTGTGGTTCTCTTGAAATGTCCTCATTTAATGTCAGTTTTGAAAGAGGCTTGTTGGGTGTGAAAGGTTCAGGCATTATGCTGGCCTGCCCCTGTTACCTGGTGGAACAGGCAATACCCTGGTCAGCCCAAGGTTCCATGGGAACTAAGTCTGCACACAGGTGCAGAGGACCCCTTTAAAAGATAGGCCCCTGCCCATTTACGCTCTCTGTTCCCGCTCTCTGTTCCCCCGCTCTACTCTGTCCCCGACCTATGCTCTCGCTCTGTCTCTCTATGGCAACCGGCCGTGGCAGTCAGCCATTTACCCTGTTCCTCTTCTTAGTCTCCCCATTCTGCCGGGCCTTATAATAAACTTATAGTCAATATGTCTGTCTCAGCATTTCTCTTTTCTTCTTTTTAAACAAAAGAATAACAGGGTGAGTATAGCATCTTCTTTGGTAGCTGTTTACTTCCATGGGTTGGAATGTATTGCTTCATGCTTTCCTGGGATTGGGAGATGCTGATGAGAGATCTGAAGCTATTCTGATGTGTTTTCCTTTGTAGGTACGTTGGAATTTTTCGCTTATCATTTTGTTTATTTATATTTCTGATATCTTGGTTATGATATGTTGTAGAGAGTTTTCTTTGGGGTTGGGTCCATTTGGGGTTCTAAATGCCTCTTTTGGTTGTCTATTTCTTCATCTAGATAATGGGAATTTTCACTTTAATTTCATATATGTATATTCTCCATGTCTTCAGTCTCTGATTTTGGTCCGTTTTTAGTTCCATAGATTCTGTCATGGTTTGAGCTCTTGATCATATTTCAAAGCTTTTGGGTGTTGTGGACATGACTGCTTTTTTCTTTTCCTTGTTGGGGTTTGAATGTATGTTTCCTTGACCTTGGCTATGCCTCAGATTCTTTCCTCTGTCTGGTCAAGTTCTACTGATGTCATATTCCACTGTGTTGTTTTAATTTGGTTCATTTAGAGGTGTTTATTTTCAACATTTCTGGTTTTTTTTTTTAACCTCAAAATTTCAAATTCCTTAAAGGAATTTTTCCTTCGATGTTGCTGCTGGCTTTTTCATCCATATTGCTTATTTTTGCATCCATTTTGCTGGCTTTTTCCTGTATGTTACCAACTTTCCCGGAGACCTGGATTGAATCCATCTGCTTAGTTGTATCTTTTTTGATCATTTTATTAGTAAATTCAACCTTTTGAAATAATCAGCATTGTGCCTATTTTAGGGCCTTTGAATTTAATAATTGAAAAGTTACTATTTGGAAGGGTCATACTGCCTCTCTCTCTCTCTCTCTCTCTCTCTCTCTCTCTCTCTCTCTGTGTGTGTGGTGTGGTGTGTGGTGTGGTGTGTGTGTGTGTGTGTGTGTGTGTGTGTGTGTGTGTGTGTGTGTTTGTGTTTCTTTATTTGGTGCTGATTGCATTTCTGTTGGTTTGGGTATCTCTTCTGGTTTTATTTGAGAAGCCTTACTGAGCAGCCTACATTTGAGGGCTCAATCCTGAGTGCCACTCAGGAGGGAGAAAACAGACTGTGACAACAGCAACATCATCAAACTATGCAAAATATGGAAATACACATAAAATGAAGTAAAGTCTGCTAGTATGTCATCAGTTACTGTAAATCAGAAAATGAGAAAATAGATTGTGTTGTGAAGTTTAACGTTACTCAGGGTAAGTGTGGAAATGAATGAGTTGCAGCAGACAGGGAAGGGGGAAATTAAGGTTGAGTAAATGAAAAGAAAAAGAGATGAAGAGGAGTGTTTTGAAACGAAAAAGAGTAAGAAATTAGAAAATGATCTGGAACAGGGCTTAAGAGTGCTGTCTGCTCTCGAAGAAGACCTAGGTTTGGTTTCCAGCACCCACATGGTGGCTTACAGCCATCTGTAATTCTAGTTCCAGGGGATCCAATGCCCTGATCTGTTCTCCCAGGGCTCACAGTGCACATACATTCATGCACATAGTCACCTATATGTTTGAGCATCAAAAAGACTGGGGGTTGATTGGATTAAAAATGTTAAAAATAGAAAAGGAAGAAAAGTGTCTGAAAAATGAGAAAGTTTGAAAATTGATAAATGTAGGACTTGGAATAGAAAATAAAACACATGCCTGTTTTTGTTTGCTTGTTTTAAGGAAAAGCAACAAACCTCAATGTGATGGTTTGAATGACAACAGCCCTCATAGGCTCATATGCTTGAATACTTTGTTCCCAGTTTGTGTCACTAGGGACAGGCTTTGAGGTTTCAAAAGACTTATGGCATTTCCAGTCTCTCTCTCTCTCTCTCTCTCTCTCTCTCTCTCTCTCTCTCTCTCTCTCTCTCTCCTCTCTCTCTCTCTCTCTCTCTTCTCTCTCTTTCTCTGTGTGTGTGTGGTGTGTGTGTGTGGGTGTGTGTGTGTGTGTGTGTGTCTCCTCCTCCTCCTCCTCCTCCTCCTCCTCCTCCTCCTCCTCCTCCTCCTCCTCCTCCTCCTTCTCCTGTCTCTTGAGATGCAAAATCTCCACTGTTTCTGCTGACATGTCTTTGGACTTTCACTATCTGGAGCCATAAGCCCAGTTAAACCACTTTGTTTTATAAGTTGCCTCGGTCATGATGTCTTATAGCAATAGGAAAGTAACTAAGACACCCTACAAGATAAAATTGTAGTGCTACTATGTGTATAGGAGGGTGGGAGGAAGGTTTGGGGAGTAGAAACTGGGTGTGGGGAAAGGAAGAGAAAAATGATTGCTCAATAGTCAAAGATGAGAAACAAAGATGAAAGTGTGAAGGGGGAATAAGAATATTAAAATATTACAAAGTTAAAAAAAACCTGCTTTGAAGAGTAACACAGGAAAGGTTGGGAGCATGGGAGCCCGGAAAGAAGGTAACCAGGTGTTGGCAGCATCTTTCTGGACCCATAGTGCACAGATCCTGCTGGTGGTGCATGTGGGGAAGAGTCTGTTGGACCTTTGGGCAGGAGCAGTTGTCTTCCTGGTGACTTATACTGGTGCTGATGCAGTACTGACAAGCATCTGTCCTCTAGAACTGCCTTCACTTGAGCTGCTTCCCTTCTCTGGATACCAGGTGCTACTGCTGACCATCCATCCTCCTGGAGTAGCTGATGTTCTAGTGTGAGTTTGTGGGTGTCTCCCAAGGCCCTGGGGATATTGGACGCAGCTGTGGCCCTGAGATCTTCACAAGCAGACACACTCATCATGCTGCAGCGATTTGGCTAATATGTAGCCTGCAGGAGCTTCATTTTTCAGGGTTTGTCTAGGGCAGTGACAGCAGCTCGGTATCTCTACTTGTTGAGCTGAGTCTCAGGGGTCTTAGCTGGTGAGGTTTGTTCCTGGCAACGGTGAGAGCAGGTTAGCCTTCCCTGTACACTTCACTGCCCCAGCCAAGCATCCTGTAGCCTGCACTTTTGGCTTGTCAGTGTCTGGTCCCCTGCTCTCCACAAACTCCCACTGCTGTCTCTCATGGAGGGCTGTGGCTCTCAGACTTGTGGGTTGTTCCTTTGTTCTCAGGCTTCCAGGGTAGTATGATTTCAAACAATAGGTTCTCTTTTAAGATGGTGCCAGGTCCCTGCCCATTAAGTCAGCCACACAGAGAGACAAAATGGAATTCCTCTTCACTGTCTGCCAGAAGAACCACTGTCTCACTAATCCAGAGACTGGTTCCGAGGCTTGTGGGTTCCGTGTGCTTTTCCCAGAGGTAGTGGGTTTGCTAGTGTCTCCTCTCTCTGCAGAGCCACCTGCCAGATCTTAGTCTTCTGCTGCTCCTCCCCCACCGGAGGCTTGGGTCTGGAGCTGTGTTGGGGTTGGCTTCTTTAGTGTGCTGCTGGTCTGCTTCTCATGCTTTACAGGTATCCTGCAGTTTCCTTTGAGAATTTCTGAAGCATGTCCTCTTTTCCTCTCTTTGGAGGAGATTGTATTTTCCCTTCTATTGACTCTTCTCTTTTGTCAGGTCACAGGAAGGGACCTTCTAGTCCACCATCTTACCCTTGGTTTTGGTGTTTCAGTATTTCCCTCATTGTGGACATTGGCTAAAAACAGATTGCCCAGTAGTTACTGTGGCCTCCGTGCTTTTATTTATTTATTTTTTGATTGAAAACATCAGGAGGTTCTATTTTATATTTTGGGGTGACTTTCCTGTAGGACTTGGAGTTCTTGGTACCTGTTTTTTCTTTCAGAAGTACAGGTAGATGTCCACATTGGTGGTATAGTGGTTAGTATAACTGCCTTCCAAAAATACAGGTTAGTAGATAGCCACCATTCTTTGATAATTTTCAAGTTTTAACTCTTGTGAATTTACAAATGCAAATTATATATGCACTTAGCTATTTCCTAAAAGTATGGCCTGTTGGCTCCTCTGTCTGGCTTGGCCCTTAGTTTCCACAGGACTGTTTGGAAAATGGACCGTTAGTCATTCCCCACAGTCCTTTGGTAGGTGGGATTTTCTGTTTCTGATTGCTTTGATCTCTAATTAGGAATTTTGGCTGATGGTAGTTGCAGTGGAAGAGACTATGAGCCTTTTCAGTTGTGCCTTAAGCAAATTTGCAAGGGAGCCCTGATGTTAACTTTGGCAGGTTTCATGCCTGCAAATATTGATTGAGCCAAAAGTCCTCACTGTAAAATGTCACCAGTGAACGTGCAGCCAGTGCAGGCAGGGGGAACTCATTACTGCAGCTCGTGTGCAGCTTCTGGGTCAGGCCACTCACTACCATCTGGTAAGAAGGAATGTTTGAAAACTACCTTTTATTCTGACAAAAGGTAATCAGGAGAGGTTAACAGCCGATGATTTCTGAACAGTTCAGATTGGTTAGACCAATCCATCCCCAAGCTCGGCTGCGACATTCCAAATGTCTAATTATCTCACGGGGTATTAGAACATTTTAAGATGATGAAATCCCAAAGTCATGGTAGGAGGAATTTAATTATGTGTGTGCTCCCCTTTCTCCTCTGTGCTCTACACCTGCTTTCCTATTGGAAGCATTTATTCTGAGGAAGAAAAGGCAGCGGGAAAGGAAGAGGCAATTAGGTTTGCTGTCTTCAACTAATGCTTAGTTTTAAAGCCCCATATGTGAGAGTCGGGCTAGACTTGTCCTTCAAGGGCAAGGACTAGGGATCAGGGAAGGACATTGATTGCAAGCCAGAAGGGTTTTCCTCAGTGAAGGAAGCTTCAAAGATGAGGAAGGGCAGTTTGGGAGGATGGTATGTGGTCAGCAAGGGTGTTAGGAAAGCCCAGAGAAATTTTTTTTTTTTTTGCAAATTTTTTTATTTGAATTAGAAACAAGGTTGTTTTACATGACAATTCCAGTTTCCTCTCCCTCCCCTCCTCCCCTACCACCTCCCTCCCCTCCCCACCAACTAAAACCTATCACATATCCTTTCTGCGCCCCCCCTGGATGGTGAGGCCTTCCATGGGGGGAGGTCATCAGAGTCTATCGTATCCTTTGTCCAGAGACACTTTTAAAAGAGGATTCAGACTGCAAATAGATGACATGGAGGTGCCTGAAGCCCAGACTGACTTTAGTGCCTGGGAAGAACCGTGGTCAGGCATTTCCGATAGAGTAGCTATGGAGTCAACTTCTCATTAACAGTTCTCAAAACAAACCAAAGGAAGAATACCACCAGAGCAATAGTCATTTGCTTGCTCTTATGTGTCCTTCCTCTGTCACTGGCTACCAGAAAGTGCAGCAGCTGGAGGAAGGTTACCTGTTAAATATTTTGGTATTCAAAAGTAATTCTTTTTTGTTGTTGTTGTTGTTACTATTTCCCCCGTAGTGACAGTGGGAATTGATCTCTACCACTTAGCTACATCTCCCACCCAGGAATCCACATTTTAAAGTCCATTATGTTCAGAGTCCCCTTGTACCTCAGCCTTGCCGGTTTTGAATTAAGTATCGCAAAGATAGGGAATTCTGTGTGTCTTCTGTGGGTCACACCATGCCCTGTGCTGTAGAAGCATCACTTTATGAGTAGATAAGCATCAAAAATGTCTATGAGAGGGGGTTATTAATCTCCATTTATAGTTAGGTCACTATCCAGGACTTATAAGTAGAGGGAGCAGGGTTTGCGTTTAGGAAAACCTGACTCCAAAGCCATTCTCCATTTAGGATAGCACTGATAAAATAGGATAGCTGGGACTACAGGCTCTGGCCATCATTGATTGGAAGCCTGTTGTTGGTAGCTGCTGGCCACAGTTCTCCTCTCACATTGGGCCAGGTCATGTTCTTATATTCTAATAGGAGCTTTGCCTGTTGACCAGTGACGTTCTCAGCATTCTCTTGTCTTATTTCCAATTAATCTTGAGTCAGAATGGAAAAGGGAGCCCATTGTATTGGGAATTAGCCTTGCACTCTTACTCACCATAGACAAGTGGCTTAAACCCACTGGTCTGGAATCCCTAGTTAGGCATTTCTATCTTCCAGCTCAAACTTCTAAGTTCTTCCTGTCATTTCATACTTGAGCAACAGTATGTACACCTCACTGGGCATACCCTTCTCCGAGGTTATCTGAGCTCCTTGTTGCTAGGTGAAGAATTCTTGGTTTATTTCAAGGTCACGGAAGGCTTCTATTGATGTTTTCTAGTTCCCTTGTGGAATTAGGTGTGCTTTTCCCCTCTGTCATTTGTGAAAGTGTCTTTCATGAATTATCTCTTTAGCCAGGTAACTTGGAACGCTTCACCGTCTTTAGACCCGTGCACATACATTTCCACTGTTGTATCCAAGTGCCCCTGTGCTGTGAATTAATAATTGCACTGTATGTTTTCATAATTTATCATAATGATACCATTATTGCTTACTATAGAAGTTCTCTCCCCACCCCCAACCCCTAAGTCTAATTGAGGTCGAGACAGACCATAAATGTGATAATACAGATTGCACACTCAGAGGAAATGGAGGGGGTTTCACAGTGGAGTTTTAATTTAGGCTTCGTTCTGGTGATGTAGCCTCTTCCTATGCTACATTACTTTGAGTCCAATATAACTGCATGTTCCCACAGCCCCTCATTATAGCTGCAGCTTCTCACTGCTTTTTAATTAAAAAAAAATAGAGAGGGGGAAATGAAACCTAAAGCTTGGGTTGGATATTGTCTGGGTACACAGGGAGTATTGCAGGCAGTTTGCTTACTTAATTTTTTAACTATTTCAAAGCTTTTGTGATGATGTCTTGATTTCCTTTCTGAGGGTTGGAGTGGGAGAGGATGGAGAAGCACCCAGTGGTGTACTTACACATACTTGTACAATGAGGTTACGGACAGGTTTAGGCATATGCGTGACCTTGAGGCCTCCTGCAAGCTTTGGGAGCGTCTTTTCTGTGTCCTCGAAAGGCCACATTGCTCATGTGGTTGGATGGTGACAAGTGCTCAGAGAGCCCTTTATGTGACTGTGGAGTAAGGCTGGGATCTACCGAGAAGGCTGAAGTAGTCATTCAAGGCCGATATTCTGGAGCATTAGAAGTTAAGAGTTAATCATTTTTCTCCAGACTTGTGGGCAGCAGAAGCAGAGAAATGACTTTATTAAGAACAGTTGCTTTTGTCATTTCTTTGTCTTGAGAGATGCCACATACCTTTTAGGGACCAGAGCAGATTAATCTCCAGAGGTGACTGGTAAGAATGGCTTAGGCCTCTTGAGATTGGCTGTGTGTGACATGAGAAGGTTGTTGGTGGCCTGAGCTGCTGACCTCTGGCAGGCTTCCGTGTCATACTCTCCTTTTGGATTGCCAGTCCTTTGACTCCTTGTGGTGAGATCGGCCTGACAGCCCTGAGCGTCTTCCCATGCACAGCTGTGTTTGTGGTAATCAGTTGCTCTCCTGGGGGTGCAGCCTGGAGAAAGGGAGTCAAGAAGTATACTTCTAGGTGAGGGTATGATATGGAGTTTGCTTCATGCTTTCCAAGAGCCTCTGCTGCATTCGTGGTTGCTGGAAGTTGGCTCGGTTAGGCTTCATCCGGGAGTAGTATGATGGCAGCCGGCACATGAAATGGGGCTGGTCCCTGTTGAGCTGAGTGTGAGTGTGAACCACGTGCCAAGGGCTTAGTATTTAAAAAAAAAGTATTCACTACATATTAAATTGCTATTTTAGGTATATTGTACTAAATAAAATATCTACTAAAATTAATTTTACCTGTTTCTTCTTACCTTTAAAAATGTGGCTATTAAATATTCATGCCATTGGCTTGCCCTGTATTTGATTGTACCCCATCCTGGACTGTGAGATGCTAGTAAGGCAGTGTTTGTCTTGGGTGCACTTGTCTGCCCTGTCCTAGCACAGAGCCTCAGACACAGTTGGCACTTAGTAAATACTTGTTAAGGAACCAACCCCAGCTCGTAACTTTGAGAACTGAAGTCTTAGGAATGAGTGGAACCTCTATTGAGAATGTTGGCTTTTGAAAAAGAGACAATCGAGGAGTAAAGAGCAAAATTCTTGCCTCTGGAGGAAATGCTGAAATAAAACCTCGCAGGTCAGGGCCGCCATTGTACAGCTTACATACCCACAGGAGAGGGAGGGACCATAGATCTGCTCTGCCAGGCCAGGCCAGGCCCAAGAGAAACTGATGATGTATGTGTGATATTGAGGTAGACCAGTCAGAAAAGTTCTAGAAGCTTATGTGCACTGGCCCTGCCTCTCCCAGTGACCCAGTTTAGGCAGCACCCACTGGAAGCCCGGGGCTGCTCCTGGGCCACCTGATTACAGTGTTTCACACCTTAGAAGTCTTTTACCAAGTTTGGTTGTTGTTAATGAGTTAACAAATACCACTTTAATTTAACCAAGGTCTTACATGGTTTATATCTGTGGGTACATTTAAGTCCCTCAGAACGGTATCACTACGAGTTGCATAATCGAGGTGGATGGGCATACTCTCCAGTGTGCTACTCCAGAAGGGGTCAGCTTGTCTCTGCAAGTGTTTATTGAGAGCTAGCTGGCACCCCAAGCATCCTGTTCCCTGCTAATACAACAGAAACTGTTAACTACTTCTGGTCCCCAGAGATGTGGTGGATTAAAGTACTGCCCAAGGAAAGTGCCATTCAGTGCATTATTAGAGGTGAGGACGAAACTCCTTCCCTGACCTTTGAAGAAATGGGTTGTAAAGGGACAAGACCACCGTTGTTTTTAGTCTGCCCTTCTTGATGGTGGAGGCACTTAGCTTTCTCCTGTTAATTGTGGCCCACCACCCTTTCTCTCTATCCTGAAATCCCCTCTGCGTGGAGAACTATGCTGCTCATGCCCTGACTCGGCTGCTGCTGCAGGCTGGCTGGCACCAATCACAATCGCAGCAGGGCTTGTTTTATGAGCCTGAAAGACTCCTGTTCCCAGGAGGCTGAAGCTCCTTACCTGCTGGGGAGCTAGAGTTCTATTTGAAGCCTGCTTCCTTGAGAAGGAAGCTACCTTCCTTCCCACTTGAGGTCTCTAGCTACTGGCCCGTGGGGACCCCTTCCACTTTAAGGGTAGAATAGTAATGGCAATACTAGGTGTTTATCCTTAAGGAAAGTGGGTGTGTCTCAGGGAGACTCAGAAGAGAGGGAAAAATAACAGCAGGGTGGTACCCTACAGAGGGAACCATCTGATACTCCTGAGCACCATCATCTGCTCAGACTCACTGAAGCACCTGGTGTGGAGAGCCAGCAGGAGTCACATGGACAGAGAATAACTTTGCACCCCTGGCGTGGTGCAATTCAGTGGCAGGCACAAGGCAAGATGTGTGATGTGCATGATGAAAGTTTGTCTGTTATTACCAGACACCTTAGCAGGGTGTCGGTGAGCACAGCATTTTCTTCTGTTTGGTAGTAACAGCCTACATTGCACTATTACACCATCAGTAGGTGCAGTTGTCATTGGAGAAGGGAAAATTCTTGAAGGAGTCCTTCTCAAGTGTCTTGTTGGGGAAGAAAGAATCACGTGGATTGCCTCATAGTGGTAATTTTCTTTGTTTGATACTGTTGTACTTTAGAGTGCTTTTCCTTCCAAAGCATCTTTTTAGAGTTCACAAGGAAGGGGTTATAATCTTCATTTGCATTTTAGGCAGACCATATGCCCAAAGTTGTGCTAGTGGCAAGCTGAGCAGAACGGTGAGATAGGGCCATTTGGTGTCTGCCATGGTGTTTCTCCTCAGCTCTGAAACCCATTTCAGTCGTGCTCGGCTTTATTCTAATTTAGTAGAAAACAATAAGAGGCCTCTTGTGCCCTGTGTTGGCAAAGGAACAGTGAAGCCCAAGTCCCTTAGGAATCAGGAAGCACCAGTTCCAGAGGGGCGACAGGCTCTACCATCTTTCGCAGTACTTATGGAAAATTTTTTTTCTTGAAAAACATTTGGGACTGAGAAAGGAGGCTTAGCTGTTACAAGCATGTTCCGCCCTGCTCTTGGAGAGGATCAAGTTTAGTCCCTAGCACCTATACCAGGCTGCTTACAACCTCCTTCAACTCCAATTTCTGGGGCTCCTGCTCTTGTCTTCCAACCTGTGGGCACCTACACTTATGTGCACAAATATACATTCAAACACATAACTAAAAACTAATGAAATATTAAAATGTACTTGTGTGTGTTATATTTGGGGTGTGTGTGTATGCGTGCTCGCCCATGGAGGCCAGAGGGAGGTGTCCTGTTTTATTACTCTTCTTATTTCTCTGAGTCTAGGTCTCTCACTGGACCTGGAGTTAGGCAGGCAGTGATCCAGCCACAACGAGCTTCTTGTCTCTGCTGGTGCTACAGGTGTCTGTGCAGCAATACCCATCTGTTTCTCATGTGTGTTCTGGCAGATCTTCATGTGTGTGCAGCAAGTGCTCTAATCCACCGAGTCATCTCTTCACCTATTCTTTCTTTTTTTTTTTCTTTTTTTTTTTTTGGGTAATCGACAACTCTTTTTATATAGCACAATGTAGTTTGGTATATTGAAGGGAGCAGGCAAAAAGCATCTTGGCCTGAGTACTGCCATTTTGACCTCAGACTCCATTTTACCGAAGAGTGAAATAAAGTTCAGGTTCCCAAGCCCTAGGGGAGCTAGGAACTTTTCAATAGACAATCCACCTCCTCCCTAAATCATAGAACTATTTGTTATGCATCTTTAGTTCTCTAGAAACATTATGGCCGTTCCTAACAACAGAAGGAACAAATGAATCTGATTGGTTGGATTGAAGGGCTTGAGTGCACTCTCACATTTCCTTTGTCTGCTGATGGGCACCTTGCTCCTGTCTCACAGCTCTTGTGAATAGTGTTGCACTGAATGTGTCAGTGCAGGAACCTCTCTGCAGTGCTGACTTCTCTTCCTTTGGAGATGGCCGGGTCATATGGTGGCCATTCTATTTTCAGTTTTCTGAGGAGCCACCATACTGTTTTCCATAATGGCCATGTTAACTCATATGCCCACCAGCGGGGCACTCTCAGGCTTTCCTCTTCTCCAAACCTCCTTAGCTGTTCTAACAGACAATACCCCATGGTTTTATTTGTGTGTCCTGATTAATAACACGGGGACTTTCCCCTCTCCTTTATCTCTTAGACATTTCTGTATGTTCTCTTGAGGAGTGGCCAACCCTTGCCTGGCCTCCAGCCGTCTCCTGCATAGTAGACTCTGAAATACAGTAGACTTGGAAATTACCTATCTATCATTCTCTATCTGAACCGAGGAACTGCAAAAAAGACCTTGATAGGAGATGTGTGCCAAGGAGCGGAGGTAGAGTATTGTATCTTGCAAGGAAAGTGAGCCTAACTCAGTATCCTCATGTCAGGGTGACTTTTCCCCTTGTGATTTCTATATACACCGGAATCTTGTGAAGTGGTACAATCTTATTTAAAAACAAAACAAACAAAAAACCTGTTGGTCATGGTGTGTTTGCAAAACCATTCAGGTTTGAAACTTCAAGGAGCTAGCCTCACTCACTGCTCTGTGGAAAAGATTAGCCATGACACTTTGCTTTAAGGTCTTTGGATGCTTTTAGGGTGCTTGATGCTCCCTGCCCCCCGTACTTCTGAGACAGGGTTTCTCGGTGTAGCCTTGACTGTCCTGGAACTCATTCTGTAGACCAGGTTGGCCTCGAACTCAGAGATCTGCCTGCCTCTGCCTCCCAAGTGCTGGGGTTAAAGGTGTGAGACACCATGCCCAGCTGTCTCTTTTTTTCAGCTCTAATGCCCTATATTTCTTTTCTTTTTCTCAGCCCAACAGAGGCACAAAACGACCCCGGGATGATGAAGAAGAGGAACTGAAGACTCGTCGAAAGCAAACTGGTCCTCGAGAGCGTGGCCGCTATCGAGAGGAGGAGGCCACAGCAGCTGAAGAAACAGACGATGATAAAAAAAGGCTGTTGCAGATTATTGACAGAGATGGCGAGGAAGAAGAGGAGGAGGTAGGAAGCCAGAGCTGGGCAGGAGCCGGCAGAGTGACCCTGACACACCATTTGTGGCTTAACTGGGGATAGGACGTTACCCTGAGCCTTCCAGTCTCATCCCTAAAATAGGGATAAGACATCCTGTGTCAAGAGTGTTAAGGCAAAGGTTGGGTGGGATAGAAGAGTCTGGAAAAGTATTTGCATGGTGGGAACAAAGAGGAAGGATGGGTGGTGTTGACAGGAGCAGTTAGAGCTTCTTGGCCTACCATTCTGAGAATATGTAGAAGACCCATCATTTTAAAATATAGTCTGTAACCCAAAAGAAGTGTCAAATCCTGTCAATCACAAAAAGTAGTAGGGCTTTTAAGAATGAAGTTCAAAGTACTGTTAGATTAGCTATGTGGTGCTGTTGAAGCATGGTGGCTCTTGCCTGTAGTCCTAGCTCTCAGAAGCTGAGGTAAGAGCCCAAGAGTTCAAGACCAGCCCCGGCAATATACCAAGACCATTCTCAGAAAAACAAAACAACAGTCAACCTTACAACAGTTGAAGGAAGGCAATAACTCTGGGCTGTTGTATCGGTCTTGTCCTGTACCTTGGAATAATCTCCCTTTATGCCTCATGTACCTGGGCTCCTCCCATTAGGTCTAGGTCAGGTGTTCTCTCCTTCGAGAAGCCTCTCCCGTCTCTGAGGTGGCCCTGCAGGCCATTTTCAGATTCTCCTCTCACTTGATTCTGTATATAGTTTTCACAGCATGAATCGTGGTTTGAAATCCTTATTTATCTTACATTTGCTTTCCTCTCTTGGCCTCTCATGAAAATGGCCTGGCTCTGTTTTGTTCACAACTATGTCTCTGGCACTTGGAGCAATATCTAGCTCTTCATAGGCCCTAATAAATATTTATTGAATGAGTAAATGAATGGAGCAGAGAAGCACAGAGGTAAAATACCAGCGATTAAAACAAAGTGACCTTACCTTGTATCTTTTTAAATCCTTAAGTGTTAACTTATATGCGGTTTCACTGTGGCACTTTGTTCAATATGAATTATGGAAATGGATTCTTAAGAGCCAGCTGTTTTCTGGTTCCCTCAAATACATGATGCTAAGTTTGGCTTTTAAAAATGAGGCAGGAGCATGAATCTGAGAAGAAGAAAAAACTTAATTAGTATTCCAGACAGGTCTTTTCTATGCTATGACAATAGTCCCTTATTCCCCGGGGCTTGGGCCAGTGCTGTCTGAGGTTCTGCCCTAAAATACATTGGCATTTTGGGAGTCTATGGGAGTGAGCTGTGAGTTCTCAATTGCCTCTCAGAGGGCAGCAACCTCGAAGGGCTTACAGTGTGTGTAGCCAATGCTTCCTTCTCCTCCCTCTGGCTTCTGCTCAGTCTGTTCACCCTGTAGTTAATTGGAAGGTAGAATTCCTGTGTAGATGGTTTTGGGGGACTGGGGCAGTGGCTGTCATGGGTAAGTAGTTTCTAGCCTGGGAGACAGAAATGTAATGGGGGACAGGAACAAAGAGATCACTTTGTAAAAATGACACACAAAAGGCTAAAAGTCCAGGAGTTATTTTCTCACTGCTACCAAAGTCCCATCTGATGGAAAACAAGTGGTGCTTGCCCCTGTGGTCACATGGGCTTGTAAAATATTATTGTCCTTTTTGTGCTACATCACCAGCATTCATCTTTCTGAAATCTCCCGCTGGTTTCTGACGTTGAGCTATTGGAGATACTGCTGAGGCTGATGACTAAGACTGATAATTCGGTTCCCCAGTGTTGGAGAGGAATTGAGGAGGGAAGCCAAACCCTGGGGAGGCTGGGGTGCTGGAAATGCCACAAGAACTGCACTCACATGAATATAGTTCCCCCAGAGTGGTCCAAATGTTAGTTTAGTGAGGGAAGGAAAAGCTGTGTCTGTGAGGGAGACTGGAAAGTGAAGTAGTTGTTCCCTAGACAGATTGAGTTGCTTAAATTCAACCCTCTTGGTATGCTGGGTATGCTGTGTCTCTTGCTATTAAGAACAGCATCATTATTCATTACTGGAATTCACCAAACAATTTTATGTACACAGTTTGTTCAGGTCATTTCTGTGACCTTGAAAGATCCAGCAAACATGTTCATTCCAGCCCTCCCTCCCTCTATTCAGCAGATCTTCTCTGGGTGCCTTCGATAAGCTGGGTGCTGAAGAACCAGCAGTAAGCAAGGAGACATGGGCCATTTCTAGGGTGTTATGCCTGCCCTGTTGTTTTTTAGTTTAAAATTTTTATATTATTCATATAGGTGCTTTGGCTATAGTATAGGTATATGTATGGTACCCTCAGAGGCCAGAAGAGGGCACTGGATCCCCTGCAACTGGAATTACAGACTGTTAGCTGCCGTGTGGGTGCTGGGAATCAAACCTGGGTCCTTTGGAAGAGCAGCCAGTGCTCTTAACTGCGGAGCAACTCTCCAGCCACAGTGTCTGCCCTGATTTGAGGTTGGGGCAATTAGCTGGGCCAGATCCTTCCAGACTTTCCTTCTATCAGCTACATGAAGGGTTGGGATTTTATTCTAGACACCACGAGGATGAATTTAGGAAAGACCAATTAGAAGGCATGAAGTAAACTTGCTGAGGCTTTGAGACATTTCAGAGTGAAGTTTGTTGTTCTGAGGGAGTCGAGGCTCTGAGTCCTAAACAAGCCAGACATTGACTTTAGTTTTCACCATGTTGGGGAAGCCATCTTGAGCTGTAGACCTGGGAGGGGTGAGAGCCCAGCAGAGTGCTTCCAGATCCTGAGGTCGATAAAATCTAAGAAATGTATCATGCTCAAAATGAATGTATAGGTTTCTCCCACTTAAAACCCAATATAGGAAGAACATTGAGATTTCATAATAAAATAATAGCCAGTATTTCTGAGTCCGTACAGAATTATAGGATGATTCAGTGCTTTCCAAGAGGATCTATTTCAAGTTCTCCTCAAAGCAGTTTCTTTATTGCTTTTAGGTGTGAGTTACGGCTGTTAGACAGAGTGGAGAAGCTGGAAGTTGGGAGAGTGTTACAGAGGCAGGGTGCCTTTGCTACGTTAATTTAAACTGAAAGTGAACTGAAATTTCTATAGGTTGTGTGTGTAGGGAAGATAAATGACTCAAAATTTTAAAAAGACTGATGTGCTTGAGTGTGTGTAGATATAGGTGTTGGAGGCCAGTAGAGGGTGTCCGATCCCATGAAGTGAAAATTACTGTTGGTTGTGCGCCACTTGGTGTGGGTGCTGGGAGCTGAACTCAGGATCTATGAAAAACAGGAACTCTTCACCTCTGGGCCTTTTCTCTGGCCCTCAATATAGACTGTTCAATTAATTAATTTACTTTCTTAGGTTTCTCTGCAGTGAATGAAGCAAGACAGCTCTGTGGTACTAGTTTTCTAATGCTTCCTCTGAGGGAGGTTACCAAAATGCTTTATTTTTTATATTTAATATTCATTTATTTTGATGCAGGGTCTCCCTGGTAGCTCTGACTGGCATAGAATTTACTATGTAGACGATGCTGTCCCACTGCCTTTACATGAGTGTTGGGATTATAGGCATGTGATGTCATGTCCAATTATTAACCCCCTACCCCTTCCCTCCCCTCCCCTCCCCTCTCCTCTCCTCCCTTCTTTTTTTTTTTTTCCTTTACCTTGTCCATGTAGGCCTCTTGCCTCAGTACCACATCTGGCTCAAGGCTAACTAATCCTTGATGCTACACTAACATTCCAAAGTACCGGTCTGACCTTCTTCTCAGTAGCTCAGAAGGACCAGGTGCAGAAACCTGTGATAATGTGAAGCAGTGTGTGTAGCTCCCCAACTGCCATTTGTCCCTTACAGGCTGTGCAGAAACAGGCAGTAGAGCAGCTTCGGCTTATAGACTGGTGTGACCTCTGGTGTGAGGAAGAATCTAGGAGTCCCTGGCACTCACTGACTTGGGTTTGATCTTAAGTAAATTCTTCTTATTTTCTGACTCTTTCTTGCCTGTACATCAAAGGGACAAGATAAGCATTGACTAAAAGTACCCAGCACCATTGCTTACCCTGCACCCATGTTGTGCGTGAGAAACCTTTGCTGGATGAGTCTTTACTGCCTGAGATGAAGCTTCGTTGTGTAGAGGCAGGGCATTAGACGTGACACCCAGGATGATGCCCCTCGCTGCCATTCTAGTTGGGGAGGAAAAGTGTCTACTCGCATTGAACCCACGGAGGCCATGGCAGCAGGTGGATATAAGAGCCATAGTGAGAGTGGCTGATTGTGAGATCCTGAACACTGAAGCTGTTATCCTTGTTTTAGGAAGAGCCACTGGATGAAAGCTCTGTGAAGAAGATGATCCTCACGTTTGAAAAGCGGTCCTACAAAAACCAGGAGCTTCGGATCAAGTTTCCCGACAACCCAGAGAAGTAAGGCTCCACTTGCTGATACCCCTCCCTTTTCCTCCATGATGGCCTGTTTTCTCACTTGTTGAATTTGTTGTTTGCTTTGTTGGCTTTTTGTGACTTGATCAGGATTCCAGTGTGGCCCACAAGTTTGGGAAGTCACTGGAAGGACACAAAGGACTTGAGTCAGTGATGCCAAGGGCTATGGTTTATTATAGCCAATGCAAAGGTGTTGGCTAGGAGAAATGCATGTCTGCAGAGTTCCTGTTTCCTTCCACTGGGGGAGGGCAGACAGACAGCACTGTGTCTTCCTGCAGAGAACTGCACTGGCTTGTTTGTGTCCTGGGAGGCTGACTTGAGGACTTGGCAGGTCTGCATTTTCTGAGAGCCAGAACCACCACAATAACAGACTTCCAGAAAGCAAGCAGCTCTGGAGTGTTACACAGCCTGGCCGAGGAACACCCTTAGCACTCAGGGACCGTCTCAGAAGCCAGCTCTAGGTCAGCCTTGGAAGCAGGCAGGCTTCCCGAAGAGGAACCCTACTGTGCTAACTCTTTCCTACGTCATTCTTTCTGTGCCCTAGAATATTACCCATGGCTGCCAGGCTTTATTGCAGAGAGAATGTCCAAAGCTTAGGTCAGACAGGTGTGCATGGGACCTCCGAGTGACCATGAACAATCACGTCTTTCTCAGCCTCAGTGTCTCTCCTGTGAATGGCAAGTGGGTTTTGGGGGAGATGAAGTGAGAACAGTGGCCAGCTTGTGGCTCGGCACCTGTGCGCTCTAGACGCTCCTGAAATGTTTTTACCTTGAGGAACCATAGTGTGGGATCCTCGATCTCTCGATCTTGAATCCCAATTAAAAAGGATTAAAGATTTGTATAGATTTTAGAGTTCTAAATCTCTGTTTTCTTCCCTGTCTTTCTCCCTTTTCAGATAAATGGTTTAATGAATTTTAATAGGCCCAAAGCCCTGAGGCAATTAAGAGGTGGATGGTAGGATCTTTGCATTCGAGTTTGTAGGTTACGAGGGAGACTGACTATTAATGTGAGGTAGAGACATAAGCAGAATGCTATGGGAGCACAGAAGAAGGAGCAAGTGCTTTGTGGGGACCTCACAAGAAAGGTAGTGTTTGGGCTGGGCCTTGTGTTAAGCATGTAGCTAGCACAGTGAAAAGCAGTACTGAGGAGATGGCTTAGGTGGTAAAGTACTTGTCACATGAGTGTGAGGACTTAAGTTTGGAACCTGCAAACCCATGCAAAACTGGGTGGGTAGCATGCCTGTAACCCCAGTGCTCCTCCATCGAGATGGGAGAATTCCTTGAAGCTGGCAGACCAGCTAGCCAGGTGTGCACAGTAGAGTATAAAAGACTATCTCAAACAAGGTGGGAGGTGAGGAGAGCACTTAAGGTTGTGCTTTGATCTCTGTGTGTGCATCATGGCACATGTGCCTGCACAAACACACACAGGCACATGCACACACACAAATGCTTGAGAAACAGGGGAAGGAGAGAGAGAATACAATTCCCAGTTTGCTAGAGGGTAGAGAATTTTCACAGCAAGCCTGGGAGGCAATGTGACTTGTGCCTTGGAGTGGTACAAATACTCTCCTTTTCTGTGGGTGAAGGGACAGGGCAGGGAAATCCCAGCCCCCTGTGACAGCAGCTAGATCACAGCCCTGCTTCCTAGTACTTGCATTATCTCTGGTGTTTTGCTGACCTCCACTACACAGAAGCAATTCACACTGTAGTGTGTGCATGTGTGCACGAATTTAATTACACAGGTATCACACAGACTGATGCTATTGTAAAGTTTCACTGCGTAAGTAGAATAAGAAATGGAACTCCCTTCACTGTACTGACCCTACTACCACCACCCCAGTACCTACACCTGACCTTCCGACCGAGTCTGTGAAGACTCCTTTAGACTGATTTCTATACCCTGTTTTATGCTATACAATGGCCTATTCAAATTTGAGTTTATATAACAGGAAATGTTTTCCTGTCTATCTGCCTTTTGATTTTTTCCTGGTGCATAGTATTTTATGGTTAGGAAATCCCACAATATGCTTAGTTATTTTTATACTGATGGACTTTAGGTTATTTCAAATTTTTAAAACTTTATTTCATCTACATGGGTGTTTTGCCTGCATGTTTGTCTGTGTACAAATGTGTGCTTGGTACTATGGAGGTCAGAAGAGTGTTTTGGATCCTGTGGGCCTGGAATTACAGATGGTTGTGAACCACCATGGGGAAGCTAGGAATTGAACCTGGGTCCTCTGGAAGAGCAGTCAGTCAGTGTCCTTAATAGCTGAGCCATCTCTAGCAGTTTTAGATTATTTTTAACCTTGGCTTTTATAAGCAGTGGCAAGTAGATTTCCTTGTATATATACATACCTTTTCGCTTGCCTATTCCTATAGGGATTCCTAAACGTTGGTTGAATGCCCAGGCTGAAGGGCATTTGTAATTCTGAAAGCTACTCCAAGTTACCTGTCCTATTCTTTCCTTCTCCCCCCAGCTGCATTTTCTTCCCATGTACTCACGGTAGATATGGTCACTCTTTAACACCTTTGCTGTTTGTTTTCTTGTCTCTCTATGTTGGGCTCTTGCAGTTGGATGTAGATTGTGTCTTGTTTGTTCCTGTGGCATTGGTGTGGTATCTGCTGGGCTGCAGATGCTCAGTAAACATGAGAGTTCCTGTGTAATCTTTGTCATCTTTATTATATCCCTATGGCCTGGAAGCTAAGCACCCCTCAGGAGGAAGCTGTGCTGCAGGTTGATGGCACTGAAAATATGAGATCTGATGGCAGCATCGCCTCTGTGCCCTAGGTGGTTGTTGCCCTGCGGTCGAGAGTGGTGAAGTGATGGCAACTGTGGCTGTTGGCCTCTCAATTGGTACCACTGATCTCTTGTGGGGCCATTGATAAGCTGCTTTTCAGAAAGAGGTTTATTTCTTTAAACAGTGTTTGACATTCTGTAGAAAAGTTTATGTGCTACTTTAGTTTAAAATTTGAACATATAAAAACTGAAACTGCACATGTAGAACTTTTTTGTTGTGTCAAAAAGCAGTTAGGAAACTATCTGTGCTTTAACCTTGAGTTCTTGAATTCTTGCTGGCACAGTGCCTTCCATAATTCTCCAGATTGGCCAGGGGCAATTAAGATGGAAATTTTTGTTGTGTATTTGAATGAGACTTTTCGGTTGAGATCAGAAACGTTTGGATTTATTTTCCTGTACATGTGAGTGTTGTTTTGATAGCTTCCTCTTCATTTGGCTGTGTTTCAGATTCAGCTGACAGCCTTCCACCAGCAGCCTCCCCTGGCGCTGTGATCTCTCTCCCAAACATCACACCGAGTGTGCTACTTCTGTAGTAGGCTTTAAGCTCCCCTCTTCATTGTCAGGGATGGAATCATTTAGTGTAGTGATGCATAACCTTTGTGTGTGTGTGTGTGTGTGTGTGTGTGTGTGTGTGTGTGTGTGTGTGTGTGTTTGTGTGTGTCTCATGGCCCCTTTGCACTTTCACTTGAGTACCCTAGAGTGCTTTTCTTAAAAAATTGTAGCAAACACAAGAACATGCAAATCTATATTCTACTTGCCATTAAGGTAATGATCTAGGAGCTGGGCGATAGCTCACTTGGGAAGAGCAACACAAAGGCCTGAGCTCAGATTCCTGGCATCCCTGTGAAAGGCCTGCACATGGGCTTGTAGCACTAGCACTTTGGGAACTTGGTGGGAGACTCACTTAGGATCGAGACCACCAGCCTAGCTCCGCATTTTGTGAGCCCCTCAAGGGAATTAGATGGAGAGTGACAGATCAGGACACCTGATATCCTCCTCTGGCCTCTGTGTATGCACACAGGTGCGCACAATAGCACACACACTTGCATATACCATAGACATAACGCACACACGCACGCACGCACGCGCGCGCGCGCGCGCACGCGCACACACACACACACACACACAAGACAAGACAATGAACATTATCCCTTGTTCTCTGGACCCTGGGAAAACTCCAGGGTGTGTACTCTGGTGAAAGAAGTGTGGAAAGGACTGCTAGTACCTAAGAATTATGAAATTTTTGATCTGTCAGTTTCCTCCTTCCCCAGGGATCTCCCACTGCCTCAGTCACATCAAGGGACCGCACCTTGAGAAAATCTGTTTTAATTGGGTTGGAAGTATCGTTATTGTCCCTCTGCAGTGATGGCTGATAGTGTGACTGTTTTGTAGTCCTGTGTTTTCAAACACCGAGGTCATTTGTTAATATTCACTCTCCTGGTTGAGGGAGAACATCTTGCTTGTCTGAAGCAAACGAGCATGGGCAGATTAGAACAGTTTCTGTCTTGTCAGATGGAGTCCATGACCCCATCTCTGCCTGGTTACTGTTTTAATATGTTGCTCTATTGCTTTTCTATCACCTCTCACCTGACCTTTACCCTGGCTATGAGTCAGGTGTTGCTGAAGCAGTACTGCTTCCCTGAAGACAGCCTTCTGCAAATAGTAGTCTGTGCTTCAAGTGAGTGGGCTGTACAGAAGAAACAGAAGAGAATGGTCAGCTGAAACAGAAGAGAATTGTCTTTTTAATAACATAACAGACTCAAGGCAGCTGCTGTGAGCCAACAGGCACTTTATATGTATTGTTTCTTTAAATCCTCACTATCCTTCTGCGAGGAAGGTAAGGAAATCAAGACTTAGAAATAAGTAGTTAATGTTCTGTCTTTGACCACACTGGGTGTTCCAGTGGCAGCTCTTTGGGAAGCACTGGACATCCTTACACTTACAAGTGTGTAATGGATGGCTTGCATTCATGGTAGGCTGGGAGCTCTGAGACACGGGGCTGATTTTTTGTCTATTATAGTGTCTGTACCTAAGCCAGTGAATGGCACCTGTATAGGTTTGCTGAATGCTTGTTGGAACACTGCTATGGTCACATCCAGGTCAGTCTTTTCCTGGGGCCAGGTATTTCTTATTATGTCTCATTATCCATGTAGCACTGCACCTAGTAGGACTTTTGTGATGTACTTAGAGTTTGCTTCTCTTCTGGTTTGTTTTGTTTGAATCATGTTCTGACCATTTGAATCTTAAAGTTTAGTGCTAATATCGTATGTTTCAAAGAATTGTGAAGTCTGTTACTACTGCTGTTTAAGCCTTGCCTTCTGTCTCTATGTTTATGTATTTAGTGGTCTTAAGATTGGTCACCAGGACACTGCACCTAGTAGGCAAGCTGCCCAGCTTTCATTTTTCAGGCAAGGCCTCCAAGTGTGACTGAGAGTGCTCTTGAACTCATTATGTAAGCAAAGTGGTCTTGAACTCGTGATCCTCCTAGGCTGAGATTGCAGGCACCTACCAACACACCTAATTGGGTATTTTATTTTATTTTAAGGCAAAGACTAACTATGCAGCCCTGGATGGCCTGGAACTCATTATGTAGCTCAAACCAAGATCCATCTGCCTCTGTCTCCCAGGTGTTGAGATTAAAGATGTGTACCACCATCTTGGGCTAATGTTTGTTTATTTTTTACATCACTCCCAGTGATGAAGATCTAACTTGACAAAGAAACCTATTCCTTCTTTTGGCAATTCTGGTTCTTAAGATTCCCAAGAATAAAAAAGAATTTCATTAGATTGTCTCATATGATACGGTATCTCCTTGAAGTCTTGGTTACTTCCCAGAATCAGTTTCTCTGTCCCCTGAAGTGTGACTCTGGAACGGATGTCACAAAGTGTCAGGTCCTCTAGTCAGCATGAGTCTGTCTTATTTCAAGCAGACTCAAGTCACAGTAACACTTGTGGCAGCACTTGCCTTTGTTCCTTCTCTGTCAGACACCCTTAGTAGTTTCTTTGGTCACCTCTGAGTGAGCCAGGTGCTGGAGACCAGAGGTGAGTATGAAATAGTTTTTCCTGGAGGAGCCGTCTCAGTTTGCATTGCATCATCAAGTCCCCTTTGCACTGGCCCACCCCACATTGACGCTTGATTTCAGTGCAATTTTCTTTTCCTTTTGTGGTGCTGGGTATTGAACCTAGGGCCTTCTGTATCCCAGGCAAGTGCTCTGTCCCCGGACTTACACTCCCAGCTCTGCACAAGCCCACCAGATCCATAATTCTGAATGATCTAAAAACATAATCTATTTGCAAGCACAGAAGAAGGATCCTTTAAAAAGTGATATTGGGGAATCTTGATAAAATAGTTATAGAACTTGCTTTGAATAATAAGCAGGTAAGAACAGACAATAAAGCTTAACTGAAAAGGAATAACAAGGGCGTGTTTTATAACAGCAGATGAAAACGGTAGCAGTGTGGGAATGAGGAGGCACCCGTGAGAGAGAGTGGAGAGCTAGAAGCAGATGGAAGTATGCATCATAGTTTAGCCTGCGGTGGGTGGCGTCTCTTCAGATGTGAGGGAAAGGGAAGATCATGGAGTTGCCGCAGCTGGCCAAACAAACATTCGTAGAAAACAAAGTTGACCTTGCCCCATAGCATGGTAAAATAAATTTCCTAAGACATAAAAAACATCTGATCTTCCCACAGAAAAACTTTACTATATACATGTGAAATAGAGTTGGCAGACAAAGATGTGACTATCTGGATTTTTGAAAACTTTTATTTTGATAAATAAAAATAAAGGCCAATGTGTCCAGAAAGCATAACATATAAATTAGAGTTAATTTCCTCCTTGGTTTATTTTTATTTTTTATTTTTTTTGCAGTGTGACAGAGATGAATTTCCTTAGTATAGAGAGCATCTTATAAATTAGGAGATAAGATGAGACCCTGGTTTAAAAATGGTTAAAGGATAAATGGAAACAGTAAACAGCCATTCTTTTTTTTTTTAATCAGAAATGCAAAAAATTTAAATAGCATTCTTTGCTGTTTTGCACTGGAGCCAATGTTGAGTAGTTACTACTGCTTGGGAAGAGGCAAAGAAGAAGCAGCCCTTCAAACACGGTTGTTGCCTTTCTGACAGAGTTTATCAAAGTCTGTGAAGTCATGCATGCTCCTAGACTTGGCGCTTTCCTTCCTGGGAATTTACCCCACACAGTGACTGAATACACACAGCTACATGCCATTTGTTATAGGGGTAAATTGGAAACTATCTGAGTGTCTGAGAGGGGAATTCTTTAGATAAATTACAGTCCACCAATCCGAGCAAGTGTACTATGCAGTTGTTTAAAATTGATGATTTACAACAGGAATTTCAGATAAAGTCTCCCCCACACACTGACTGATTGGCAGTCCCTTCTTGGAGCATTGTCTTGAGAAGGATTTGGAAGCGAGGGCCAGGCTCAGTACCAGGGAGAGTGGTGCATCAGTGAGGAGCTTCTTGGGAGAAGAGCTAGCAGTTGCAGGAATTTGCTCTTCCTGTTGTAAGGAATGTGTAGCTGGTGGTAATAGTGGCAGTGAAATTGAACATAGACCACAGAGATTTGCTTTGTGGGTGAAAGGCTACGAATTGAGAAAAATGACCCAGTGACACTGGAATATCATCAATGGTTATCTCTGGCTCAGAGGATTATGGATGACTTTCGTATATTTTTTAATAGTTTGCCTTTTCCCAGATTTCTGTGAAAAGTAATATTTCACAATTATAAAACATATATGTAAGTGCTTGAAAATAATGGCAGGAAAAACAGTAGCAAGGGGTATTAACTGGGTTTTTAAACAAAATATATTCTCTAGGTTTTGTTCTTTATGGATTCTTGATTCCAGTGTCTGCCTAGCCTTTAACATCCAGAAGATGAGCCATTCCTCATGGCTTCCACAGGCCCTGCTTATGCCCTCCTTCCCTCCCTCCCTCTTCCTCCCTCCCTCCCTCCCTCCCTCTGGCCTCCGCTTAGTGAGATGGGCATCTGTGGATATAAGAGACAAAAACTAGAGTTCTTGTCTGTCCAAAGCATGTGTTCCAGCAGAGAAGCTGGGCTTTGAGTAATGGTGGTAGCCAGCATAGAAGCAGTAAGCACAGTTTCTCCCTGCTTCTTAAGAGTCTGACTCTGTGCTAAGTGTGTTGTATGTTTTGGCTCTTATTTGACGGCACTCTGTGGGATAGATACCAGTATTGTCTGTTGCATGATTTTCTTTGTCCCTCCAGGTCCCGCTGCTTCAGCCCCAGGTAAACACACAAAGACTTATATTAATTATAAAATTGTTGGCCGATTGCTAGAGCTTCTTATTGGCCAACTCTGTCTTAATTATTAACCCATTGCTATTAATCTATCTATTTCCACATGGTCTTGGCTTACTGGACAATGGCCTGGACCTGTTAGTCCTTTGTGGTCTGCATGGCGTCCTCTCCTGTCACACCTCTCTGCATACCTCTCCCAGAATTCTCATCTCCTAGTCCTGCCCATCTTCCTGCCTCTATTGGCCAAACAGTTTTGTTATCAACCAGTAAGAGAAACATATATACAGAAGGACACCCCTCATCAATTGCCCCACTTTATAGATGAAGAAACTGACACATAGAGATACCAAGAAAGTGACTAAACCAGGTTCAAGCCCAGCCCATTGGGTCCTGCAGCCTGTGTTTGTAGCCATTGTGTCCTCTTGGTCACTTTGGATCAGGTATTGTTTAGTTGCTGTAATTGCATTAGTTCATTTGCTTCTGGGAACAAACGTTCCGTCTTGTTCATCCGGGCACTCTTTAGTCATCAGGCACTGCGAAGGGCAATGCAGAGAGAATGCAAAGTAGAACTTATTCCCTGTGTCTGCACAGAGGTTTGGGAAGAGGTCCAGGGTAGACATGTGAGTGACAGAGGGTAGTGACTGCAGAATGTCAGAGACCAGATCAGCCTGACTTGTGGCCTGTCTCATCTCACCAGAGGTGGCCTGAAGGAAGAGGGTGGCTACTAGGGCAGCTGCAGTGTCTCGTTTCTTTCTTTGTGTGGGTGAGAATAATTGGTTCTTGATCTGAAGGGGAGTAAGAGGAACCCTCTTTGGATTAGGACATGGGCAGTCCAGGACCCCAGGGTGAATTGTACCCCAAGGGGTAATGGTAGCTAATCCGTAGGACTGGAAGGCAGATCCTTTATTGCTGCAGAATGCTTTGAGGACCTTAAAAGGCAGCCGTGGCTGTAGGAGTGAAGGGACCCCTGTAATGAGATCTGAATCCAAGATTGATTTTTGTAATGAGGAAATCGATTTCCCAAGGAAATGATGTGACAGTATGATGTCTGGATGAGTGTACTTCTTGGTTGGTCTGTTGTAGACATTTTGACAGATTGTGTCAGTCTCAATTGTGCTTGTTTGCTCTCCCATGTGAGTACCCCTTGCCTTTCAGTGACCCTGTCCTGTTCTCCCCTCCTAGGTTCATGGAATCCGAGCTGGACCTCAATGACATCATTCAGGAGATGCACGTGGTGGCCACCATGCCAGACCTGTACCACCTTTTAGTGGAGCTGAGTGCTGTGCAGTCACTTCTCGGCTTGCTGGGACATGATAATACAGATATCCTTTAGACCTGTGGGGGAGGGAGGAGGTGGCTGACACTGGAAGAGCTGTTTACTCTCACGCCTGTCTGTCTCTGCTGATGGGTGCTGTCATGTCTGCTCTTCCGTTTCCATTCTAGTCTCTTCCATCCTGAAATACACACTGCTCTTTACTCATCTGAAAATCTGAGCTTTAACTGTTACCAGGCCTTGAGAAGATCCCTAGGTGTCCTGGTGTCTGCTAGTACTAGAGCACACTGTTCACACACCAACAGCATTAATTTTCCAGATCAGAATTTGGAAGCTCCTTATTGAAGCAAGACCAGACAGATCCGAGTGTGTTGATGTAGACATCATTCTACTACTAACAGATGGCTCTGTGGATTGAGGCTAGAGGAGGCAGTGAACCATGGCAGAATGCTTGTCAGGATGTCCAGAGGATAGGGAAGCTTGTCTGTTTTGTCCACTACTATTTTCTAGTTCCTTAGAAAAAAACTGGGTATCGATGCCCAGTAAATAGTATTTCCTATTTGTTGAATGAGCATTAGACCTAAACAGACAAGGTGGGCTTGATTCCTGGCCTCATTTTCTGTGAAGTTTGGTATTTTCACCTGCAAAGCTAGAGTTGACAACCTTGTCCCTTAGTGTTATTGAGGAAATCAGAGACATTAGCTTGTCACACAGTGCTCCTGGTGCCTGGAAGGCACTAGGTAATATTCTATATAACAAAATCTGTGTCGTGACTTCTAAACCATTTCATGCTTAGTCTCTGCTGTCCTTTGTGCAGTGGCTGCAGTGTAGGTGTTTTATGTGCCATGCATGGGGTTACATTCATTAAATAGATTCTAGTCTGTCTGAATCCAGATTTGCAGAGGTGAGAGACAACTGTAGTGAGTCTGCTTGAGTGCCGTTCACAGGAAATCTGTCCCTGTGTCGTGTTATTTTCCTCTTTCTGGTAATCTCTCTCCTGAGAGCATGTCTGACTAGGCTCTTTCCTGACTGATAATTCTCACAGAAATAAATCAGTGAGTAATTTTAATGTGGTTTTGTGAAGGGCAATCTCAAGTTATTTCTGATGCCTTGTGTACTGTTATTGTTAAGAATGGCTCTGCCCATCCCTGGATTGCGACTGCCTGGGTTTGCTGTGGGGTTCTGGGTCAGCTGGTTTCTGACTGAGCTTTCCCACAAGCTTGTTCAGAGGCATACCTGAGAGCCTGTTAGGTGTCGAGTTCAGTGTTGGGCCCTCCACACCATCTGCTGTGCAGGTGCTCAGGTAGCATTAACCCATAAGTATGCCATGGCCATTATCTTAGGCATCTTGGACTGCTATTACAAAGTACCATAGACCAAGTGGCTCATAAATGACTAAAAATGGTTTCCTGTAGTTCTGGTGTTGGGCAGTCAACAAGCTCTGGCAGTTTCGCTATCTCTGGTACTTTGGGTTCCTGTGTTCTTGGTCCTCTCATAGTAACAGGGTGAAGGAAGAGCTTGCTGAGTCTCTTTATGAGGACACCAATCTCACCTGTGGGGCCTCTGGCCTCTTCACTTCCCAAAGTCCCTGCCTCCAAGTGTCATCACACTGGAAATTAGGTTTCAGCATAGGGATTTGGGGGCGGGGATATAAACATTTGTTCTGCCTGTTACAGGTACATGATACAAGGCTGGCCTACTCCAGGGGAGGTTCAGTGACTGAGCAGTCTAGCTGTAATATCACCTCTGTGGTTTACATATTGAATAGTAAATTTCAGAGTCTCCCCAGGCATAGCCTACTGCCTTGTTTGATTCATTTGTCATTTATTATTGTATTTGTGCATGTGGTGGGGGCAGGGCACAGGGCATGTGTGGAGGTCAGAAGACAATTTCAGGTGCAGTGCTCAGGAACCTTCCACCTTTGGTTTCAGAACGGGTCTCTCATTGGCCTGGAACTTTACCATATAGGCCAGGCTAGGTGGACTGCACATTTTTTTTTTTTTTTTTTTTTAGAGATCTGCCTCTCTCTCCTTTCCATCTTACCATTATTAGTTACAGGTGCACCCCACTGCACCCAGTTTTTTAGTGTGGGTTCTGGAGATTGAACTTTGGTCTTCATGCTCCCAGGGCAGCTGACAAGCCGGCTGCTGGGCTGCATGTCCGTGACCCTGTGTTCCCAGCAGCACACCTGCTGTCTCCCTAATAGCATTCTCTGTGCCCTTGACAGAGTTGCTTAGTCACCTGCCACTCTGCATTTTAAGACAGAAATTACCCATTTTGTTTCTGGAAACTGGCACTCATTCTTTCTTCTCTTCCCACTATTTCAAAACAGTAGCAGCGGTGCTGCAAGCTGCTGGCATTTCTGATTCACTGGCCTGTTCCTGCTGGGGAGAAGACTGACGGGAGCTGCGCTGCTCAACATCCGAGTTCTTGGGAAAGGCAAGGGCACAGATGTTCAAGTTGGTGTGTTCTGGTCTTTAAAAAGGAGAAACCATATCTCCCTATAATGTCTTTGACAGACTGCCATTTCCCTCCTGTTTCCCCAGAGCCAAGTCATTCTTCCCTCGCCTTTCTGCCAGCCCTCACCCAACTGCCCTAATGATGTTTTTTAAAATCTGATTTTTAATTATGCCCTACATCACATTTAAAGTGCATTTGAAATATTTTTAATTACCTTAATTTTAATTAGATGCAGCAATTAGGGTAAATGTCATCCTCTTCAAAGTGCAAGTTTTCTTGAAAGTGATTTCGGGAAAGGGGAGACCTCCCAACTTGCAGCTAACATACCAGCTGCATCGAAGGGTGATCTCCCCCAATGCCACACCCGCTTCTTGTCTTATCTGTGATCTATAATGGAAATTCTTCAGGAAACGGTTGTTAACAATTTACTGTTGTACAGCTGTAACTGTCCGAAACACCATGCCATGAATAAACAATTTCATGGCTGTCATGATTTCAGTTTTTAATCTTTAACTCTTCATTTATCACCCAGGCCCATACATGGCTGCTTGTGTTCCCAGCAAGCACGGGTCATCTTTGCTTTGTCCTTCTCAGAGGAAACATAAATGATGGGGATTTTAATTGGATCTGAGTCTGGTTTGTTGTAACCTTAAGAGGCAGCGGATGTGAGTGAGGCAACAGCTTGTGCCTCGTCCTTCAGTCCTTTCAAGCGTGAGGAGCTGCTGCAGAGTTGATCCCGGCTTTCTGCACCACTGCCGCTGGTGAGGGCTTGTCAGCTGTCTGCGCTGTCCCCCAGAGGCTGGAGCCCAGCCGCTGCTGTGGGCTGGCTGCAGAGTGGAACTCTGGTCTGTGAGGAGAGAGGGAGGGGGCCCACCTTTCAGGGCACAAAGGGTTACTTTAAATGTGTTTAGAGGAGCATGAGGGTAGAACCAAACAGCTGCTGCCCTCTCAAAATATCACATTTTAGAATAATTTCCTGTAATGTAAATTATTTGGACATGTTCCGAGTGCCAACCACCCCCCCCCCATGGTATTGGGGGTGAACCATTTGGAGTGTTTCTAAAGAAAATAAAACTAAAGGTGCGAAGGACAGTTTTCGCAGGTATTGTTAAACAACAGTTCGGTTATGGCCTGGTGTAAGCCAGGTGTTCTCAGTTTGCCTGAAGGAATGAATAGAAATAAAACAAGGAGAAAGTCAAATAGTAAAATCTTGGATAGTAGCTGGTTACCCCTTTTGCTACAATTAAAAAACAACAACAACAACACTGTAGCCCCAAATTTATAAGTATCCAGTTATTGTGCCATTTGCCATGTTGTCGATTGAGTGGCCAGTCAGTGTGGCCTCACTGAAATCTTTTTAGTGGATTTGGGTTCTCTCGGGTTCTTCTGTTGTGTGATAGGCACATTGCACACACTAGGAAGCAAGAGACAGCTCTGGTGGCGAAGCACCCAGATTACTTCCTGGTGCATGTTGGGAGGTGCCCTTGGAGCTATATGCTCAGGAAATGCCCTAGGAGCTCTGTGGAGGGGAACATCATCCCTGGCTTGGGGCTGGTCAGGAATGGGGGCTTACAGATTGGAAACCTCTAATGGGGTGAGGGCTTTTCTGGTTTGTTTCAGTGTTTCTGCCTGGACAGTGGAAGCAGCTGTTCTTTCCATGCTACAGACTTGTAATCATCACAGACTATCAGGATACCAGAGAGAAAGAAGGAAGGAAGTTAACTGCCTCCTGCTCTGCAGCCAAGTGCCCTGTCCTTTAATAAAAAGGATCAGAGCATCTAAACTGAATTTATTCCTCTGCCCTCTCCCCTGCTCTTGTGATTCAGGGAAAAAAAAAAAATCTCATTGTGACATTAACTGGATGTGCAGGAAGGGACAAACATGTTAGTTTTTTCCTGGTGGCAGCAATGGGACAGACAGCTCCTTTTTGTGTGGACCAGCTTTAGGGAGTGGTGTACACATTTGTTTTCTAAGTTAGTATTTGCTCAGATTTTCGCAAGCTGGAGAACTTGTGGCGCTGTCCTTGCTGTTTTGTGAAGAGTTACAGTGGGAATTTGTAAAAGGAACCGGCATGTTTTTCTTAGACCAACAGGGATCAATTGAACTTGAGCAGTTTGGTCTGGGAATGCTAAAGTGGAGCCAGCTGACTGAGACACCATATTATCCCGGAGGGTATGCACTATAGTCTAGGGTGCCTTGTGTTATAGGCCCAGCATTAATGAGCACGAATAGGGCTGGGAAGGTTTGAGCTGCCAAGGGGCTTTTTTCTAATTGGACTGGGAGGGAGTTGGTTCCTGCTCCGCTGCTCTCCTGCAAGCACTGTCTAACAAGACGTGCACATCTTGAGTTGTTGTTTTCCTAGGAGCTAGTCTCATTCTGATATTTCCAGACTCAAAATTACAACAGAAAGAATTGACTTATTTTCTTCATGTGTCAACTGACTTCCTAGATAATGCCTACTGATAAGTCACTCTTGTTTCTGGAGTCAGTCAGTATGCTCTGAAGAACATGTTTAGATTAGGATTAAGAATAAAGACCTAAAATGGCAATTTCAGAAAATAGAGCCCTCTTAATTAAACGTTTGATCTTACTTGCTGTGCCTTCAGAAGATTAGGGTGGTTGCAGCCTGCTTTGGACATTTCCACTGTGGCTTGCTGGTGCCTGCTGGCATCAGTAGGCACTCAGTGTTAACTGCATATGCTTTCTCCATATCGCTTGATTTAGGGTCAATATAAATTTAAGAATCTAGATCCAGTCTGGGGGACTTTGTGTTGCTGTTTTCAAAGGGGAGAACTATGTTGTCTGGGTTTGAAATCCATTTGCATTAATCCAGCTATATCTAACCACTTACCCAATCCACAAAGAAAACAGAAACATTTTTATTAAAGAAAACCGTATTTGCTGCATTAAATCACTTACATCCTCAGAATTTATACTGGTTTGTTTTTTTTAATGACTTTTAAAAAGCCATCTGTTCAATGCATCTCATTCTTCTTCCTCTTTTTTAATAACTTTGTTCCTTGTGGACACATCTCTGTGGATATTAATAAGATTAACAGTTTCTGTACCAATACTAAGGAGGATCAGGCCCCAAACCAAATATTTAGAGCCAAAACACACAACAGAAGTAAACACCACTCTTGTCCAAAAGCCTCTGTATTAGGAGCTGTTCTTGCCCAGCTGGTCTTTTCCATTTTGCTATTATACAAACATATTGCCCTGGTAGTGGGCATATACAGGGGGAGTAAGTAGCCTTTTTACTCAACATGACAAAATAGGCTATAAAGACAAAACAAAATCGGGTTTTAGTCATCCTCAGACAGGCTTTCTGTTTTTCTGTTATGCTTAGATGGGAGAGAGAGTTCTTACCTTGTGTAGTTGAGATTGTAACTGCAGTGGAGAAGCCTATCACCCATGCCCAGTGTGTGCCTGTGGTAGAGCTCTGTGCTTGGTGTGTGCCTGTGGTAGAGCACTGTACCCAGTGTGTACCCAGTGTGTGCCTGAGGTAAGGCACTATGCCTGGCATCTGCCTGTGGTAGAGGGCTCCTTGTCTGTCCATTTTGAGTTCTGGTCTTTATTCCTACTTCTGGTCTTCAAATGACCTTCCCTCTAGTGGTCATATCACTCTCCCTAGGAGTTGATGGTCACAATTATGGTCTCTTTACTGGTTTTCTGAAATGCTATTTGAGGAAAGTTGAAAATTTATATAAAATCAATTAGTGGTAGATGGGATAAGATGTTTATTAAACCTGGTGAATAGCTTATTCTCAAATGAAGCAGAAAAGCAAGCCAAGAAAAGAATCTACTAGACCATTATATGAAATGACTTTTCTTGGTAAATGTTAGAAAGTCATTGGGTTCCCATATAAAAGTATCTGTTATCAGTTTTCCCACTAAGGTCCTAGGTTTAATGTAATGCATTGGCACATGGTGTGAGACTAAGGCAAAGATAGTAAGAACTGGCCCCAAAGACCTTAGACGAAAAACAGAAGTTAGTCTTCCACCCAGTGTAACGCAGAAAGGAGACTGTACTGTGCTAGTTTTAGTTTTAGACTGTGGAGGCTGTTAGAAGAATAAAGTCCACAGTGTTGGCTCTGGGGGAGACTCGACTGCCTACCTATGTTTAGTACTTTCCTGTTTCCTGGGTTTGTCCTCTTTTGTTTCTTATAGCTACACATGGACATTAGCTGGGCAGAGATGATCACCCACATTTTTACATGTGAGAAAGCCAAGCCATAAAGAAAGAGAAAGGCTTATACAAGGTTATATGGCTGGTGTGAATTATCAGACCATTCAGTTCATTAAAGCAAAGATGAGTATTTAATGACCTTGACTCAAACTTTTGCTGACTCATCTGTCACCCTGCCAGATATACTAATGCTTCTTGACTTGCAATAGGGTTGTGTTTCAATAAACCCATCACTAGGTTGAAATATTTTAAGACAAAAATGGCTATAGTACTCCTAGGCACGTAGCCTAGCAAGGGAATGTGTGTGGTGTATTGGGCATTCACTCTCATGATCTGATGGCTGACCAGGAGCTACAGCTCATGGTTGCTCCCCAGCATTAGGCAGAATATTGTACTGCCTGGTGATAGTGTGGAGAAGGTAAAATTCCAAAGTCTCAGTGTAGTCTCCACTGAATGCATTTCCATTCACACCTCAGTAGAGACAATAAATCGAAAGTTAAGCCAGTGTAAGTTGGTGACCACCTATAGTCTACCTTGTCTTGAGTCTATTTTATGAATAATTATGCATACTTCTTATAAGTAATTATTCATGCTGCTGTTCAGATGGTGGAATGATGCAACTTATTACACACCTGATTCAGATCCTAACCCTGTAGACAGGTGACTGTGGTAGATGAATGAAGGTGTCAGTGGGTGGATGAAGGGGTTAGCGGACAGATAGATAGGTGGATGGATGGAGGGTGGGTAGGGATGAGATTGGAGAGGGGAGGGATGGGTGAGTTGGTGGATGGATAGAGGGATGGATAGATGGGTTGGTGGGTGGACAGAAAGATCAATAGATGGTGAGGTGATAGATGAAGGTGCGTGAAGGCAGGGTGGAAAGGATGGGTTGTGGATGGTTAGAAGACTGGGTTAGAAGGATGCTTGGGTAGATGCTAGATAGAATATTGCTGTGCATATTAAGTAAGCATGGGGACGGGCTGTCATACATAAGAGCTTTTCTAGAGAGATTTTAAATGTGGGAGTTTCTTGGATGATGAGTTATTAGCATTTTATCCCATTTTCCTAAGCCTTTAATAATTTATGGTAGAAATAAACACCAGGTCTTTATCTTCTGTGATTATAAGAATGCCAGTAAACCAGAATTTGCCTAAGTCCAGTCATGTTTGAACATGCATGCATTACTGTGAAAGGCATGGCATGATGCTGTGACTGGGGTCAGGGATGCTGACCCAGGATGCTCCCTTAGCTCTTGTGCCAGTGGGTGTAATAAGCACTCTACACTTCAGCTTTCTTGTCTGGGAAATGAGGACCACATTTGATTGTGTAGCACTGTTGTAAGAGCTCAGTACCTGGCCCCTGGTCCAGTGATGATGTTTAAAATGGTGACTTCATGATGACTGTTGTGGCCTTCACAGAGAACAAACTACTAATTCCTGCTTGCAGGATATCACTGGGATTTCTAGACATTAATGTGTTAGCTTTCTAAAAATTTAATTGAAATGACTTGTGTATTTGGGTTTACTGTATGTCAAGTATAACCCATGGTCTTTTGTGTCAACAGCTTTCTGGTTACTTCATTTATAAAATGTGAAAAGATTTTTGTCCAAAGACCTTTAAGCTCATTATACTGCCTGTAGCACTTTGTGGTTTGGGTAAATATCACCTTTAAGAGTAAAAGAGGCATAAAAAGTTTAATTACTTATTCATGACAGTCATCTAGTCAGTAAACTCCATTTTTTTTTCTTTCAGCAAAAGATGCACATAAAGTCCCTAGACCATCTCTCAGCAGTCAGCACTTCCTCGTTCTTGTCATTGTGTCCTGCTTCTTCTGTTTTTCTTTCTGTAAAACTGTCCTGGCTTGCTGGCCTTGACCTTGTCTCCCATTCTGCACTCTATGTGTTGTGGCTTCAGGGTGGGTCCTTCCCCTTCAGGTCTGGCTCCCGCCCTTCCCCACCACCTATGCACCCTGACCCCAGTTCTCACAGCATACCCTCACAGGTATTCGATTGCCTTTTATTTTATTTATTATATGTATGTGTGTGGGTGCTGTGGGAGCTGTGGGTGCTGTGGGTGCCTGTGCTCATATTCATAGAGGCCATAGGAGGATGTTGCGTGCCCTGTTTTATCTCTCTCCCCTTGTTCCTAAGATACAGCGAGCCCTGTGATCTCCTGTCTCCCTTCCACCCCAGGGCCTGGGTTCTGGGAACCACACTTGGGTCCTGCGCAGGAACAGCATGCACTGCTAAGCACTTACCCTCTTTCCAGCCCCATTACTCACCTTTGTGTGGATTGTGGGGGAGTGCAGCTAGGGCCCAGTGCTGCCCTGTGGAAACCCTTTCCTCTGCATTTCCCAGCACTTCTTTCCTGCCCTGGTCTCTGAAGACCCCCTGGGCGACAGTGTGCCAGGCAGGTCCAATCATGCTGCGTCTCACAGGTTGAGGTTATGAGATGAGGATAAAGATGTTGGAAATGCAGCTTCTCCAATTGGTCTACTTAACGCTTGGAAATTTATGAGAATGCAGTAGACCTACAAACTGAGTTCCAAGGGAATCAGTTCAGCTGCATTCACTGAGCCCCTCTGAGGGAGGAAGGGTGGCGGGAAAACCTGAGTGTGTTAAAGATACACCATGATAGCTGGGTGGTGGTGGCGCACACCTTTAATCCCAGTACTCAGGATGCAGAGGCAGGTGGGTCTCTGTGAGTTCAAGGTCAGCTTGGTCTGCAGAGTGAGTTCCAAGCTACACAGTGAAACCCTGCCTCAAAAAAAAAAAAAAAAAGATCCGCAGTGATGAAGGGGGTGGGGGCGGAATCTGCACAATATGACAGCAGGGCTTCAATGTGCATGGGGTTTCCTTAACACTCGTCACATGTGTCCATAGCCGTGGTTGATCTGCTTCAGGAGCTGACAGACATAGACACCCTCCATGAAAGTGAAGAAGGGGCAGAAGTTCTCATCGATGCTCTGGTAAGTGGCTCATGCCTCGGGGTTTCTTGGGAGTGTGAAGGTGTTGACCTTATCCTTGCCGCGGTGCACAGTGGTAGCCATCGAACTCTGGGTTGAGGCTGGATGGAACAGGAGAGAGTAGAAAGGCAACTGGTAGGATGCTTTCTTCTGTGGGACTTGAGGGAAGAGCCTGCAGAAGCCCAGGATCTAGTAACTGAGTGCTTTAGGCAGGACTTTGCTCATTCCCTTAGCTCTGCTTCTCCCTCACCACGTCCTCTTGGAAGCTGAGGCACAGGCAGGGTGGAGCAGCATCTCTGCAGTCACAATCTCTCAGCCATTATCCAGGCAGCACTAAGGCGACCCCTCAGCCAGGCCTGTGTCCCCTGAAACAAAAGCCTGTATGTTCTGATCCTTAGCCTCTGCTCTCTCTCTCTGATCCCGTGTCCTGCCCCCTCTCACTGGGTTGCTGCTAATCTTTTGACAGAGAGCTCACAGATGTTTGCTTTCTGTCTTGAGTTTATAATTGCATCAAGGATGGATAGTATTCCTTATTTTATACAAGATGGGTCATCAGGGAGACTGGGAGAATGTTAAAAACACAAAAGCAAACTGCAATCGCTTGTAGGTAAGAACAGCATCCATGCCCGTGTCTAGTTTAGTTTGTTTGTTTGTGATAGGGTCCTATGTGACCCTAGCTAGCCTGGAACTTGTAATGTAGTACTAGCCTGGCCTTAGATTCTGAGTTCTGAACTGTCTTGCTTCCTCAGTGTTTGAATTAGAGGCCATCACCAAAGCCTCAGACTTCACTCCCTCAGCCATTATCCAGGCAGCACCAAGGCGACCCCTCAGCCAGGCCTGTGTCCCCTGAAACAAAAGCCTGTATGTTCTGATCCTTACCTGTGATCAGGGAGGGTTACAGGCTGAAAAGGTACCACAGCTGGCCTGTGGAAATGGATCTGGTCTAGCCTCTTACCCTAATCCTGATGGGAGCTCCATCCACTCACTTTTCGGGACTCTGGCCCTCCCCTTTCTTCTTTTATTCTCTCCTTCTTTCTGAAGAAAATGGTGGCAAATGCTGCTTTCTGTGCAAC
Organism: Cricetulus griseus; assembly: GCF_003668045.3. NCBI lineage: Eukaryota > Metazoa > Chordata > Mammalia > Rodentia > Cricetidae > Cricetulus > Cricetulus griseus. Next base: position 21,779,404 of record NC_048599.1, on the reverse strand, counting down.
CTAATTTCCTAGAAACCACTGCAGGCACCCTTGGTAGGTGCAAACAGGTGCTGGTAAGCTGCCTTCTGGCCCCACCCACAGGCCTGTGGAATCAGGGTAGCTGGCCTGGGAACCCTGGTGCTTAGGAGACCCCTCTGCAGCATGGCTACCACTTCCCTTAGGGTTCTCAACACCAGATCTTCCTCACACCAAGCACAGTGCTGATGTGATAAGTGGAGGGGTTGTGAACCCCCTGGAGATGAAAGACAATCTTGGAGCTTGGCTGTAGTCCAGCAGGGCCCTATGCATCTAGCATGGACATTTCTATGACTGTTTTCCTTTCAAGCTCCTTCCTAGAGTGAGCTACCACTTTCATGGGCTTTGGGACCTTTATTTTTCCTTGGAACCACAGTTCAGTGAGAGAAGGATTCTTCTAGGGTATCCTTTTGTTTTGAGGAGCATCTGTAGGAAGGTTGTGGCACTTCCTTCCCTCACTGTGTCCCCACAGTGTCGTTTGTGAAGTCTTACCTTCCAGAGGTTAATTACGGTGGCCCTGTGTGCGCCTTCCTGCCTAGTCCCTGGGCTGGTTTTAATTACCATCCTTTTGCCTGTGTGAATAGAGAAGATGAGCTAGGAACAGCTAGCTGGGCGGCTGCTGTGAACCTACAAAGAAGCAGCAGTTCGCACAAAAGCCCCCTTTGTGTCTCCGTGTTGCCAAGCCCACCAACAAAGGCTGCATCTCGCAGATTTTATTGTTTGTCTGGAAGGAAACAGTTCTCAGGCTTGGGAGCCATTAGGTAGCTGCTGTGCAGTATTTCCTGTTGGTTTAGGGTTTTTTATGATTATATTATTTTAAGATTTTGACTCTTACGACTTTACCCTGGTGTGGCTTTTGTGAATCACAAACACTGAGCCTTCTGGAGTCCAGTCTATTCTTATCCTGTCTGCTACCACTCAGAAGCCATCAGTAAACATCAGTAAGCAGAGCCGGCGAGAGGGCTTCCGTTTATCTGCCCTTGTGCCACGCTGACGAAGAAGTTTGATAAGTATTCTCATATTACAAGGGTTGAGTTGTCTTCATAGTTTTAATTTGGGGCCAATATTAGAAGCCTGGAATCACTGTAGCAGGGCTAGAGGGCATGTGGCAGGATTTATTGTGGTGTGCAGTTTGCAGTTATTGCCTTGGTCTTTTTCCCAGTTGGAAGTCCCCAGCAATAGAGTAGCACATTTGTGAGCAAAGTGCTGTCCTGGCAATGTTGGGCATCTTTGGGGTTTTAAATTTTGGATCACATTCATTGCTGTTCTGTATACACAAAGGGAGTATTTGTGCTTTGGAACAAATCAATTTAGGAGCCTGGAAGATGAACTTCTCTAGAGATCATAGATGTGAGGTTTACTGCATTGGTGAGAACTCCCTGGCTCACCCCTCCACAGACATGTGTTTCTAAGTGCAGTGACCAGACAGTGATGGCCTGCAGTGAGTGCCTCCCTGGGCTTTCTGGGACCCTGTACATCATCCCGACAAGCCTCCTCCAGCCTCAGCTCTTCTCTTTGGAGCTTTCCCATCTCATCTCCTCAGCAGAGTTTCTGTCCCTGGGAACTTGCCACATTGGATTATTGAGTCCGTGGACCAGTTCCTTTCCTGTGTTGTGATCCCACTGGGGAGCTGGTCAGGGCTGCGGCTCTGCCGCTCACTGTGTGACCTGGGCAAATGGCCTAGCCTTTCATGCTGTGTTTTGTCTGCACAGTAGAGGTAACAGTCGTGTAGATGCGAGGAGTCAGTGAGTTATTTGGAGATCTTTAGAGCATTCGCTACTTGACCATTTTCCAGGACTGGTGGAGATCCAGCACTTTGTAAATGTCAGGTGATGGTGATAAGCGTCATCTGCTACATGGTGACATGTTTGTTGAACTTAAACATTTTTCAGTTCAAAAAATGTTGCAGAAAACATTTTGAGTAATTGTTTTTAAACATTTGCATGACACAGGTCTAAATAAGACATCCAAAGATGGAGGTTTCATTTAAAAGAAAAACAAACCAGTAATGAGGGTGCAGGGCAGGATGTGGAGATGGCAGGCTCTGGGCTTCATTCACTTGATGCTCACTGCATGCTGACTTGCTGTGGATCCTAGAAACTGGATAGTTGTAGCTCTGAGTGAGACTGATGGACAGGATCTCTGCTTTCAGAGGGTGAGACAAGAAATGGGGAAACAGGTAAACCACCCACACTGCATCACTGTCATTTAGGGAATTAAAGTGAAATAAGTGATATTGAGTGCCTGCAGGTCAGATTATATCTGGTTCTCCTGAGTTCTGGGTACAGGAGGAAGCCAGACATCCAAAATGGCCAAGAGCAGTTCAGGACAGGGTAGAGACTAAGGCAAGAATGAGCTTGGCACAGGGAGAGAATGAGAGGGGCCACTTGATAGAATGCACCCAGGTGATAGAGTGCACCCAGTTCTGGGTCCTGTAGGCCTCTGTGAGATTGTCATGGACAGGCTGTAGACAGGGAATTAGCAAGTGTCTGCCTGGATATTTAGAACAACTGCACAGGAAGCTGGTGGGCAGGGGCAGGAGTGGAGGCCCAGATCTCAAGAGGTGACAATAGCCCTGCTTTTATAGCATTATAACATTCAAAACTTATTTGGTCAAGATTCCACATGTTTGGAGCTTTTTTTGTGTGTTTTTAAACATGACATTTCTGAAACTCTTAGTGGGTGGAAGAACTCCAATCTAGCTCTTGAGTGTTGTAGAGTGGGCCAGGTAGAGAAGGAATCCTCTTCAGCCCTTCTTGTCTGTCTGGTTCCTTATATCCCCCTCTTCTCTTATATCCTTTCTCTTTGGTCAAGTGGAAAAAGATGTCTGATCATGCCCTTGAACTTTGTCAGAGTGAGACCTGCTGTTAGGGGACCTGCTAACAAGCAGAAATAACTGGAGACTTATCAGAAAATGCCAGGCCTCAGACAGTCCTCATTTCCAAGGCCAGGGTTGCTCTGGCTGGTGCTTTAATCCCCAAGCAGGATTTGTTTTTAGTTTCAGACTTGGTCACAGGTCCAGAAAATTGAATGTAGGCCCGGGGGCTGGAGGAAGTAGGCAGAATGCTAATTTGCACTCCTTACTAAACGACTCCAGAGCCATGCATAATACAAATACTCTTCTAAGGCTTTCTGAGCTAAATGTATTTTGACTGCTTTCAGCCCTCCTGCAATCAGATAAAATTGCATCTAACCCAGCTAAACATCGAGTTTCACACTTTGCAAGCTTAAAAAGTCTTCCTGTTAGAAGTTAGATTTCTGTAACAAGAAAAAGACTTCCTCCAGCCAGACACACATCATCCGTATTCATTCAGCTCTAGGATCTAAGTGCGTTGCTCACTGCCACCACCTCTGCTGGTTTCCAGGCAGCAGAGACGGGAAGCATAACTAAGAATTAAGGAAAGAGACAAACGATGCAGATAAAGTGGCCATCAGTGGCGGCAGCAGCCAGCCTGCGATGCAGTCTGGAGGAGTGACAAGCCTTGTGCCACCCAGCAGAGCTGTCCTGTTCACCACTTCAGGGTTGGGGGAGATTATATCAATCAGAGTGGTCTAGGAAAAAAAAAAAAAGTTTGACATGGTGTGTACTCTCCCCCAGATGATTCCTGTTTTCTTTCCCATTCACAAATTTTTCAGTTTATTAAAGGAAACACTTTAATGTTCTTGTTGGCTATGAGACTGAGAGCAAGATTGTACATCTCTTGACAGAATGGGGAAGGCAGCTCTTTTTGTATTTGCAGCCCTCAGTCTGGCACTAGCTCCCCTCTAGTGGACTCCTCCCTATTACTTCCTCCAAGGCACAGGGGAGAGCTTAGAAAGTGCCATTCACTTGTGATTGGGAGTGCAGACAGGCCAATAATTTCAGATTTTCACCATGCCCACACCTTGCCCCTAAGTCTCACCCGGAAGGAACAAAGAGGCCTTACTTGGCATCAGTCCCTCTTGTCATTGCTTCCATCCCTAGGCTTTGTTGAACCAGGTCTGTAGAGAGCCAGCTTTCTTTTTTGGGAGGGTCAGGGTGGGAGCAGTGTTTTGGGACAGAATTTCTCTGTGTAGACCTGGCTGGTCTTGAACTCACAGAGATCCACCTGCCTCTTGCTTCCTGAGTATTGGGATTAAAGGCGTGTACCCCCACCACCTGGGAAGTGTCAGCTGTCTACACAAAGGCTCAGAAAGTATTGGTGACAGATGCTCACTGCTTTCTTCTTCCTTCTCTTGGCCTTTTTGTTCTCACCAAAGTAATAAAGTTGCTCACTTCTGATACCAGCTTTGTGACTCTGGCCAGGCTACCAAACCTGTGTGCCTTAGTTGTGTGCTCTGTGAGAGTCGTCAGCCTTATGCCTGTCAAGGTGCACACAGTGAGTGTGCATCCGTTTATTTTGATGAGGTAAGGTTTCTCAGGCATCTGTTACGTTCAGAGTTGTTCAAGACCTTGAAGTGTGCCAGAGTGCATGATGTGAGGGGCTTGTTGTCAAAGAACTTGGCTTTTTCTTGGGGTGACTGGTGGATGACTAGGCATGGAGTGGGTATAGAGCTAGATGCAAGCTTGCTCCTGGACATTTGGAGTCATTCCTTTAACCGAGTAGCGCCCCACACTCTCATGTGATTGCCACACAGTTCCTCCTCATCCTCATTTCCTACAGAAGACAAGCAAGGCATCAGGAAGGGGGACACTGGAACAGCAGGCATGCAGCAGGCATGGCTTCCTGGATGCCTGATTACATCCAGCTTAGGGAAATAGTCACTTCCCAAGGAGAGGAAAGTGAGTGGGGCCTTCTGTACTTCCTTCCTGCATGCCCTGGGTTACCCACAGTCAGTCCCCCGGGACTCATGTTGTGCAGATGTTCATATAAGGAAACCTGTCTTTGGCTGTCACTCCTTGGCAGCTGTGTGCTGTTGGCTGTATGTCGTAGCTACTGTGGGCTTCCTACCTACTCAAAAGGTGTGAATCAAGAGACACAATAGTTTATATATTACATGAAGTCTAGAATAAGACATTTGGTCATGTTACTATTATTTTTTTAAAGAGGGAACTAGAAATTCTTCAGAACTAATGATTTTTGTGAAAGCTTAGCACATGAAGTTGAATGTTAGAGTTGAGCACAGAATTTTGAGGTCAGCCAAAGTGTGAGTAGCACTCCCTCCTGCCCCACAGCTCCAGTGGTTTAAAAGCACGCTTTGCCCAAATGCCTCATGCCCTCTTTACACCATGTGTGGCTCCCACTGAGGCAGAGAGATCGGGCGGGGGAGGTGGAGTGGGAGGGTGAGCACGAGGACCTTGCCTTCACCAACTTTGTAACCTTGAGTTTCCCTTTGCGTCCTTCAACTCTGGTTTGCCCACTCTAAGTTAGGAATAAACAGTGGTACCCCTTCCTTGCCACAGGGTGCCTCGAAGAGAGCCCTGCAGACCACCAATTCCACACTAAAGTTTGTTCATTCAAATCAGAGCTGTGACTGTGGGAATGGGAATGTATGGGCACTGGTTTGTGATCTGTCTGTCCTTCTCTCTCTTTTCTTCTCCATTCCTGCAGGTGGATGGGCAGGTGGTGGCACTCCTGGTGCAGAATCTGGAGCGCCTGGATGAATCCGTGAGGGAAGAGGCCGATGGCGTACATAACACCTTAGGTGAGAGTGGGTGCCTACGCTGGGGCATGCTGTTTGCTTCCCTTCCCAATAAGCCAGTCAACAACCAAGTGGCTTTTGTTTTTCCTCCCCTGTGCTCCAAAACTGCCTTTTCAGAAGTGAAGGTCCATGTGTTCATTTTATGTAACTACAGCTTTGGTTTGGCATATAGGCAACAAAAGCTAAAATCCACTAAGTAGGTACCCTTCCAAGAGAAAACATGCTGGCTCCTAAACTTTATTCCAAGATTTTACTGTTTTTTAACTATGTGTATATGTATGTTGGGGAGTATTTAAATATCCTTGTGGTGGCCAGAAGATCCTTCTTTGGTCCCTTGTGCTGGAGTTGTAAGTGGTTGTGAGCCATCTGGTGTGGGTGCTGGGAACCAAACCCAGATCTTCTGCAAGAGCAATATGAGCTCTCAACCACTGAACCATCTCTCCATCAAAGACTTTCCCTCCAAAAGGTAAGATGAAATCCTTGTGGGGATCCACCCGCCCCAGGAAGCACAGGGCTGAGATTTGTTAGTGATCTTGTGTTGGCTGCTCTTACCACCTTCCTTCAGTGGAGCTACAGTATCTGCGGGACTGTGGACACTACAAGAAAGGCATTTGCCCTGAAGAGAACTAGTTTCCTTGTTTGCTTGTCTTCTTCAGTCAGCGGTTTTGTTAAGTGAGTTGACACTCACTCACCCCGTGTTCTGCTCACTTGAGTGAATTCCTCTACAGTCCTTTTCCTTCTCCAGCAGATCTCTCCAGTTCCTCCCTTTGCAAAGTTGCTGAGTGGGCAGCCTAGTTAGAATTGTGCCTTTGAACAGGCCACTTCCTCACTGGCCACCACTGTGTAAAACCAGCTGTGGCATCTCTGCAAGCAGAGCTCCAGAAATGAAGGAGGCCGAGTGGGTGGAAGCAGGAATTTCGATGAGATTAGTTTCCCTTCTGGCTCCTTTGTGTTTACTGCAAATTTCCCTTGTAGTTCTAGACTCTTCAGTGTGGATTATCGTAAAGAAGAGGGAAGATGGGCACCCAGGGAGTAAGAGAGGCGAACACCGCAGCCTGTGGTTGGGAGCTGGCTCTAGTGTAGAGGCAGAATTTGGCATTGCCATCTGTTAGCCTAATGCTGGATTTTGCAACACTGAAAGCTTATCAAAAGTCTTAGCTGACTTAAAAGGCCCTGGTGTGATAGGGAAAGCACGGGTCTGGAAGATCTGTCTGGTTTCCTTTTAGGCGCCCACCACAGTCATGTTGATCCCTGCCCTCCTCCTTGGGTGCCCAGTGTTTGTCAGGCACGATGCTGGGACTAGGGCAGATCAGGGTGTTAGGCATGGCTGATACAAGGGTGGTCTGATGGGCAAGTCCAGAACAGAGAGGAAAGGGTGCTGGTGACAAAAGCAATCATTAGAGTCAGTGAAAAGCATCATGGGAACTGGGAGGAAGGGCCTCAGATTGTTTCAAGGGAGCTGACTCTGGCTGAATGAGAAGTCAGGTGCCCTTTGCCTGTGTAGGATGAGTGGAGCTGTCTTGACCAGGAGTATCTTTTGCTAAGTTGAGACTGTGCTTCTGGAAAATGAGAGCAGGAAGTGGGGTTGTGCCAGTGGGGCTAGAGGAGTCAGTCTGTCCAGAGTTTGGATGACATGTGAACCATAGCAGGGAGAGTGGCTTTGCTTCCTGTGGGCAACAGGAGACCATGGAAACTATAGGCAAAACAAGATAAAATGAATGAGTTGATTGAGACTTTCAATTCTTGGGTCCCTATGCTACTCACTCCTACAGCACTGTGTCCCCTCCCTCAGTGAAGGCCCCAGTTCCTTCACTGGCCCTTGAGGAGCCCGACTTAGGTGAAAGAGAAGGGGTGGGAATGATTTCTTTAGCGCATTCTCCTTCGGAATTCAGGCCCAGCGTGTTCTGGGCATTGCACTTAAGGAACACAGAACAGTGTCTGCCTTGTGAGAGTGACCCATTCAAAGATAGGAAGGGAAGGACCTGAGGGGGAAGGAAGGCATTTGATGTGGAAGGGCAGTAGTAATTTTTAAATGTCCTCCTTCTTGATAGCATATCATGTAATAGCTTCTTTCCCTTTGCCTCCTAATTTTTAATTTTCTTATTAAGTCACACTTTGACTGTTGTAGAAGATAGCAGGACCAATTATTTGCTTCCAGGTACCTAGCAACTACCTCTGCCAGCACGGCCTTTCCCCTTGCACACATTATTTTGTTCAATTAGGAAGATCACGCTCGCCTCCCTGGCAGTGTCCTTGTTTCTGCATGATTCCAAGAGACAAAAAGAGAGACAACTAGAATGGAGAAGTTGGAAAAGGCAGAGACTGCCTTGCCCCAGGGGATTCTGCCCTGTCCATGACTAGCTGCAGACCTCTGGGACTAAGTGGGCCTTGCTAGGCAGCTCTCCACCCATCTTCATGCTCTGCTCTGGAGCTGCCTCTATTAGCATAAAAACCTGCCCCTTATCCCTTTTGTGAATTCCATCAATTTCAATTATGACTTTCACTTGTAAGAATAATAAAAAACAACAACAACAACAAAAAAACCAAAACATGGCAACTCCCTGGTTAACCTAAAAGTGACACCAGCATCTGGCTGGGAGGAATACAGGGAAGTGGGAAGAAGACTAAAATGCCTGTCGTGGGAAGAAGCTTGCCGCAGGTGGAAACAGAGATGCTCTCTCCAGTGATTGGTGTCTGTCTCTTTCAGCTATTGTGGAAAACATGGCAGAGTTCCGTCCGGAGATGTGCACAGAGGCTGCCCAGCAGGGGCTCCTGCAGTGGCTGTTGAAGAGGCTGAAGGTAAGGGGGGCAGTGGCCCTGCCACTCACATGTCCCGGTTCTGGGTGTGGCTGGAGCCAGGGAGTTGATGGAGATTGTCCGCCCCTGGCCATATGGTCTAGATTGGGAAGCTTCTGATACTTCCTGTCCTTTTGTCCCCTCCCCCTTCGTAAGAGATCTTTTTGAGCTCCACTTCTTAAAACCATCTATTGTTTACAATATTGTATATATTCTTTCAGAAATTTTCTGTACATATGTAGGAGACAGTGTTGTGTATATGTGACATTAAAAGAATTGTTTCCTTATGCAAATTGTTTTTTTCACTGAACTAATAATGATTGAATAATTTTCCATTAGACAAATATGCCAAAAATTATTATTTTTTTTGAGATGGGGATGCATGGAGCACACAGGCTGGCCTGTAACCCAGGAGACCTTGAATTCTGATCTTGCTTCTACTTTCCAAGTGCTGGGATTCTAGGTGTGTGCCACCCTGCCCAGTCTGTGCAGTGGTGGGGATTGAACCCAGGGTCGTGTACATGCTCAGCAGCACTGCAGTAACTGAGCTGCGTCCCATCCCTTGCTCTCAATTTTAATTTAAATACTTCTATTTCCAATTTTCGCTTGTTGTAAGCAGCTCACAGTGAATATCACATCCAAACACTTTTCTGATGCATTTATCTTATCTATGTGATAGACCCAGAAGTGAAATGATCAGGCCAAAGGGTATTTGCATTAGCATTTGAGGTAGGTGTTGTAAAGTTGTCACCTGTCAAGATTTTCCCACTGATGTGAGGTTTCTTGCTGCTCCCTTCAATACCAGGCATTATCAAACTTAAGGGTTATTTTTTACACCTTATAAGTGAAAAGGGATGCTATGGTATTTTAATTTAGATTTAAGATCAAATAACATATATTGGCTCCTGGCTGTTTAATAGCCATTCATGGGCTTGGGGAAATAATTCAGTGGGTAGTGAGCCCATACATACCTGTAACCCCAGCACATGGGAGGTGGATGCAAAAGTATCAAAAGTTCAGTCAGCCACTACCTACATAGCAAGTTGCAGGCCAGGCTGAGCTATATGAGCCTATCTCAAAACAAAAATAATAGAGCTTTGTATTCATTTCTTTTAGCTTCTTATTTGTATTCTTTGTCCTCATATATATTAGGTTCATTCTTTCTTAGCATAGTGTCACCATCTTTTTAACTATTAGTGCTATCCCATGGGGTAAATGAGAAAAGGAGGGCAAAACTATTAGCTTGTGTAATAGGAGGCCGTAGCCTATGTGGTACTGCGGTGATCCTCAGCTGGCAGGGTAAGAAGGAGCACTTTAAGGACGAGTGATGTTTGAAGTGGTCATGCTTGTCCACAAGGTCTAGCGTGTGTCAGGTCAAGCTCATCCATCTCCTTGTCTTGGCAGGGCTAAGGGGAAGGTTCTGCCCTGGCAGTCTAGGTCTTCTCCAGCCCTATTCGCACAACCATTGGTTCCCATTAACCTTGTGATGTAGACATGCACACACCTATCAAAGGATACTAAGGCCTGCAGGTACTATCAGTGTAGACCGGCACATTTGCCAGGCAGGGCTCAATGCACTGAGCCCCCTGCAAGCCTTTTCCTCCTCCCACTTAGGCCTGTATCCCGAGGTAGCTAATTCATATGTGGCCATCTTTGCATCTTCCTTTTGGACCTCTGTGTCTGGATGTTCTTTGGCTTTAAACTGTACTTAATCCACATACAGTTCCTTTCCCACCTACTTCCTCAGTACTCAGTATGTGTTTCCATCCTCTAAGCCTTTGAAACACTTTGTGAATGTGTGGTGGAGGAGAGGAGAGTCAAAACAGATGGCGTAGGATGGGATGGGGTGGGGTGGGGTGGGGTGGGGTGGGGGGTGGGATGGGATGGGATGGGGTGGGGTGGGGGGACCTTAGATTGCTGATGGAATTTGTGGTCCCATCCTTAAAACATACAAAATAATCTAATAGTTTGTCTCTCTGTGAAGTCAGGACAAGTTGTGTTGTTTGTTTGTTTGTTTTTCAGTTCCTTGGGACTTAATGAATTTAAGGATCACTCTTTAAAGATCCTTTGTCAGACTTGCCATGGTAGCAGTCTTTCACTTGTTTTCACACTCTTCTTTCTATCTCTGTTTCGCTCTTGCTCATTCTTTCTTTTTTTGGAATTGGTTATATAGGAAGAAAAATTGAGACCTTTGAGTATTTAGTCTGAACTCCATTTGCTATTTTAGCAAGCTATTATTGAGTTTTGCCTTAGGGCACAGAAATGTGTATAATCCTCAGGACAGGAATAGCCTTGTTGCTATCTAAAACCATTTTCAAGGTTTCCGGTACTTAAACATTAAATTGCTATTTGGTTATTTTACTGGGAAGCAAGTCCCAATAGAAAGCCTCTGAGCTGGGTGGAATGTTCGGAACGTTCACAAGAGCAAGCCAGGCTGAAGGGTGAGACCAGGAAGAAGCCATGACTTTTAAGAGGCTTCATTCTGGTTCCCCAGCCCAAGAAAGTAATGTTGTATTCTTTACCAGCATCAGCCTTGCAATCATCCTGAGGTAGGCTAGACCCAGAGCCTGCCCTCCCTTGGGAGCTTGTGGCTGCAATAAGTGGTCAGATTCACTTTCCTGTCACTGAGGTCCCATGAGGTGACTGAAGACTAACATGAGAGTGCTTTTCAGTTGTGACCATCTAAACAGCCAGGGCCTCCAGCAAGGGTTGTGTTGAAATCACTAGTGCAATTTTAAATTCCCTGCACACAGCCCAGATCTACTGTCTTGTTAGGTTTACTATCACTGTGCTGAAACACCATGACTAAAAGCAAGTTGGGGAGGAAAGGGTTAATTTGGATTATACTTCTACGTTGTAGTTCATCATTGAAGGGAGTCAGGTCAGGACTCTTAACAGCAGGAACCTGGAGGCAGGGGCTGATGCAGAGGCCATGGAGGGGTGCTGCTTACTGGCTTGCTCTACATAGCTTGCTCAGCCTGCTTTCTCATAGAACCCAAGACCACCAGCCCAGGGATGGCACCACCACAATGGACTATGTCCCCACCGTCAATCACTGATTAAGAAACTTACCCTACAGGCTTGCTTATAGCCTGATCTTATGGAGGCTTTTTCTCACCCGAGGCTTCCTCCTTTCCGATCACTCTACCTTGTATCGACTTAACACAAAACTAGCCAGCATATCTACCATCTCAGGTTCCACGGTTGTTATATTCTAGAAATGTTCCTTGTGGGATTTTAGTGTGTGCCCCTCACTAAGATCTCCTGGACTCTAGAGAGTGGAGCCTCTTTTCCATCCTTGTCCTACAGACTGATTCAGTGGGAGAGCTGTTTCATTTGCAGTGCCTATAGGTCAGCCTCCTGTGGTGCACACAGGTCTGCACCGGAGCCCACCTCCCTGCCTGTTTTAAGTCCCCTTCAGGCTTATTCTGGTCTTTTCGCTCCTCAGTTCTGAAACGTTAGCTTTGTTACCTGTTGCAGAGCTCCTTTGCTTATCCTCTGTACTCAAAAATAAAAATGTCAGGCCTTTGTTTTGCTTATGTTCCTGTCTCTACACAGTACCTTTTTTTCCTTCTGCATTTTTAAATATACATAACCAAAATAAATAGATACATAGGTATACATAACCACTGTGAGACAGCTGGAGTCCCTTCTCTTTCATAGCCTGCATCATTCTTAGACTTGAAAGGAAGTGTGTAAATTGTACTATGGATAAATAACTAAAAGTCAAGAGCTCCAAATCTGTCAGGGTAGAGCTGGAGCAGGAACTTAACCTACACCTCCAGAAGGGTTCTCATGGACCTTCCCATGAGGCTGCTTTGCCTCTAGTCTATCCTTCATTCTGGTTTCTGAAAATCAACCCCTTCCATTTTTTTTTTTTTCCCCTAATGGATTTCTCCTGGTTAGCCGGTCTGGATTCCAGCGTTCATCCACAATTGTGCCACACAGATGGGACAACTTTTCTTCATCTGGAAAGTAAAGATGATCTCATCATCAGCTGACTTCCTTACCCTGGGTACCCTGAATGGAAGACCCAGGCCTGGCTTGCTCTTTTGCATCTCCCCCAGTCTTTTTTGGTTCTTTGCAGATTCTTAGGTGCCTCCAGCTGTACTTAATCCTCAAAGCTAGGGTTGAGCCTGTGTCTTAGCAAGCTCTCATGGTGAGTGATGGAAGGGAAATTCTAGAATCCTCATGTGTCTGGGTTGTTGGACTGAACCCCTCATTTTGACTGAGGATCCATACTTACTGAGGGATCCTTCAGTAATTCTCTGTGAGGGGCCAATGGGTACCAGGCATGTTAGATGCGGATTGCGGTGCTTCGTGCTGGTAGCCTAGCAGCATGTAGCAATAGTCATGGGACTTTTTCTCATCCACCAAATGAAACTCTCTAATTTGTCCTCAGGAGGCTAAGACCCATTGCAGAGAATGGTATTAGATGGATAACAAGTGAATAGATAAGTGTCTCTCTGGCAGAAGAGACACTATGTCAGTTTTTTACTTGGGTGCTGCAAATGTTAGGATGCCAGAATACTATTTAAAATAACATCAAAACCAGAAATTTTCTGAAGAGTGAAATTAGGATTCCCACTGAGTTTCCAGTTTAAATCAACATTCCAGGAACCATTGCCACATTCAGCATGAGCTAATCAATTCACCGGTCAAGTTAAGCGGCCAGTATGGCTGGCTGATGCAAGCGCCATGGCCCCAGGTGACCCAGGGGTTGCTTTGACAGTTGTAAGGAATTGGCAATGTTTCTGAACCCCACCCCCACCCATGTTCAGGTGAACTGCAGGTATAACCTCCAGCCTCTGGCCGTGGGTGGTAGCATAATTGTTTTCTACTTTCCAAAAAAGCAGCAGCTCCCAAGAAGGAGTTTAATTTTATTCAAGGCTAGTCCATGCTGAGTATAAACCTATGCTTGACTCTGCAATTACTCTGAGGGCTGGAAGAGTTAGGATCCCCTGGTCTACATTGTAATATCCAAGAGATGATACCTGCCCAATGAGCTCTCCTTCCTCCTCATTCTGATGAAATGTCTTTGTTATTTGGCCTTTTATATTGTGAAATTTCTGGCTGAGATTCAAACAGAAGTGGTTTCCTTAGTACATTTTTTCTTTGGCTAGACATGAAGGGTTAGTGTCCCTCCTTTCCACCTGCCCAGCTTCAAGTGTCATTGCTGCCATCATCTCTTCATTTCCCCAACTGACACTGACTTACATGTATTAACTGCCCACCACATGTGAAATGCTCTGCCAAAAGCATGCACCTGTCCCCAGTCTTCAGATAAGGGAGAGCCCTGTGAAAGTGGGTGGGAGAGCCGGTAAGCTGGCCAGGGGCTCTCCAAAGTGGCCTCCTCTTGCCAAGTTGCCTCAGATTGGTTCCACATTGCACAGTTCAGGGCTGGGAGTGGTCATGTCTAAACATTGTGGTTTCCTTATTAGATTTCACCTTTGTGCCAGTTTCTCAACAAATGAGCTTCTGTTTTAAGAAAAAGATGATAGAATTCCAGTTTGGATTGCTTTTTTACTTTGGGTAAACTGGAGATTCCTTATTGTAGCAGAGAACAGTAGCTGGAGCTCTCCTGAACAACCAGGAGTCCTTAGTTAGGGGACTTAGGTGCTGGGGGCTTGTTAAGAGAGCTCATTCAGCTCAGATTATTTAATGCAGCCACCTCGGAAGGAAGACGTGACCACATAGGTGACCTTGGGTTAGAGAGCAGACTCGTTTGACCGAGAGCTGAGACTCTAACTCACACATTCTGATTCCAGTCCAGGAGCCTGAGTCCACACCGTGACTTAGATGCTTTCATATTACCCTGCATGATTCCACAGTAACTATCCAAAGAGGGGTTAGTTTTCAAAAGGATGCATTGCATACATTTATGTACATACACCACGGTCTGCATATAGAGGTCAGAGGACAACTTACTGGAGTCATTTCTCTCCCTCCACCGTGTGAGTTTAGGGATCAAAATCAGGTTGTCAGGCTTCGTGGCAAATACCCTTAACTGCTATCCCAGAAGCATTGTTTTAATTTCCATTTTACATATGGAGAAACAGGAGAACTTTACTTGGTTCATAGGTCGTCCTGTTACTGGTCCTTGATGTTCTTGTTGTCTCAGTAATCTTGTTTTACCTATAAGGCAGTTAGATACAGGCGGCTTATTGTGCATATTCAGTAGCTATTGGAAGGGAAAACACACATACAATGGAAGACAGCATCATTGATTTCATCTTAAATGCTCCAGTCACTACTAATGGAGTGCCCCTCCTCATCTGCTCCTCACTGATTTTCACATAGCAACTGCCAAACCCAGCTTCACAAAGGTATGATGTCATTAGAATAAAGGGACCTTGAGCTGGAGTGTGCAGTGCTCCACAGCTGTCAAGTGTCACCAGCTACCCCCTGAAAATCTTTACATAGCCTTTGGGAATTCAATCCACCACCCGAGTTACCTCAGCTCAAATTGGAAATGCCAGACTTTGTAGCACATAGGTAGTTGCAAGTTCCATAATGGTGGTAGGGTTCAGCTTTAATTCATGTCTGTTGGCTGTGGTGCTTAATCTGTTTCACATACAGCAGGGGCCAAATAATTAGTTATTGAAAGGAAAAGAAAGACTCCTTGTTAACTTTGAGGCAGAAGTGTATGAAATCTGCCAGAGGACAAGAAGCCCAGAAAGACCATTGATATGGTTGCCTGGTGTCTTTGGCCTTCCTTCATTTAAGGGTGACCTGTTTCAAAATACCCTGGCTTTTGAAAAACTAGATGGAAGTTGATGGGACTAAAATCACTTGAAACCTAATTGCAGCACAGGAGGCTTGATTCTGACAAAGATGCCCACTGCTTGGCTTTCCACCCTGGGTTTTGAGTTTATAAAACCGTCCTCCTTCAGGTGAGATAT
This sequence comes from Cricetulus griseus, assembly GCF_003668045.3. Taxonomy (NCBI): domain Eukaryota; kingdom Metazoa; phylum Chordata; class Mammalia; order Rodentia; family Cricetidae; genus Cricetulus; species Cricetulus griseus. The sequence continues at coordinate 21,764,069 of NC_048599.1, read as the reverse complement.
ACCATGGCCTGTACTTAAGCTCTGGTTGTGTCACAGATTTCTCGAAATAAGGCCTGCAGCTTGCCCGGGGAGCACACAGTGCAGTCAGCATGTGTACGACCTTGCACTTATGGATCTTTTAACCCGAGATGGGTCAGATGCGGCCGCCCTCCTGAAACCCTGTGGGGTGCACTTTGGCTTGATGAGGAGGACGTGCACAGAAAACTGAAACGGTGCTGGCTATTGCTTGATTAGACACTGCCGATCTTCCTCCTTAAGTACAAAATCAATGTCCAAACACATCTGTGAATGCTGCGAGGTGATGGACGCGCTAGCTGCAGTCTGAACACTCTCCCTGTCCTCCTCAGCTACAGAAAGTATTTGTCATTTCAAAAACTTGAATAAAAAGCAGGGGTTGTGCTGATTAAAGTCATGGTCTGTGTGCCTGCATCTCAAGGAGCTGGCTCCCATAAATAAAAACACCAGCGAGGCTTTCACCATTATACAAGGGGGCCGTAGATGGTACCATGTTGAAGTCTTGCAACTGGAGTAACTGGACAGCCATGAAAGATGGTCTCTGCAGTGGACGTCTCCCCTCTGAGTCTTCAAGCTGCTGAGCACACAGCAGGGGAAGAATTGTGGGTAGTAATTTAGATATTAAAATATTAACACATTTTTGCATATTTAATGTGGTTTCCTTTTTAAATAGTAGGCAGATTATGGCCTACAAGCAGATAGGTTTATGGTTTCAAATTAAATTTTAAACATTAAAAAAATTCCAAAAGGAGTTTCTTCATTATAAATATTTTTAGCTAATCTGTACAAGAGCTTGCTTTCTTTTCAACTTCTCTGATCATGTATCAGCTAATTTACAGCCTCATTTTGTAGTTGTAGCTTGTAAATTGGAGTTTCATGTGTTTTAATCTCTTCAGTTCAAAACTTTCTCTTATTTGCCTTGGGCATACACAGTCTCTGGACTTGAAATATGGGCATAAGGTAGGCTCTGTGGAGGAGGGTGCATTCAACACTCTGGGTAGGGCTACTGTGACCATCTCCATTTACTATGGAATACCTGCCTCTGGTCTCCAGATGTAGCAATGTGATGTTCTCCCTTAAACTGCCTTTCCTTTAACTTCCTCGCCCCCAATGGGTGAACAGTTTGCCCTGGAAAGGGAGCAAGATGCCTTAATGGCTTTCTCATTCCTGTTTCCTACAGGCCAAGATGCCCTTCGATGCCAACAAGCTGTACTGCAGTGAAGTGCTGGCCATCCTGCTCCAGGACAATGATGGTGAGCTCCCTCCTATAGAGACAGGGCCAGGCTGGGAGCCATGCTCGGATTCCCATAGCCAGTGAACTTGCCTTTGGCACCGCTCGGATTCTCCACTCACTCTCTGTGCAGCTTTTGTGCTCTGTCAAGCTGTATTGATTTTGTTTGCTGATGGATCAGTGGTAGATGGCTGTAAAATCTGACAGTTGGCTTCATTTTTTTTTTCCCCTCTATTTTCCTTCTTTTAGACAACAGGGAGCTGCTGGGGGAGCTGGATGGGATCGATGTGCTTCTGCAGCAGTTATCCGTGAGTAATCTTTCTGCTTCCTGTGAGCCATGAAGGTCCATGGCCTGCTGTGAGTGGGGCAGAGCTGGAAAACATGGGAAGGAGCAGCCAACTATACCAAGGCAGGGCGGAGGTCACACTGGCAGCACAAGGCTTGCCTCCTTTTCTTGGTCACTGTGAACCTGGTGTGGCCTTTTCTGACTGTTAGCCCAAAAGCAGCAAGCTTTCCTTGTTCCCAGCATGATTCCACTCCTCCCCTTTGGTCTACCCCTGGCTCCTTTAGGTGCCAGATGAGCTCAGGGAGAGCCACTTCCAGCATAGTGGGCTTGAGGTCATGGGGACAGTGGAGATGGTTGTGGCTCTGCAGGCAGGAGGGAGAAATTGGAAACTGCCATTTTCTCCATTAAAGGAATGTAAATCCAGTTGAAATGTTATCCTGCTGGCATTCTGGAAATGCCGTCAAGATTTCTCCTAACAAACCTCATCTGTGTTATTCCAAAATAGCACTGAAAATAGATCATTTGGATCCAGGCTGGAGAATGTTGAGTGTCTGGGGTGGCAGTTTGCATACAGCTTCCCTGTGGTGCCAGCTGGAGTGACTTGGCCTCCACCCTAAAAATAGAACTTTGTGGTGGAAGCGTTTCCAGTACCCACAAGGTGCTCCATGCTCTGTGCTCCGTGCTCCGGATTCTCGGTGCTGTGGCCTTAATCCTATGGGTACAGACCGAATGGGGCTGCTGCCCAGCTCAGAGGCTCTCCAGCCTGCCCAGATCCCTTCCTGGGACTTTGAGCCCCTGCCACTGAGGGGTTCAGCAGCCCTGTTGAGAAGTGGCACCTCTTCACATGAGATGGGATTGGTTCCTCTGGGTTATGGGCATATTAGGAGACAGAGCTGGTGGGCTTGGACTGTGCAGGAGCAGGATGTAGGGATCTCTGCCAGAGTTGTTTTTGAACCTGATCTGTGGTTTCAGACGTGTCCCTTCTCTATTTCACTGTGTGTCCCTTATGGACTTGTCTGTGTCTGTCATATTCCACAGTGGAAGAGGGTTGAGGGGTGCTCTTTTTTTTTCTTGTTGATCTGCCTCCTTGAAGCTGCTCAGCTAAGTGTTCAGTGTTTTTATGTGAACTGGCATATATGCATTTAGTGCCCACAGGTCAGAAAACTTGGTTTCCCTAAACTGGAACCTGACGAGAGCTTCACTGTAGAGTTCTGTTTCTTTGGGGTTTTCATGACAGGCAGGCTTTGGAAATTGTAGCATGGTAGTTGAAGGAACGGCATTTGTTGACGGTTCCTTTCTATTCTTGTTGCTTGACAGGTGTTTAAAAGACACAATCCCAGTACAGCGGAGGAGCAGGAGATGATGGAGAACCTGTTTGACGCTCTCTGCTCCTGCTTGATGCTCAGCTCCAATCGTGAGCGCTTCCTGAAGGGCGAGGGCCTTCAGCTCATGAACCTCATGCTCAGGTATGCTTCTGGGCCTGCCTGTCTTTTTGCCCCTCACCGCTAGCCTGGATTTAGGATGTGTAGCTCTGTTCCTTTAGTCATTTGAGTTTCCCATTCATCTGGAACGATGATCATTTGGGAACATCTTCTAAATGTGTCTGATCTTTTCTGAAATGAGGGTTGTCGAATAAAGGTGTGTATTGTTTGTGTTCGGGGTGTCAGTTGGTAATGTGGCAACTGCCTTGAAAGGCCATGGCTTTGTTCCTTCTTTTGTTGTGTTGGTTTTGGGAAAAGCTAATCATTACCGTATAAACAAGTGGTTCTCAGCCTTCCTAGTGCTGCGACCCTTTAATACAGCTCCTCATGTTGTAGTGACCCCAACCGTAAATTATTTTTGATGATACTTCATAACTATAATTTTGCTGCTTTTAGGAATCATAATGTAAATATGTGATATGTGAAATATTTATATGTGACCAGTGACACACAGGTTGAGAACCATTGTTCTAAAGTTAGGTTTGTTCACCTCTAAATTTAGCTCAGTTTTCTCTGTGTCCTCCATAGAACTCTTTATCTATAGTTCTGTTGTGGACAACAAACTATTTATTTTTATTCATTCAGTAATAAATTCTGCATGTGCTGTGAGCCTAAACACAGGGAATATGAAAACGTGAAGGATGGTCCTAGAACTTTGGGTTTAGTACTTTCTTTAATGTACTTTTTTATTTTTGTTCTATTCTTTAAAAATGACACTGCTCCAACTTCTCAGTTACTCCACAGAATCTTAAAGTGGGAAACAAAGGAGAGAAATGCATTGTTTTGATAACTTTTTATTGAATAATATGATGAGGGAAACATTTAATCCTGGGAAGGAAAATAGAGTTTCTGAGGAGGTAACCAGAGTGGAGTACCACTAAGGGACACCTTTTGAAATTGTGAGACACTGAGCAGAGCTTGCAAACTATAGTTGGAATTTTCTACTCTTTATGGAATTCATGGAACTGAGCCAGGGTTGGCCATCTCGAAACCTCTAGTCATGCACAGTGACAGCTCTCAGCAAAGATGTCTATGAAGATTTCTTACAAATTTGACATATATTTATTAAGTGTAATTTAAACTGTAGACATGCAGTCTGTTTCCTATTAGAATGTCGCTGGGCACTGTGTTTTTTAAGAGTTAGGAAGGATCATCCTTCCAGAAGCTAAGATGCCTGCTCTGTCACCCAAGCATAGCTTGCCTGTCTTTGGGTGGATATTGTCTTCTAGGTTTTTTGTTGTTGTTTTATTTTTTATTGTTATTTTGGTGGGCGGTTTTTTGTCTTTTGCTTGTTTTGTTTTAACATCTTAGTCCTGTCACACACTCCAATGTTTCATACTGTTTCTTTTTAAACTTAACATGGTATTTATTTATCATTCTGTGACATAATCTTCACGAGAGAGCAGTACTACCTGAGGGACACAGGGGACATACTTACATAACATTCTTCTGTTGCTGACATTGAGGCATCTCCAAAGTTTCAGTATCATGACAAACTCCGCAATGACCAGCTTTGTGTTTTAAATGATTTGGAGAATTATCAGTGTCCATATCTTTAAAACTCCTTTTCTTTAAAAGGCTTGTGGAGGGCTGAGGTATGCCTGTCATCCAGTATATCCTAGACCTTGGATTGATTGAAAGTCTTGTTTTGAGAAATTGCTTTTAAAAGCAAATTGTTTTTTAAAGTGTGGAGAGAGTTATGGGAAATTACTCAGAGGCCTGTGTTGTCAAGCTGATTCTGGCTTTCCCTTCTTGAGATTGTTTATCTCTTACCCTTCTAATTGCCTGTCCTCTATTGAAATGGCCACTGTCTCCTCAAGCAACAGTATGCAAAGCATTTGGCCTTCTGGGTGTTCTAACCTTAAAGCTACACACTCTACAGGGACTTTCCTCTACTAAGCTTCTTACAGGTCTGAACTGCCAGAGTCTGTGGATGGTTGAGTGCAGACGTGAAGTGATAATTCCTGCAGCATATGGCTCCGTAATGTGTAGCAGTGGGGAGCTGAATAAATAACCAGAAATATGGATTATTCAAACAGGAATGCTGAGGTTCTGGGAGGCTAATTAAAGAGCTCCAAAGGACTGGAGCCAGAGCCTGCACCTCTCGGATCTACCTCTCAGTTTTCAGTGCTGAAGTTGCTGTGCTTCCATCCTTTGAATTAATTAGCAGTATTCACAGACTCAGCGTTTCCTTTTGTCTCTTGTCCATGCTCTTTGTTTCTCGTTGTTTTTCTCCTTCAGACTTCCAAATGGAAAGTTTGGCTGGGAAGGAAAATTTTCCCTATTATGTTGTCCTCTTTCTAGAGAAAGCCCATTTAAAACTAGGATGCAGAAATACTAGAAGGGCAGGAAGCTTCCTGTGGTTCCATTGCCTTGAATGTGAATTTTCACTTTATTCCATCAGTCTCTGGACTCCTGGGAGAGGCCAGCTTGCACAGAAGGCAGCCCATAGGGTTGGGAGGATGGACTTGGAACATGAGTCTCCCATCTACAAGCTCTGGATATTTTTGAGCTGCTTTAAATTTTTTGCCTGTGACTTTTATTTATTTATTTTTATGAAAAGTATTGGAAATAGTGCAAAAGTTTCAAGGATTTTGAGGGAACCAAATTGTATTAAGTTGGGCCATTCTGGAGCTACTAACACATTGAAAAAATACTGTGTTAATTGTATGTTAAGTGTTAGGCCTATATGGCAAAGAAGACAGGATTCCTGTCTTTAAGAAAGTTAGAGTTATCTGGGTGGTGGCAGCTGTGTGAGCCTTTAATCCCAGCACTTGGGAGACAGAAGCAGGTGGATCTCTGTGAGCTCCAGGCCCAACCTGGTCTACAGAGTGAGCTCTAGGACAGCCAAGGCTATACAGAGAAACTCCGTCTCAAAAACAAAACAAAACAAAAAACAAAAAGGCTACTGAGAAAGGCAGACATGTAATTAATATAACCCAGTGTGATGACTAGTAAGAGGATCAGATTTTCACATGTGTACTTGGGAAAGTTTTTAAATTTCTGAGTATAGATAAGCAAGGATCACCAGCAAGATATTTATGTACATGAACAGGCACATGTGTGTTCGCTCTCTCTCTCTCTCTCTCTCTCTCTCTCTCTCTCTCTCTCTCTCTCTCTCACACACACACACACACACACACACACACACAGAGACAGAGACAGAGACAGAGAGACTCACTCACTCCTGCTCTAGCCAGACTGTTTTAGATGCTGTAACATTAATTATTTCCTCTGATAACACCCTTGGTGTTTATGAACCTCATTCCATGCAGCCTTTTGCCCATGTCACTTTTCCCAGCCTGATCTTCTGCCCTCTTAAATTCTGGATTTGGAGTCCTTTGTTTGCTGTTTCAGACACCACTGGATGGCCAACATGTTTGTCTGAGTCCCCAACTAGACTAGAGGCTCCCCACCCCCCAAACTGTAGCCCTGGCAAGTCTGGAACTCACAGAGATCTGCCTGCCTCTGCCTCCCAGGTTCTGGGATTTAAGAGTGCACCATCACACCCAGCTTGGATTGTGAGCTTCTGAGAGCAGGAACCCCTCTTCTCATGTACAGCAATAGGTGTACATCGGCTTTCAGGCCATCTTCTCTGCGAGAGCCAGAAAATCTGAGACTACTTTTACTGTTAAAAACTATTGATGCAGAATTTCTAACAAATCCCATAGACAGGCTGCAGAGAGGAGAGAACCCTGTTTAAAGACTGTTGAGTGAATACTCCACCTCTTACTGAAGGGTTTAGCCCAGGTTTTCCCTGCCACCTTTTTAGAAGATGAAGATTACCTGTAAGGTGTTTGTGATACTGATTCTCAAGGTTCAGGAAGACAGAGATGCAAGGTAGTTCCAGGCTCCACCTGTGCCCATAAAGCCAGCACAGGTTCTAGCTTTGTCCCATTTGGACCTTGAACTCTCAACTCTCTTCCTTCATCTCCTGAGTCCTCCTGGGCTGTGATTTGGGTGGCATTTCCTGCCTCCTTCCTGCTTTGGTTTCAAGGCAGCCTTCAGCAGATGTTGATGGAGTGCGCTCTTGCTCGACCAGGTTTTCACCTCCCAGGCCTTTGTCTTCCTCCTCCCTACCACCCAGGGGCCAGTTGAGTGGTCAGGTGCCTTTTCCTCATTCCTGTGCTGTCTTGGTTTTACAGTTCTTGACAGAATCATGGGGGGAGACTGTGTGTGTGTGTGTGTGTGTGTTTTGTGCTTCTCTTACTGCCAAAGAACAAATGAAGACATTTTGGAAAAAAAAAGAAAAGATGGCTATGGCCATATTTGAAAGTGAGTCTCATGCTGGGATAGAAGCAGCAGGCAGCCATCCTATCCTGAGGAGCCACAATGAAAGAAAGAAAAATCAGATTTCCCATGTGGTCCCTTAGCTGTTAGCAGAGCACAAAAATGGGGTAGGGCAAGAAAGAGGTGAGAGGCTCTGGGCAGTGCCCAACATGACCCTGACAGGGAGAGAGAAGCGGCTCTGATACACAGGTATGCTGTGCTTGGCCTGCGCTCCATCTTGGTCTGAGAATTGAGAGCAAGGGCAGAGGATGTAGGATGGCCTTTGGTGAGAAGAGAGGGTGTGGGATAGCCTTTGGTGAGGAGAGAGGGTGTGGGATAGCCTTTGGTGAGCATAGAGGGTGTGGGATAGCCTTTGGTGAGGAGAGAGGGTGTGGGATAGCCTTTGGTGAGCATAGAGGGTGTGGGATAGCCTTTGGTGAGGAGAGAGGGTGTGGGATAGCCTTTGGTGAGGAGAGAGGGTGGGGGATAGCCTTTGGTGAGGAGAGAGGGTGGGGGATAGCCTTTGGTGAGGAGAGAGGGTGTGGGATAGCCTTTGGTGAGGAGAGAGGGTGTGGGATAGCCTTTGGTGAGCATAAAGGGTGTGGGATAGCCTTTGGTGAGGAGAGAGGGTGTGGGATAGCCTTTGGTGAGGAGAGAGGGTGTGGGATAGCCTTTGGTGAGGAGAGAGGGTGTGGGATAGCCTTTGGTGAGCATAAAGGGTGTGGGATAGCCTTTGGTGAGGAGAGAGGGTGTGGGATAGCCTTTGGTGAGCATAAAGGGTGTGGGATAGCCTTTGGTGAGCATAGAGGGTGTGGGATAGCCTTTGGTGAGGAGAGAGGGTGTGGGATAGCCTTTGGTGAGCATAAAGGGTGTGGGATAGCCTTTGGTGAGGAGAGAGGGTGTGGGATAGCCTTTGGTGAGCATAAAGGGTGTGGGATAGCTTTTGGTGAGCATAAAGGGTGTGGGATAGCCTTTGGTGAGGAGAGAGGGTGTGGGATAGCCTTTGGTGAGCATAAAGGGTGTGGGATAGCCTTTGGTGAGGAGAGAGGGTGTGGGATAGCCTTTGGTGAGCATAAAGGGTGTGGGATAGCCTTTGGTGAGGAGAGAGGGTGTGGGATAGCCTTTGGTGAACATAAAGGGTGTGGGATAGCCTTTGGTGAGGAGAGAGGGTGTGGGATAGCCTTTGGTGAGGAGAGAGGGTGTGGGATAGCCTTTGGTGAATAGAGAGTGTGTGGGATAGCCTTTGGTGAGCAGAGATGGTGTGTGGTGGATTTTCATGGGCAGGAGAATTGTGACAGAAGCATGAGCCAGCTGATATTTTTACAGAGATGATTGACTGAAAAATAAAATTCAAAGCTGGGTATAGTGGTGAATGCCTTTAATCCCAGCACTTGAGAGGCAGAAGATGCCCTGAGTTTGAGGCCAGCCTGGCTTATAGAGTGAGTTCCAGGATATCCAGGGCTGCACAGAGAAACCCTGTCTCAAAATAGTTTCTTCAAAAAGGGGTGGGGGGAGATAAGATTCAGAGGAGTTGCAGTTTGAGAATGTGATGGAAATGAGAGGAGCCAATGTGCAGAATTATATCAGTTGGGAATGTGGCAGAAAAGGAAGGTGGTGCTGTGACTGCCCCAGATGCCCTGAATGGGATGGATCTGCCATCCTCCTTCGGCCCCATAGATGTCTCTCTAGTGAAATGGTTGCTACAAATAGAAGAATCCAATAGATCTGGGTTAATTTTAGCCTGTGCTCCAAACCGTCTTCTGGCACCACCAGCAGGCACTCTTTGCCAGTGTGTCCTTGTATGTGAACAGTTCGGTGCTCTTTAAGAGCTGCAAAGCCAGTGGGACAGGAAGAATTACATTGTCAGTTTCCTTGAAAACGTTGACATGAGGCTTATTACTTCTGTTGTAAACCCTGTTCCAGTTAGAAAGAGAAGAGACCACTGTGCTCCCCAGAGATGTGTTCAGCGCAGCCTGGGTTGTGTAGCAGAAACACAGTGAGCCCATCTCACTGTAAGAGGAACAGAAGGACATAGTCACATCATCCAGGAAGCACCATTCTTGTTTGGTTGGTTTTTGCTCTGAATGTGACAAAGAGGGTGATGACACCGTCTGCAGAGTGGGCTCAGTGGGCCCACTGACCAGGACTTGTGGCCAGGTAGACAGGTAGAGAGGGCAGCCTGGGCCCTGGGTGTTTGCTCATTGCTCTTGTCCCTGCTCTCCAGTTCTGTTCTTAATGAACATGTGAGGGTCTGGACCACTTAGCATTTTCATTCCCGTCCTTCCCCATGTTTCAGGAACTGGGAGAGTTTTCTCTAGCCTCCAGTCTCTCAGGGTCTGGCAGAAGAAATACTACAGCTGGTCTGTGTCCCGAGCTGTGCACACACACAGTGGACTTTTTGCCCTTTTCCCGCAAGCCAGATATCACTGTTCTGTCTTAGTAGTTTGCACCTGTTCTCTGGGAACCAAACAAATGCTTCACAATCTTTTCCCCAGCCCTGCAGGCAGCACAGTACCACTTCATAAACAGAGAGTGCCATGATAGAAGCAGATTAGCTGACAGGAAGTGGTGGCAGACCTGCCTGAGCCCTGCTGTCTGACTTGATAGCTCTTCCTCAGTCCAGGATAAGTTGCGCATAGTTGAGGTGTCCACTTGATGAGTATTGCTGTGTGTAGACCCACCACACACACCCTCGCCACCAGCAGAATGACAACTGTCTTTATCAGACCACGTGTTTCCTAGTACCCTTTCATTCCATAAATCTGCCTCCCTGACTCGTTATTTCTAGGTAACAATCAATTTACTTTCATTTTATGGAATTCAATTTAAATAGAGTAATGCAATGCTTTTGGTGGGGAGTGGTGGTGCATCTGACCAATTTCACCTAGTATCTTTTTTGAGATTTATCCTTGCTATGTATCAATAGTTTGTTCCCTTTTCACCACCAAGTAGTATTTTTTTTTCTTTTTTTGGTTTTTTGAGACAGGGTTTCTCTGTGTAGCTTTGGAGCCTATCCTGGCACTCGCTCTGGAGACCAGACTGGCCTCGAACTCACAGAGATCTGCCTGCCTCTGCCTCCTGAGTGCTGGGATTAAAGGCGTGCACCACCAACACCCGGCCCACCAAGTAGTATTTCATCACAAATAAACCAGTTTGTTGCTTCATTTATTGATGTACATTTGTATCTAGTCTTTAGCCTTAGGAATAAAACTGAAATGAACATTCATACGCAAGGCTTTGGGCACACATACTTCTCATTGTTCTTGGGTCAGTACTGGGGAGTGGAAGTAGAGTGGTTCAGTCATGTGATTGGTGTGTGCTTTGGTTTTTAAGATGCTGCTAGACTGCTTGCCAAATGATGCCATTTTGAATCCCATGGCAGCCTATGAGCTCCAGGAACGCTGGTTTCTCATTGGCACTTAGCTTCTCAGTGGCACTATGCTAGTGTGTGTGCACAATGCGGGGAGGGGTCTCATACAATTGGAATTTGTTTTTCTTTATGGTAAGCAGTGTTTGTTGAGTATCTGAGTGCACAGTTTGACACCCCCCCCCATCTCTGCTGGTCAGTTCTCTTTAGATCCTTTGTGGCAGTAGGAGGCTGTTACAATTATGACCATTGTAGAAGTTCTTTATCTGTCATCATATAGTCTCCTGTCAGGTGTGCATTACAGACATTGTGTTCTGCCTTTGCCTTTTCCTTTCCACGGTAGTCTTTTGGAAACATTTTAATTCTGGTGGTGATTTATTTGTTCCAGTTACCTGTTTCTCTCTGAGTAAACTGAATACCTCCTGTCTCTCAAGGAATTTATCATTTTTGTCTGTTAACAAACTAATTTGCATGTGAGTCTTCCCACACCCTTCCCTTACTTAAGTCTGTAGACTTCATAGTGGTGGACTTGCTTATCCCTCAGCTTGATAATTTGCAGGGCTGTTTTCTGTTTTGTTTTACCTTCTGATCACTGTGGCTGGGGGTTGTCTATTTTATTGATCTCACCAGTTTTTGTTTAACAATTTTCCTTTACCCCTTTTCTGCCATTTTGTTTTGGTGGTGTCTGCTCTGGTCTTTGTTCTTTTCTTTTGGTAGCTTCAGAGGGGCTAATTTGTTCTTCTTTTTGAGGTAGAAATTTGAGGTTGTTTGTTTGAGGACTCTGTTATTTTCCAGTGTGTATAGTGTTGCAGATCTCCTCTAACTGCAACATCAGGGCAGCCGTTGTAATGTGTTCTATTTGTTTTTAATTCAGGATGCTATTTTGATTTCATTTTTCCTGAAGTACTTAGAAGTATATTGTTAAGTTCCCAAATACTTTGTGTTTTTCCAGCTGTCTATCCTTACTTCTACTCCAGTTATACTATGGTCTGAGAACATACTGTGTGTGACCTGAACCCTTCTTGATTTATGAAGCCTTGTTTAAGACCCAGATTAGTCATGCTGCCAAGTACTCCTGTGTGTCAGAGGAGCCTTCTGCTGCCTGGGGCAGGATGCTTTGCTGAGATGGGTAGGTAGAGTTGGTGTCATATTGCTTACAGGTTTGGCCGGTTACTGAGAAGTATTGGTGAAGCCATGACTGCTATCATGGATGTTGTTGGCCTTTGTCTTTTCATCTCTGTAAGCTTTCGCTTTGTTAATTTTGAAGTTATATGAGATGCTTGAACATTTCAGATTACATCAGGTGTGGTTGCACACACCTTTAATTCCAGTGCTTGCAAGGCAGAGTTAGATGGATCTCCGAATTTGGATTCTGAGGCCAGCCTGGTCTATAGAGTGAGTTCCAGGACAGTGGGGCTACACAGAGAAATTCGCTCTCAAAACAACAACAACCAAAGTTAAAAATATTTCAGATTACATGTTCTTTTGTGTAACTGGCCTTCTTTTTATGAAGAAATTACTTTTTTTGCCCCTAGGGTTATTCTTTGACCTGAAAGTTGATTCCTAGGACTATAGCCACCACAGGATCCTGTTGTGGGCATTGGTTCAGCCAATGCCTTCTGGGGTTCCGGCCCCTTCTGGGTGTTGTCTTAGGTGCTACATGAAGACTGATAAGCAAGTGGGGAGAAGAGGTGTGCTTAGCCTTGCTGTGTGGTGGTCTGACATCTGACCGAAGCTCCTGTGCCCCCAGGGCAGAAGACCATGGAAGCTCTCTAGCTTTTATTTGGGCTGTTGTGGACCCTTACAGTATCCCCTTAATAGTGTTAGCATCAAGTGTCTTTTACCATCTGTTCCGAAATAAATAAAGTGTGTGCTGCCTGTTGCCTTGCCTCCTTCTCCCACCAAATTCATATGCTGAAGCCCTGGTACCCCCAGATGCCTGGATTTGGATACAGAGCCTAAAGGAGGCAGCTATGGTTAAATGAGGATGTGGGATGAACTCTAAATCTAACAAGACAGTGTCCCACAGTAGAATGCGCCCCAGAGGAGCCCCCTTCCAACTTCTGTCTCTCGCCTTCCTGCTGCTGCAGTAACATTTGATTGCAGGATATGGTGGAAATCCTACTGCAGAGTTTTTTGTTATTGTTGTTTAAATGATTAGTTATCTTTTAAAATAGATTTTAATAAAAAAATGGTCTTTTTCTATTCTCTCTCGATATATCTACATTTTTATTGAGAATTGGTTCTCTCTTATACAATACATCCAGACATCAGTTTCCCCTCCCGCCACTCCTCTCTTCTCCCCCAGCCAGCTCCCCTCTCCCCCAGTCCACTCCCTCTCCATTTCCCTTCAGAAAAGAGCCGGGCTCCAAGAGACAACAGCTAAACACAACAAAACAAGAGACAATAAAACAAGTCAAAAAACCTCATATCAAGGCTGGACATGGCAACCCAACAGGAGGAAAAGGGTCCCAACAGCAAGCAAAAGAGCCAGACACACACCCACTCCCCCTGTTAGGTATCCTATAAAAACACCAAACTAACAGCTATAAAACATACACAGAGAACCTAGCACAGACCCATGCTTGCCCCCATGCCTGCTATTTCAGTCTCTTTGAGCTACTATGAGCCCTACTTAGTTGATTCAGTGGGCGTGGGCCATGTTCTCCTGGTGTCCTCCATCCCTTTGACTCCTACAATCTTTCCTACCCTTTTGCAGGCTTCCCAAGCTTCAAAGGAAGGGTATAGTTGGAAGTTCTTCTCTGTCTGGCCCAGTCCCATTGGCTTGGTTTCTCTCCTGCTCACCAGTCCTCACAGCTGCTTATGAAATAATTACTTAGGGATCAATACCAAATATAATTGTTTTGTCCATGGCTCAGGCTTATTACTGGCTAGCTCTCACAGTTAAATTAACCCATATTTACTAATCTATATATCACCACATAGCTGTGGCTTACCAGTAATGTTCTGGCATCTTACTTTTACACTGCCTACATGGCATCTCCCTGTTGGAATTTTCAGGGCCTGCTGTGGTAGGTTAGCTGGGCTCTGGTGGTGACATATTGCCTTGGCTGCTGTTGATCATCTTCTTAGGCTGGCATCTAGGCATCTGGGTTTGGGGTGATTATAGGTCTAGGTGCCAATTTCTGGGTTTGACTTTGTTGGGTGGGTGTTTTGTTCCTTGATTTTTGTTACTTCTTTGGACTTTGAGAGAGTGTTGGCTCTGTGTGGCCTGTTTCACTTGTCTGCTTGGCTGGTGTGTTCATGGGGAATGTTTGCTTGTGTTGGAGGCTGGGGGAAGGGCGGGTCTGTTGCAGCACTAGGGGTAACACTGAGGATTGGTTCTAGGGGAACAGAGAGTGGAGAATATCCGCGGCCAGCCTACCTGATCATCTGGCAGGCATAGCCTGTGGCTGAGTAGGGGTTGGCCACCCTAGTAGGTGACTGGACACACGTGGGGGGAGTGGTCTATGGTGTCCACAGGAAGCATGGACAGGGAGGCCGCAACTGGGTTCTGTTGCAGAGCTAGAACTATTGGTGACCTTGAGGGTCTCGGGGAACAGAGAGATTGAAAATGTCCGTGGGCAACCTACCTGGTCTTCCGGCAGGCATGGCCTATGGTGGAGCAGAGGATGTCCTCTTGAGTTGGGGACAGGGGCACAGCAATGAGATGGGGAGGGGAGGCCATGGGGTCATGGTCTGTGTGATCCACAGGAGGTATGGATGGGGGTAGAAGGGCACAGGCTACAGCTGGTATTCTATTGCAGCCATAGGGTCTAGGCGAACAGAGGTATATCTACATATTTGCCATGGCTGTGCTCTTCATGAATGAGACAAGGAGGATCACAACTTTGAGATTACATAGTGAATAGTAAGACCCAGTCTCTAAAACAAAGTGTAGAAGTATTTTGGCCATGAGAGTTAAAAAACAAAACAATGCCGCACACACCCCATCTGCCTTTCAGGGTCTGTAATTCTATATGCATGATTATTATCATATTCTATAATCACATGTAACAATAAAGCAGCATCATACAATTAAGTATTGAAAACATAATCGCATGTGCAGTCTGCTGTTCATAGTTGTCCACTCCAGTTTCTTGGTGGTGGTCTCATTTGTGTTTTTCTTCTCAGATTATACTCTGAGTAGGCTTCTTCCAGTGTGAATTCTGCAATCATCTTCTCCCTTTGGTCAGGCATGGCATTTCCTTCAAGTTATTCTATTCAGTTTTGGTTAGTATAGTACACTCATCTTCTCTCTCCCTTGTACATTATCAGATGTCATGATAGTAGCTGTTTTAATGTCCTCATCTCCCAATTCTGTCATGTGGTATTTTAGTGATATTTTGTGGTGGTAGTTATTGAATTTCAAGTATTGTGAATTTTACTTTGTTGCCTGGGTTTCTTTGTTAGTTTGGGTTTGTTTCTTTACTTATTTGTGGTACTGAGGATTGAGCTCCAGACCCTGTGCATGTTGGGTCAGCAATCTACCACTGAGCCATCCCTCATAATATAACACTCTTGAAACAGATCTCCCCCCTTTTTATAGGTATATGGTATGGTGTACGTTCTTGTTGGTGTAGGTATTAGCATGTATGAGACAGATTCACTTTCATGAAAGGACCAGCAATTGATGTCAGGTGTCATTTTTCTGTTGATCTTCACCCTATTTGTTGTTTTCATTTTTTTGAGACGGGATTTCTCTGAGTAACAGAGAACAGACAGCCCTGGCTGTCTTGGAACTCACTCTGTAGACCAGGCTGGACTTGAACTCATAGAGATAGATCCACCTGCCTCTGCCTCCCAAGTTCTGGGATTAAAGTCATGTGCCACCACCGCCAGGCTGGTTTTTGGTTCTTTATTCTTTAAATGTATGATTAGTGTGTATATGTGATGGTGGGTGGCAGTCTATAAATGCCAGGACATGCATGTAGAGGTCAGAGAACACCTCTGTGGAACTGGTTCCGTCCTTCCACCTTTACAGGAGTACAGGGGATTGAACTCAGGTTGTCAGGCTTGCACAGACAACAGCACTTCTACTGGACCATCTCACCATTCCTCTGCCTTCATTTTTGAGACCAGGTCTCTCAGCTTCTGCTGATGCTCATGGGATTGGCTAGCCTGGCTGGCCAGTGAGCCTCAGGGATCCGCCTGTCTGCACTCCCACTTCACTCACCAGCACTGGGGGTTGCAGGCATGCATCAGAGTGTCTTTCTTTTTCTGTGAGCTCTTGGAATCCAAGCTCAGGTCCTCATGACTGTGCAGCAGGCATGTTACCAACTAACCCCCTCTTCAGCCTCTTCAGGTCCTTTAAAGGTTCTTTTTAAATCTCCTGGGCAGGACTGACCAGCTGGCAGACTGCAGTGGGTTTTGCTGTCTCTGGGGTGGGGTCTTCCTAGTGCTCTACATGTTTTCCTATGAACTGCTGTGCCCTCCGAGCTCTAGGAATAGTTTGCCCTACACTTTCAGGAAGCTCCTTTCCCAGCCCTGGTTCCGTGTTCTGGTTCCCTGAGCTGTGGACTCTAGCAGCACCAGTTTCTACAGACTTGCCACTTCTCTGAGTTCTGGAATCTCCTACAGACTGGATCACTGTGTGTGCTGCCTTGTTTCAGGCCTAGGAACTGTTCTGTTCACCGCTGCTCTGTATATTTTCCTATTATCCCACACTTGCTCCAGGAAGGGAAGGAACATAAAAATCCAGGTTTTGTTCCTCCATTTTAACTCACAGTGCAAGCCCATCATATTATATTTTAAAGGTCCATTTTCTACAATTTGTTGCTGGTAGATGGTAATACAACACAACTCTTAAAATATTGTTTTATATTGAGCACCTTTGCTGTGTTACCCACACCACCTGACCTATAGAGGACAATGCCATCCTTCCAAGACAGTGCCATTCATCAGTCAGGGTTGATGTAGCAGAAACCCCAGATCTTAAGAACTTCCAACAACAGAGGCTTTTCACACCTAGTACCTCTGTAGCTGGCTATTAGAAGTTCTGCTGTCTGCCTGACTTATTTTGGATTTCAGACTGAAGGGGCAGAGCTTAATAGGACATGCCATTCACAAAGTGCCACTCACAAGGTAAAGGGGAAAGCCTATGAGATACAGTACTCTTTCAGTTTCTCTTCTGAGGATGTATATGTTACACCCACATCTTATTGGCTATACAGAGTCGTATGGCCATCCCTAGGCAATTATATGTTGGTTCATGTGAATTGACTGTGGACAGTGTTTAAGGACATTGTATTGAAAGCACTGCTCATTGATCATGTGGACGAGTGTCCCCATGGGATAGACTTGTCCCTCAGGGTAGTGCTGTGTAGAGACAGTAGAGTCTAATGGTAAGTTCTAAGGTCATTAAAGGTGTGCCTTTGGACTTGATTGAGGCCTTCTAGCTTCTTCCTCCTGCTTTCTGCCTCAGGGACTCAGGCAGTTTTGCTTTGCTGTATGTTAGCTGTTACTACCTGGTGCCCTCCACCAGAAGCCAAAAGCAATGAAGTAGAACCTCCAAAACCATGAACTAAATAAACCTTTTTCCTAGAAGTAGATTATTGTTTCAGGTATTATAAAGGCATCTTGACCAGGCTGTCAGATTCATGGAAATGCTGTGTGTGATGAAACAGTCTCATGTTTGGGGAGGTCCAAGGGAAGCACAGCTGTCATGTGCATTCCAAAGCAAACAGAAGTGATCTTGCACAAGATTAGCCAGATCTCTTGTCAGCATCGGTACGTGGTTACCAGTGTCTTTTAAAGAATCCTGATCATCTTTTCAATTAATCCTGTTGGCCAGAGTTACAGAAAAAAGAACTTTGCCTCTGTGGCTTGTCCTTAAATACATTTCCTCCTGGGTTTTGCTGTTCTTCTCTACCTTTAAAAAGACTGCCTCAGGGTAGTCTCACACAAGAGATTCAGTTGTAGACTATAGATTTAATGATTCTCTCAAGTTTCCCCTCATTCCTGAAGTTTAGACCCTTCAATTCCTAACCTAGGTCCCAGAGGCACCTTGGTTTTAACCAGACTTCTTGGCCCCTTTCATCCCAGTCTTCTGCTTTTTTGCCCTGTGTCTTAGTCACTGTTCTATTGCTGAGAGATATCATGACCAAGGCAACTCTTTTTTTTTTTTTAAGATTTATTTATTTATTTAATGTGCACTGGTGGTTTGCCTGTATATATTCTGTGTGAGGGGTGTCAGATCCCCTGGAACTTTAGTTACAGACAGTTGTGAGCTGCTATGTGGGTGCTGGGAATTGAACCCAGGTACTCTGGAAAGAGCAGCTGGTGCTCTTAACTGCTGAGCCATCTCTCCAGCCCCTAGGGCAACTCTTATTTAAAAATAAATTAATTTGGGGATTGCTTACAGCTTTAGAGGTTTAGTCCTTTATCATCATGGCAGGCAGCATGGTAGAAGTATGGCAGCACCCATGGTCCTGGAGCAGTAGCATCCTGATCTGCAGGCCACAGAGAACGAGCCTAGTCCTGGCATGGGCTTTTGAAATCTCAAAGCACCTCTGTTGGCATACTTCCTCCAACAAGGCCACACCTCCTAATCCTCCTAATCCTCCTAATTCTTTCAAATAGTGCTACTCCCCGGTGACTAGGCACTCAAATTTATGAGCCTATGGGGGCAATTCTTGTTCAAACCACCACTCCCTGCTCTCTGCTTCTGCTACAGTTTACTTCCCCCCCCCCCACCACCCATCTACTGTGGCTGAGCAATCCTACCTCCCAAGGCACACAGGCACCTGGTTTCTACTGTGGTGCAGCCTACTCATCCTTTCCCTGGTGTGTACCTGCTCTTGCCCCTGAATGTGTCTCGTTTCCTTCTGTTCCCTCTTTACCTGTCTGGGAAACAGAATTTCAGCTCCTGCTCCCTGGCCAGGTCTCCTCACTGCACTCTTCCTCCTTTGTCTATACCTCTGCTGCAGGACTCTGCCTTCTTCAGGCTGCCCTCATCCCTCATCTGCTTATTTCCGTTCCATATGAATCAACCTCCTCAGAAGCCACAAGCTGAGCTTTGTCTCTGCATTCTTGACTAGATGTCTGGCACCTGTTAGGTGTTTCATAAATATTTGAGTAAAGAAAAAATGAGCAAAGAAAATCATACTCAGAATCTGTGTTCGCTACAGAAGTGTCTGGGTATGATAAAGAACAAGCTAATTAAAACTACAACAGAAGACACTGCTCCAGCATCCGAGCCATACATGAGCAGATAGGCAGCAGATGACCCAGCCATTGACCATAAGCACCCAGGTTGTGGACGCTGGTTTTCACATTGGTCCTGGCATGATCGACAACTCGATGAACCCAGACAAGACTAAGATAAACTACTTGTCCTCCAGTAGAATAAATATTTCAAATAAAGTCAACCCAAGAAAGTCAGGCCAAACAGCTATTGATTGCTAAAAGCCTGAACTTGAGTCCAATGAATATTCCATAGTTCACCTCCATGCAGCTTGCCTAAATGGTGATCAATACGCAATTACTGCCCCCTTTAAACATGTCCTGAGCTGCCTGCCCAAAGAAGGGCTTTGCTTTTAAAGTCTTTTGTTTCACGAATTTGCTTAGGCGGAGGAAAATGAGGGGCTTGGCTCAGCCAGGCTCCTTTGCCTTTAGTATTTCAGGCAATCCTATGTCATTTGTGAAATGGTTTCAGTGTATGCTCAACAGAAGCTGAAGGTGCCCTGGTCTGCAATCGTCATTCATTTCAGGATGCCTTTTCCTGAGTGGCTAAACAATAAGCATTGGTAGCTCAGTTTCCTAATTTCTGCCTGCATGATTATCTGCCCTAGCCATAACCTCCGTAAATTCCGGCTTGTAAAGCGGGGTGAAAAAGTCTAACTGCAGTGAAAACAAGTAGGTTATTTGTGTAGCCTCCTGCTAGAATTGCATCCTGAGACAGAAAGTCCTTCCCAGTGGATTTCAAACCCGGTCTGCCTCCTCCTGTTGTTTAAATTTTCATATTTCTCTTAAATAGGGCCTTTCTCGCCCGCCTGCTGCAGTCAGGCGTCTTGTTGTTTCTCATTTACACTACTGCCATAGTCTCGGTTCGGTCCTCCCTGCCCACAAGGCCTGCTACTCTGGCCCCTTCATCCCTCTGCTCCTGGGATAGTGTCCACCTTCTCAGATGGAGCTGTGGTTCCCTAGCAGCATAGCAGGGTCCTGGTGTGATCACATTTGTGCCTACTGTCGTCTGTATCCCTACCTTGTGTTCCCTAGCTCTGACACCAGTGCTCCCACTCACCCCTGTGTTGACATTTGATATCAACCCCTGCCATTTGATATCTCTGCTGGCTTCTGGCAGGTGAGCTACTACTGTTTCCTTTCTCTTACCATGATTTCTAATAGCTGTGTCTAAACAGGCCTGAGTTCCCAGTGGCCTTCTTTCTGTCTTCAAACTCAGTAGCCAAAGATTGTTTGATCGTCTGTGATGAGAAGAGAGGTGGTGACATTGGTTGAGAACCCTGGGTTTTCCTTGTTGCTTTTCTCTGAACACCTTCGTGTCCCCTGGCTTCTTGAAGTTAGAGTATAAGCTGCAGGGCACAGTGACATCTTTCATCTTTGACAGGAAAGGTGTCCAGCAGTATTGTAGAGGACCTAACACAGGGACACTGATTACTTCACGTTCATTTGGTTTACCCAGGTGGATGCCTCTTTTTGGAGCAGAAGCCATGTCTTTGTGTCTATCACAGTGCTGAGTAAGTGCTCAGGAAACACTGTTTGTATGGTTGATTAGCCATCTGAACCCACGGGATTTGCTTCTCTCTGCCTCTTGGAGTGTTAGAGAAAGCCATGTAAGATTGTAGGGAAGCATTCTTCTGTTACTTTTAGATCTTAAGGGTCTCCAGAGGCCCATATACTGGTATACTGAAGGTCTGGTTGCCAGCCTGCTACACTGCTAGGACATGATAGAACCATGATGAGGTAGGGTCTCATAGGAAGGAGTAAGGTCTCTGAGTGTATATCCTTGAAGGACATAGAGGGACTTGCAGCACCCCCCCCCACACACACACACACCTGCTTCCTGACCACCATGATATGAGCAGCCCCATTGCCACACAATCCTATTGTTACATACTGTTATGTGGTTCCAAGTGACCACAGAGTAAAACCTCTGAAACAGAGTACCCAGAGCTAACGCCATACCTAGTGGTCAATGAGTGGATACTTTCCTTCCAAGGTCAGCAGCAAGATAAAATGTCTTCTTAGGCATTGGACTGGTGGTTCTAGACAGGGCAGTTAGGCAGTGCTATAAAATTAAAAGACATCCAAGCTAGAAAGGAAAAGGAAGGGTTATTTGTTTGCAAATAAAATGATCTTATTCTATGGATTTTATTATTACAGGTATTAGAACTAATAAAGTTTGTTATAATAGAAGTTTGTTATAAGATCAGTATAGAAAAATTAATTGTATTTCTTGTAATAAACAGTCGAAACTAAAACTAAGGAATCCACTTATATCAATAGTAAGAATAAAATATCTAAATAAATGTTTAAAATATCTAAATAAATTTAACAGAAGTGTATTTTATTTTATTGGGTATTTCATAGAGATCTTATGTAGGTTTGGCTAGCCTGGAACTCACTGTGTAGACAAGGCTGGCTTTGATCTAATAGAGATCTGCCTGCCTCTGTGTCCTGAGTGATGGCATTAAAGGCATATGCCAAGCTCTCACCATGTAGACCAAACTGGCCTCAGCTCACAGACATCTAAGTGCTGGGATTAAAAGAATGTGTCACACTGCTCCCTACAAGAAGCACAAATTCAAAGTCAATGCACTGCAGTGCTTTGTGCCTATAATCTCAGCCCTTGAGAAGTGGAGGCAGGAAGATTAGGGGTTTAAGCCTGGGCAGGACTCAGAGCATCAGTTTTAAACTCTCATGCGTGAATGATACTGGGACTTATAAAAGAATGAATCTGGGCCCTCACCTCACATTCACAATGAATGCAAAACTATCAGAGGCCTAACTGTAAGAACTCTGAGAAGCAAATACAGGGTAAACATTTATGACATCAGGTGTGGTGTGGTTCCTCAGATATGACAGCAAAAGAAAAATTAGATACATTGAACTCCATCAAAATGTGAAGGTTTTATTCTTCAAATGATACTATTAAGAAAGAAAGGGGCGGGCCAGAGAGCTAGCTCAGTGCTTAAAGGCTAAGGTTCACAACCAAAACATCAAGAAAGTAAGGAGAGTAAGCAGCAGAATAAAAGGAAATGATTGCATCATGGATCTGTTGAGGGACTCAGAAGAAAGCTTGAGTTCTTAAGAACTCTTAGAACAGAATAATGAAGAGTGCTAACCCTGTTTAAAAATGAGCAAAGCATGCTGGGCTTGGTGGTACATGCCTTTAATCCCAGAGAGCAGACAGGTGGGTAGATCTTTGTGAGTTCAAGGCCAGCCTGTCTATAGTGAGTTCCAGGATATCCAGGGTGACACAGTGAGACCCTGTCTTTAAAAAACGAAAACAAACAAACAAAAAACATTCAAATAAATAAATAAATAAATGAGCAAAGCATTTAAGGCTGTGTTTTCCTAAAGACAGTACACAAATGTCCAAGCATACTAAGTGCTCAACTCTATTAGTTATCAGAGATGTAAATCAAAACCACAATGATGGGCTGCAGTGAGAACATGCGCTCTCTGCCAAGCTTCACAGCCTGAGTTTGATCACTGGAACCCACATAATGGAAGTGGAAGACTGACTCCCACACATACCATGGCATGTGTGCCTCCCAACATACACACTCTGAGATTGCACTGTTATACCAACTAGGACAACTAGAACCCCAAATTCAAAAGTTTTCAAGGTGTGGAGAAATTTGAACCCTTGTCACTGCCCATGAGTATATGAAATGGTGTGTCCATTATGGAAAACATATGTAGTAGCATTTGCTTAAAATGTCTAGAGTAGGCAAGTCTATAGAGACAGCATACATCTGTGGCATCGTGGCGCTCAGGAGCCAGGGAATGGAGACAGAGGAACAGTCAGTGGGTGGGAGGTTTTCTTACAGGGCAGTGGAAATGCCCTGTGGTTGGTTGTAGGATGGTTACATGTATGCGAGCACACCAGTACCATTGAGTTGTATAATTTAAGTGGGCAAATTAAATGATGTGGATTATATTTAGGAAAAAGAGAAATGTTAAACATTCTGAAACCTTCTGCTTGATATGCTTCTCTGGTCTTCTCATGCATTTCCCACAGAATTGTCATAACATTTCATGTAGAAATTTGAACATTATCCTTTGGAACATTAAGATTTTATTCTTTAGCAGACATAGTGGGACACACCTTTAATCCCAGCAATCTGGAGGCAGAGATAGGCACATCTCAGATTTCAAGCCCTGCCTGGTCTACAGAGGGAGTTCCATGACAACCATGGCTGCATAGAAAGACCCTGGGGTGGTGGGGGAGAATGAGAATTTATTTTTCCTATTCCAGATTGCCCTATTAACATGTGTGATACTCTGCTTAGATATATCATAAATGTTTTCTTGCTGTGGGGCATTTTAGTTATTCTGTTTTTATTGGGGATGTTTGTCTTTTTTTCCCAGTAGAATGAGCACACATTAAAAAAAACTAGTGCTTCTTATGGAATGCCTTTTGCTTGTAGAGAGAAGAAGATCTCCCGGAGCAGTGCCCTGAAGGTCCTAGACCATGCCATGATTGGGCCTGAGGGCACAGACAACTGTCACAAGTTTGTTGACATTCTTGGCTTACGGACCATCTTCCCACTCTTTATGAAGTCTCCCCGGAAGATCAAGAAAGTGGGAACCACAGAGAAGGAACACGAAGGTAGGGTTCACTGCAAGGGCCACTGAGGGAGGTGGGTGAGGCATGAACACTTGTCTGCTTCTCTGTCTCCTGTTCCCTTCATGGCAAAGCAGCCTAGAGCCCAAGGGTGATCAGTGCCTTGGTGAGTCCTGTCTGTGTGTGTTTGAATCCTGGAGGCTCCACTCCCTCTGGTCTGGATGAGTATGTGAGAAGGTTTTGTGTTCTTCGAGGTAATTTGTGGTGAGGTGTCTCTCTGATGGAAGACCCTTTTGAAAAGAGTAATGAGGTGGCAACACATGTCACCTCCGGAGTGGTGCTTTCATGTATTTCTGTATTAAAGTATGATTCAGCCAACATCAGGAATTGCTGGAATAAACTATTTACAGCCCAGGTTCCCCTTTTTATGTTTCTCCTCCTTGATGGAGCCTACTCCTAGCAGAATGCCGCTGTGAATTGTGAGGCTGTAACTAGAGTAGTTACCGCCAGGCCAGTGTCTTCCTGGCATTGTCTGGTGGCCTGCTGCACCCCTCCCCCAGTAAATGGCTGCAATGCAATCTGGAAGGGCAGCGATTTATGGGCATTGACAGCTCCGCTGGAGGCCAGCAGACACTTGCTCCCGAGAATTTACATGGTTGGATGGCTATTTTAAAGTGCAGGAGGGTGCAGAGAGACAGGAAGCAGCGTGTGTGAAAGGGGCGAAGCCTGAGCCGCTAGAACTCCCTGGGTCTTGCCAATAGGAGAATATGTTACCGTACTTTTGGTGACTTTTTCCTTGGTGATTGGTAGAGTTGACCTAAGCACCTGCATATCTGTTGTGTCCCTCACCCTCTTGTCTGTGTCTCAAATTGACTTGGCTTTGTCGCCCCAAACTTGGGAGCGGTTGAAAGGAGGGTGGTGTGACCTGTCTTTAGAGATCACCCCAGTGATCAGGTCAGCTCTCCAGAGGCAGTAGAGAGCCGAGAGGCAGCACTCAGAGACCTCATCAGATTCTAGTCAGATATTGACCAAGCTAGCTGTAAATGAGTTAATCCTGCTGCCAGCCCCTTTTCTATTCCTGGTGGAACTCAGCTGAAAGAGGTCCTGGGAGAAGGAACACGGAGCCCTGGAAATGTGGACAGTTCTGTAGCAGCCAGCCACTGTTCACTGCCCGCCAGGCGCGGTAGTGCTGTGTTACTCGCATTTTTATTTAGGCCTCACAGTCGGTTGAGAGGATGGTAGTATCCTTGTTTATTTTTATGAGAAAATCAGCCCACCCAGGGGCCAGTGTGAGTTTTTGTGTGTTTATGTACATATTTGTGTGTGCAGCTGTGGGCAAATGTGTGAGCATGCACATATAGGCCAGAGAACAGCTTCAGGAGTTGTTCCTCAACAGCTGTCCGTCCACTTTGTTCTGAGACAAAGTCTCTTTTTGGCCTGGAGCTCACTTACTTGGCTAAGCCAGTGTGGCCAGCAGGCCCCAGGGATCCTCCAACTCTGTCGCTCCAGTACAAGTACCATCCTGACTTTTTGTATTAGTTCTGGGGATCAAACCCAGGCCCTCATGCTTGCAAGGCACTCTTTACCAACTGAGCCATCTCCCCCAGATCCCTCCCTGGTCTGAAAAGTAAGGGAGTGAGACTAGTGCACAAAAAGCTGTGACGTCTGTGCCTTCAGCTTCTGAGGTCCTACTTGTCAGCGCTGCTTCACACTGCTGTGACCCGTCTGCTGGCTTCTACTGAGAGGCTTGACACTGTGCTGTGAGCACTCGTGGGGAGAAGGTGAAGGAAAGCAGCCCCGAGCCAGCTCTTGTTCGTGTGCAGGGTTCTGAGGAGAGGAGGAAGTGACAGATTCAGTGAGCAGCTGTTTTCCTGCTGAAAAATGTGCCCGGTGGCATGCTGGAGACAGTACATTGCCTTTAGAGTGCCCGCATTAGGAATTTGATAACATTATATTAGTGGGGGCAATGGCTTGGTAAGACAACTCCTAGAAGGCACGTTGGACTGTAATGGCTGGTGAGGATGAGCTGTGCATCCCACACACAGTGGCAACCAGAAGTAGAAGGGAGGCCCAAGGAGAAAGCACCGCTCTGTGCCTTCTGCCACCCTCCAGCTGCTGTCCTGGCAAACTGGCCCATAAGCTTTGAATGGTACGGGGAGGGCTAGACGGGGCAGATCATGCCAGGTTTCTTTGCCCTGCCTTGTCCCCTGGGTAAGTCCTGTGCTCTTGCTGTCCATGCCTGCCTGATACAAGTGCATCAGGTTTCTGTGCTATGCCAGAGCACAGGAGCCTCTTGCCATTAGGAATGTTTGTGACTCGGTCCTTCTCACGCTTCCACTATGCCCCTTCCTCTACTTCCGTACTCCACTCTCATCGATTGTCCTGGCTACCAGTTAGTCATCCTTCCTATCCTTAGTTGGATGTCTCGTATTGGAAGAATAGGCACCCCTGCACTCAGACAGATCCTCCTACTTAGTGGACCTTGGTTCTAGGACTTGGTCCCCTAACACTTGACATTAAAGAATCAGTGGGCTTATCATCTCTGGATCCCACGGCCTCACCTGATGCTTGATGTATAATAAATGCACAATAAATGTTTGGTGGCTGCTTCACTTAGCAACTCCCCTGGAAGACTTCACTGAAGTCAGGCATAGGTTTGAGCCTCCCCCCAGAACTGTGCGAAGCTGACTGCAGTTCACATTCAGTGGTGTATGCCTGGAATAAGGGGGTCTTTCATCCAGATTCTTCTGAAGTAGAAATAAGGGCTTTGCTAGGCACATTGGATTTTGTCACACTGGCTTGGGGATGATAGTAGAGTTCTCTCTCAGTAGCTGTACTCTCAAGGGCCCTGTATGCACAGAACTTCATCATAGGTAAGGCCTGCCTAGGACAAGCTTCTTGCAGTGATCAGACTCCTAATTAAGCATAGCTGGCAGAGTTAGTTTCCCCGTCTGGAAGCTGCCCTTTTCTTTCTTAGCAAGTTTTGGGCTTGTCACACATCCTAGTTGGCTTGAGTGCATTCTGGTGCAGTCTCAGCCCTGTCACCTCAGGACCTGTCCCAAGCAACTGCGGTGGCAGTTTAGCCTGGTGTGGTACATGTGGCTTACTACTAATCTTGTGTGATCTTGGGCACATTCCTAAATCCTCTCTCTCAGCCTCAGTTTCCCCATCTATAAAATGATGAGGCTAGAATCTCCCACTCTGGTTACTCATAAGGACCAAATGAAATGATACACACAGTAAGGCTGCCATTCTTATGGGCTGTACATCTGTGGGCGAGTTCCACCAAGTGTGGATTGAGAATGTGAGTAACAAGAATTGTCAGTACTGAGCATGTGCAAACTCTGTAGGGTGTGGTCATTGTTCCTCAAGCAATATAGTGTAATACTGTCTTATACAACATTTACATTGCAGTAGGTATTATAGTGGTCTAGAGATGATTGATTGATTGATTGATTGATGATTGATTGATTGATTTGAAACAAGCACCCTTGTCTGGCTTGAAGCTGCTGTGTAGATCAGGCTGCCCTTGATTGAACTCCTCTTCTTCAGTGCTGTGTACTTCATGCCTGGCTTGATGATTTAAAGAATATGGAAGACTGCTCCTGGATTATATACAAATATTGTACCATTTTATTTAAGGGATTTCATCAGCTGTAGATTTTGGTATCTCTGGCAGTCCTGGGCCTAATCCCCTCAAGGTCCTGAGGGATGGCTTTATATGCCTATCGTAGACCCTACAATTAAGTAGTCAGCTTTGAAAAGGGTTAGCTCTGTCCCACAGCAGAATTGCCAGCAGTTTTGTCCACCCTTGCTTTGGCCACAGAACCCAGTCTTTCTAGAAGTCTTGGGAATAGCTTGACAATGGGAGGGCTGTGTGACATGCATGCATACATGCTCTGGTGTACGCAGGTGCATGTGGAGACCAGACGTCAATGTCTCCATTGCTCTCCACCTAAATTTTTGAGACAGGGTCTTTCAGTGAACCAAGGTTTGCCTATTCAGCAAGATTGCCTGGCTCC
Source organism: Cricetulus griseus (assembly GCF_003668045.3). Taxonomy (NCBI): domain Eukaryota; kingdom Metazoa; phylum Chordata; class Mammalia; order Rodentia; family Cricetidae; genus Cricetulus; species Cricetulus griseus. The sequence continues at coordinate 21,736,644 of NC_048599.1, read as the reverse complement.
AGGGATCCTCCTGTCTCTGTCTCCCCATCACTGGGATTACAGGCAAGCACCACATGCGTGACTTTTTTTAAGTGAGTGTCGGGGATTCAAACTTAGATCCTGGTGCATGGTAAGCACTTTATCAAATGAGCCAACTCCTTGGCCCCTAGGAAAGCTCCTTCTTGATGGAGAGGTCATGCTGCATATCATGGTGTCATAAACCAGCTATGGCCCCTCAGGCAACAGGAGGGAGTGAGAAAGGAGAACTTGTAGACTGCAGTGACTCCAGAGAGGAGGGGAAAACAAAACTACCCTTATAACCTCAAATTGCTGGTAATTGAGTTTCTCTTTCATGAGTTCAGGGTAGAGAAGGAAAAGAATTATTGTAATTGAAATCCATTCAGGTTTGCATAATAAAACCTTCAGAAATAGATCTGGGGAGGCACTTAGTGTGGGGGATGGGTCAGAAAGAATCACTTACCCTTGAGTGCAGTAATATGACTGGCTGCCTCCGTGGGTTTATAAAGAATTGTGCAGCGTGTATTATCTCCTTGGTATTAACTACTTCAGCATAGGCAGGGAGGAGAAAAGAGCTGGGATCCAGAAATGGCATCTGACCTTTACTTCCCGTCTCTCTTTTAAATTCTTATTAAAATAGGCCCAATTTTCCTTGTATTGCCTCATTAGGTAGGTGAGTTATTGAGTTTGTAGCCGTTCTAGTTAATTGCGCTGTTTTAACATGGTTCCCCTGGAGGCTGTTAAGAGCTTTGAGGGGGTGAGCTCCCAAGCAGTGTAGGTGTGTAGCACGCTCTCTGGGCATGTACGTGCATTTCCATATCCACAGTGACAGTGGTTGCTAACAGGTCAGCCTGTTGAAGAAGACTTTTCTGTTGTCAGGAAAGGGTTTTAAGTGATTGCGATCAACTCCACATGTCAGGAAACATGTTGATACCTGAGGCCTCCTGGACTTCTGACCCAACAAAAGAGCAGGGCAGGCTCCCATAACACACTTCAGACCCTACCAGGGTCAGATGAGAAAGGGCATGGCTTTTCTGCAGTCAGACAAGAGGGGACTTGGCCAGCCCAGGGGAAAGGAAGCATTATTAAAGACTCTGGGCAAAGCAAGATGGCATGCCATCCTTTGGTGCCAACTTTGGATGGAATTAACACTGTGATTAAAATAGGGCAGAGACAGAGGCTATGGCAGGTCCTGTGTGCACAGGAAAGATAGTGGAGTGCCAGTCTTGCAGAATCTGCTCTTCCTGGGCTCCTTCTCTATATGTCCCCTGCTTCTCTCTTCCCTCAACCTTCTGGCTCTCGATAATCAGAGGTGTCAGTCCCCCAACACTGACCTGGGTGTTCCCTCAAGGCTTTGACCTCCATTTGTCCTTGGCTCCCAGATCTTCAACCTCTCTTTCTCCGAGCCCTGGTTGGCACAGCTAATCACCAGAAGATAGTCCCACATATTCAGCAGGCCTGTTCTTCCCTGACTCAGTTCTGTTCTCGCAGCCCACAGGTAGCCCCACACTCTACCTGCCAGCCACCACAAAAGCCAACTCCCCATGCTTACCTCCTAAACTGTGTGAATTCTACCTCACAAAAGTTTCCACTGAGCCCTGTCCATTGTACCATCTTTGCCCTCATCACCTTCCTGAACTTTTCTGCAGCCCTAATACCTGCTCCTTGAACCCAGTTCTTGATTCTTCTCCCCAGGCTTATATGTTGAAAGCTTGGTCCCTAGCTGGTGACACTATTTTGGAAATGTGAGGATGTGAGGCCTGACTGGAGAAGTCACTGGAGCTATATTCTGTGGAGCTAAACTTGGTTCCTGTCTCTCTCTTCCTGGCTCTTTCTACTTCCCTGCTGCTGTGAGGTGAGCAGTCTTGCTCCACCACACCCTTAGCCCACCAGTGTGGACCAAAATCTGAAAGTGAACCAGAGTACATACTTCTCTCCTTAAATTTTTTTTGGAAGACATTTTGTCACAGCCATGAACAGTTTAACGCTATCCCTTTAAATCTCACAGATTACAAAGAGTAAGTGGCAGTGACTTGGTGAAAGTGTTGTTAGGCATTTGTAGTGTCTGTCATAGTGCTTGGTGTCTGATAGGTGTTTGGTACACACTGGATGAGTCAATAAATGAATTTATGTAGCAGCCACATAGTGTATGCTGCTGCCATCAAGCTTGGTGGCATTTCAAAGATCACTGAATCTGAATTTCTTACCATGTGACCTAACTGGTGTTTTTGCTGAAGAAGCTGCTCAGTAGTATTCCATACAGATTTGTTCCTTAGTCTCCAGGAATGAGCACACTGCTCACCTTCCTGAGTTATTAGAAGGACTGAGCTGACTTCCACAGTATATGTGTCTTATTAATAAATGCTATTTTATAGTGGGCCATTAAATAACCCTGACCCCTGGCATCACACTTTGGTTAGTGTGCTACAGCAGAGCTGCTTAAATGTTTTCACTCAAAAAATGTTTATGTAATCCCAGATAGTATAGTACATGAAATGGGTATAGAAAGTCAACATTTGGGACTGGAAAGATGGCATGGTGGCTAAGAATATTTGCTACTGGAATATTTGCGACTATTGGAGAGGACCAGAGTTTACTTCAGGTAGTTCACAACTTCCTGTAACTCAGGTTCCAGAGCATCTGACACCTCTGCAGGGACACGCATATAAATAGATTAATAAATGTCAGTATTTAATGATAATAAATCATAGTTATTTTAAATCAATTTTATACATATAATTTTATCACTTATTGAAGATAAAACAAATTTGTATACTAATAAGTTGGATGCCCATCTTGTATGAATATTTGATGTAGAGCATCTTCAGTATTTTTCAGAGTTTAGGTTTTATAATCACAAATGATGAAAACACTACTTCACATAAAACACAGAACACAGTGCAGAAGAATGTAGGGCCATTTCAGAAATTCTTTGTAATTCTCTCCTAATCCCAAGCCAAAATTCACTTAATGACTTCTTATGAACCTCAAGTCAGCAATTCAAACAAGTTTTTAATATCAAACATTCTAACACAATACAATCAGAAGATACGCTAAGTCAATAGAGGAATAACAGTAAGAACATATTGACAGTCTTTGTTTTCCCTAATTAAATCATTATGTTTCCATAAGAGCAGAAAACTTTGTGTGTGCAGTAAAAAACGAGCTCATAACACACAGTAGTCTTAGACCTACACCGAAGTGTTTCAGACAGTGTTCTCTAGTATGAGGACATGCTCAGTGGAAAGTGTACATCGGTGTGTTCATCTCTGAGGCTGCTGTGAACACACACACACACAAAAAAAAAAAAAAAAAAAAAAAAAAAAAAAAAAACCTGGGCAAGTCATGCCAGAAACACCTAGGACTCATTCCTTGTTTGATTTTGATTTTGACTTGTTAGCCATTCAGAAACTCACACAGTACTAAATATGCTCTCAGTTTCATTAGTAGTAGTGCTAGTTATAAGGGTGGCTTCTCGTTTATGCTCTTCTACTAGCGTGGCGGTTTAAGAAGTATGCTCCTGACAAAGACTAAATTTAGTTTCTTGAACCAGCCAGTCTTGGAGCTGGGCAGGATGTGTGTCAGTCGTGTGTAGAACATCAGACAAAAACCTTCCCAGCGAGAGTTTACCAGGAGGCCCCAGTTCCCCACTTTTCCATGTAACCCATGCCAGAGCTTGCAAACTCAATTCATGTTCTCCCCAAGCTTAAAAACCACAAATTAATTATTTAGAATAGAACGATGAGTACTAATGGACCCTTTATGCTGAACAAGGATAAAGCACCTTGCTGTTTTGTGATGAGTCTGAAAACCTTGTAACTGAGCACTTTCTGGACCCCTTTTCTTTCTCTCCCTCCAGCTGCTGTCTCATACTCAACCATGGTGGCAGTTGTAGGGATGCTGGAACAAGCCATGTGTTTGGTTGGGTTGGGGCTACTCTATGACGCTTGCAGGGTGATTTGATGTTGTGATGTGAAGGCTCAGTTCCTTCAGGATTTACACACTGGACTCTCCCAAGTAGAGCTCAGCATTCTTCTGTTTGTCCCTAGGAAGACTGAGAGAGAGGATGCACCCACCATCCTGGAGGCTGTTCCTGCCTTTGAGGCAGGGAGGAAACAAGCTACCTTACAACTTTAGCAATTAGACATTTCTCTCTTCCCTCTGAGTTTGTCAGTTGCCAAGCCCCTTGTAGCAAGTAAGTGCCAGATGCAGAATTGAGCTGAGGTCAGCTTCAAACCCTCTCCGCAAGCAAGGGCTGCAGGGACTCCTTGCCCAGGGCTGAGGAGGAGGATTGCTTTTACATGCAGGCTGACCAGCTTCAGACCCTAGCTCCACTCACGGGCTGCCTGGTGGCCTTTTTGATCTTGAATCTCTAAAGCGGAACTGAAGTGTTATTCAAATTATTCTTTATCAATAAAAAGTCAGGAGTCAGATATTGGGGTAAGAACCTGAAGGATCATAGAAGCCACCAGTGCTCTCCTTCTTGCTCTGTTCCTCCCTCCAAAAGGACTGAGATCTCTCTCTGCCCGCCTTACTACTTAACTTCCTGTCCTATCTATCTACAGTCCTCCAAAACTTATGTGGCTAGTTTTGGTTGGCTAGGGCCTGGCTCAGCCTTTTAACTCCAGGCAAGCTTTATTTGTCAGAACATGATCAAAATTCTATATCACACAATACAGGACTGGTCGAATCTTCCCCTGAAGTTGTACAGGGTAAGGGTTGTGAGTGGCCTGTATTCAGTTGGGATGTAGTTACCAATGTTAGCTTCCTTCAAGATAGTCATCCTACCTCTTCCAGGGTTTGTGCTTGCATGTGTATGGGGTACAAACTCTTGCTCCTGTGTACAAGGTCCCAGTTTTGAACCAATCTGTGCAAAGGCTAGGTGGGTCATAACAGGAATATACCAGAGAGATGGTAGTTGCTGTATAGTAATGGCCTGTAAGCCTGGGCTTAGTTCATCACTACCTGGATGACTTGCCAACCTGCTCTGTTCCGGTTTCAAGCTCCCATTCTAGCCTGCCTTCACTTGGGGTTGGGGGCCAAGGGGTTGGCTTGATGCCCCAAGACAGGTTACCAAGGCTTCACAAGCTCTTTCATTAAGCAAACCATTAGGCCCACTTTGTGCCAGGCTGGTGTTTTAGATGGAAGGTGAACAAACCCACAGCCTAGCTAGCAAGACAGAAACCCGTATTTATGTTCACACCCATTGAGAAAACAGACATAAAGCCTGCATTTCTCTGCCCAACTGATTGGGGGAAGGATGTTTGAGGCCCTGTGGACACAAGGCGGGCTGGAGCGGGGGTGGGGGAAGGGGGCGCTCCACATCTCACCTGAGTAGTGAGAGAATCGGTGGAAATTGGAAACAACCTTACCTGAGAAGTGTGGCCTCCTGAGTCACACTTTGGTAGAAGTTGAGTAATTATGTCAGGGGAAAGCACATACAGAAAAAGACAGAAGGGACAGACCACAGTGAGCCGTAAACTTGGCTGCCATCAGCATCTTGTAGAGCCCTATATGCCCCTTACTGCCAACCCACACCACCCCTGTGCCCCCTGGAGTGTGCCCTGAGGCCATGCTGATCCCAGTCTTTGGTGAGTGGATTAGTGCTTTATTCAGAAACCAGAGCTTTTTGGGACCTGAGTTCATCAGGGACAGGGCATGAGACCTTCCCTGTGCAAGACTATGCTCATAAGAGTTAGCTCTTGTTGCTGTTATGGTAGTAATTTTATTATTTTATACTAAAAAGGACCTCCCAAATTTTCACAGGTCACAGGTATAGCATTAATTTCCATTTTCTTGGCCATTTAATCTAATTTATCGCAAATTCAGTGTTGAATCCAGAGGGAAGGGGATAGAACAGTTCTTTTTCCTGTGTTCCCTTTGCATTTTTCATTTTGCCTAGTAGCAGCTTAGCTCTTCTGTGGTATTAGGAGAATTCTCATTCTAGACTAGAATTTCTTCTGATGTGTTTATAGTATTGTCAATAGGAATATGATTGTGTTTGTTTATTATCTTGCTTAAATTTTATAGAAATGCTTTGGTATGTAATTGTCCTTCATAGAAATCAAATACCAGCACCATCTGAAGAAGAGCCGAACCATTTTAGGTTAACTTCTATAATATTTTAAGTAGTCCCAAAATAAAGAACTAACAGGAAGTAGGCAGTTATTAACTATGAACTATGGTTTATTAAAGTTCAACACATAATCTCTGCTGGAATGCTGTCCCTGACATCACTGTTTGAGGGCCGCTTTTATTCTTAGTGCTCTAGCATACATCCCACTTGGCCAAGTATGGGACCATGATAGTTTAGAAGGTCACGAAATGAATATGGCCTATTAGAAACTGAGTCTAGCATTCTCCTGTGGTTTCAAAATTGTCTCAATGGTTTTTGTTTGGCCTTGGTTTTTTGTTTGTTTTGTTTTGTTTTGTTTCATACAATATATTTTGATCATATTCCTTCCCCTTCCCCAGTTCTTGTAGCTCCTCTCCATCTCCCTACCCACCCAACTTCATGTTTCATGTTTTCTCTGTCTCTTCTCTATTTCTCTGTGTGCCTTTCTAAAAGGAGAAAAGAAACAGTAAAGAAAATTAATAAGACAAACTATAACAAAAGTACATATACACACACACACACACACACACACACACACACACACACACACACAAACACACCCCACGGAGTCTGTTTTATGTTGGCCAACTACTCCTGGACATGGGTCCTGCACTAGAATGTGGTTGATGGACCCAGTAATACTCTATTGGAGAAAATGGATTTTTTTCTTTCCCAGCGGGTATCAATGTCAAACAGCTTCTTGGTTAGGAGTGGGGATTTTTATTCAACAGAACTGATACACATAGGGACTCACAGAGACTGTGGCTGCCTTGTTTTTTGTTTTGGTTTTCTTTTTAAATCATAAATGAAGGCTCCTCACCTACAGAGAGCTTGATTTAAACTGCATGGTATCATTTTCTACTCTACCTCTTTCTCTGGAGTCTTGCATAGTCTCCATCTCTCAGTGCTCACCCTTTTGGCCTGCCTCACTTTGTCTGCCTCTTGGCTTCAGACCCAAGATGTCTCTGCCTACCACATCTTCTTTACATGGGGCTTTCCAGAGTTCATGCTCAGTGGTGTTCAGCCTTCACTCTTTGCTCCTAGGCATGCTCTGTAACCTTGCCCTGTCCCTCTGTTGACCCACCCCTCTTGAAAAAAATGGCTTCAACTTATAGCTTTCAACCCCAATTGGTTGGTGTCACTGGAAGAGCTTTGACACAAATGCTTGTGTCTGGGTCTCATCTCCAGAAGTCCCAAGGCTTGAGCCTTGGAGCATCAGTATTTCTTCAGAGATTTTAATTATGTCTGTATCTATGTGAGTGTATGCTCAGGTTTGTGGGTGGATGGATCCCTGTGCCTGTGCACATGCACAGAGGCTGGAAGAAGACATTGGGTGTCCTCTATCACATTCCACATGTTCTTTTGAGGCAGGGTCTCCCCTTGAACCTGGAGCTTGTTACATGGGTGTTAGAATCTGAACTCTGACCCTGATGGTTTGGGAAGCAAGCACTCTTAACCACTGAGCCATCTTTCCAACCCCAAGCATAACTATTTTTAATAGTGCAAGATACTGTTGCTGGGTGCTGGAGAGATGGCTCAGAGGTTAAGAGCACTGACTGCTCTTTCAGAGGACCTAAGTTCAATTCCCAGCAACCACATGGTGGCTCACAACCATCTGTAATGAGATCCGGTGCCCTCTTCTGGTGTGCAAGCATGTATGCAGGTAACTGTATACATAATAAATAAATAAAATCTTAAAAAAAAAAAAAAAAAGATCCTGTTGCAGTTAGTGTTGAGGACACTGGCCAGAACACCTACCCATATTGAACATCCTTTTCACATTCCCTCTCTGCCCAGAGAAGCTGCCTGACATGTCAGGTGCTTTTTAAAAAGAACTGTTGCCATTTCTAAAAATGACAAAGAAAATTTTGGAGAAAAGGTTAAAATCACCCCCAAACTTCCCTCCAAAGTTAGTTATAGTTAACGGATGGAATCCACTCAGACATACATACTGGGATGAGGGTCATATGTGTGCAGTTTTGTAGAGATGGGAATCTGTTCTACATTCTGTTTTGTAAGTACTGCTTTTACCAGAGTCTTGGGTTTTATTGTCAGGAGTGGGCCTTTCAGTGTTACTGTGAAGCTCTTCTGTCTTTAGAAGGCAAGAAAAGAATTCTGGTTGAGTAGCAGCTTTGGAGGTGATTTAGTTTGGAGGGGAGCTTGGATGGCAAGCTGGCTCTTCCACATATAGTACAAGTATTAGAACTGCAAAGTTGGGGAATGAGATGGAGACCTAAAGCCAGTGTGTCCAAGTTCATTTGCTTAGTGCATGAAATAGGAAGGCACCTTTCTGCTGGCTTCTTTTAATATGTAAATATTTGAGCGTGTTGGGCATATTGGTACCTAATGGAAGATATGATGTGGAAGGGAAGCGCAGAAAATAAGCTTGTATACATCTCACTGCTCATAAAGAATACCCTTGCAGGTGTGAGGTGTTCGTTAGTGTCCTTCCTCCTGGACTCTTGTAAAATCAGATGTGATTTTTATGTGCACCAGCCTGCAGGTTACTGGGGAAATGCTCAGTGTGGTTAATCATGTTGCAGTCTTGTTTGTTTTTTTTATAGTAGGAAAATGTCTTTGGCTGGCTTCTGGTGCCAGATTGATTTTGCTTGTGGGTGTCCAGATGCTGATGAGCTGTAATTAGCATAAGAAGGAGACTGGAAAGATGTTGAACATTCTTTTTTGGTAGCTGAACAATGGATCCCCAAACAGAGGTTATCCTCGGGTATCAGACACACCTGAGGCAACATTTTGCTCTTAGTTGTGGCTCTGTGCTAGTGAGCACTGGGTGGTTTGGAGACTCCTGGGCCTGGCAAAGGGTGATTTTTCTGCAGTTGAGTGCTTCTTTGTGAGGAGTTGCTTTAAATCCCAGAGTAGCTCAGAGAGGGGCCCTGTCTACCAGGTTCAGGAGACTGGGGTGTGATTCTGTCCTGACTCAAGTCATTTGCTCTCCCAGAACCTCAGTGTCCACAGCTTCAAGATGGCGACAGCAGTACTTAACAGCAGAAGAAGCTGCATCAGATACTGTGTAGAACAATGTCGGCTGCAGCATGCAGCTAGTAGGTATTGCTTGCAGTGTTTCCTCTACTTCATCTATATTCTTTACACACCTTTTAACACCTCTTTTTCTGTCCCTGATTCCAAAGTAGAAAGAAAATGATTGTTAATTTGCTCCTTATTTGCTGCAAGGTACCATAAAATAAATTAAGCGTATGATTTTGATAATCACTAAAAGCATGCTTACAACTTCCTTAAATGTATTGATTAGTAATAAATCATGCTGCAGTAAGTATGCCTGCTGGCTGGCTAACTTTGGGAATGGCAGTGTTCTAGCTGGTTAGCAGCCTGGCTATCCTAAGGTGTCAGCCACTGCTGACAGTGGATGGTGACTCGGGCTTGTTGGGTTTTGCTGTGTTCTGGTACGTGCGAGTCGCTATACCTATCACCAGCTTTGCATGGGGTGTCACTAGTTTGCTTTATTACTGAGAAAACAGCCCCCAAAGAAGTTAAGCACTCCCTCAGGGGTGCACACAGTTTAAATTGACAGCAGGAACCTAAAGGCACAGTTCTTAACACCATGTTCCAGCCTCTCAGGGAGATACCCCGAGACCAGAAAGTTAAATGGCTTTTAATCACCAAGGCAACAGTGCAGTAACCAGCTATTTCTGGAAATGGCAAAAGGAAACTGAATGATACTGGCAGGGCAGGGCAGGGCAGGAAAGCACTAGTAAGTTTTTGGTATTGGGCAATGTGGGATGTAAAATCTTTTTATAACTTCATTTAAATTTTTAGAATAATGAGCCATGTTCTGAGAAGAGTCTTTCTGGATATTTCACATTAAGTTAGGTGTACCTTTCTAAGTTCTACACTTGGTAGGGGTCTCTGCTACAATGTAGCAGGGAAAGCACAGTTTTTTATTAGAAGCTGGAGGACCAAGTTGGAAGTCCAAGCTTGTGCCAGCTGTAAGCACTGAAAGAAGAGCTAGATATCTGGTCTACCTGGGGAGAAAACCACAAATCATTCCCAGGAAAACTTATAAGATTGAAAGAGAGTAGGAACTTCCCACAGGGACAAGACCTGGGACAACTTTTGGGCAGAAGGAATAGCATGTACAAAGGCACAAAGATCACCATAGGACTCTAGAAAGGCCAGGATTCCAGGCTGCAGTACATCCTAGGAGTGACTGCTAGTACAGTGAACCATACTACTACCTGTCTTCCACAAGATCAGATGGTGACCAGGAGGGCAGGGGCCAGACATAACTGTTCACCGTGTGACTCTTTGGGAAAGGAAGGAGCCACAAATTATGCTCCTGGTTGTCACCTGAAGTGCTCCCTAATTCCTTTTCATTAAAGATCACTTGTAGATTTTGCCGTGGTGTCTCCTTAAGACAGACCTTGCATTTCCCCACCACTCTGGGTCCACTTGTGATGTCAGCTATGAATAACATGTAGTATGGGTACCTCTTGAATGCAATCTTGGTTCTTACTGCACACTGTCTCTGTGCCCCTCAGTTTCTTTCCCAGATGATGGCAACCCTCTCTGTTACTGGCTCACTCTGGGAGTCCCTGCCTCCTTTCAGACTATCCTTTGCACCTGCCAGGGTGCAAAGTGAACTGCCTCCAGTACCTCTAAAACAGGAATCTGGTCACACTTCTGTTAATTCTTTAAAGCCCTCTCATTACAGATCTAGAATAAAGTTAGTACTTGGCATAGCATAAGGAACAGCCCCTGTTGCCTCCTCCAGGAGCATCTTGCCCTCCCTGGAATCGTGTTTCCAGTGGTCTGGGCTGCACTGTTCCTCCCAGCATGCCCCAGCATGTCCTTTTCTTCCTTCCATGCTTCCGCAGTGATGCCTTCCCTAGCCCCCTTCTCTGAGACTGCGTACTTGTGCTCTGTGGCTCTGTGAAGCCCGTCCTGCTTTTCCACTGGCTTCTTTCCTCACCCCACTCTACGCCCACTTACACCCAGCAGCATCCCAGGGGTTGGCTGGCTGGTTCCCAGTGAGCTCTGTCAGGCAAGGGCCAGGTCAGGGGGTGGGGCAAATAGGAACCCGTTTATTTGTTGTATCTCTTTATGTAGACTCAGTGAGAAGGAAAACTATGATCTTTTATGGTGGGGATGTTCAAGATATACAGAAGTATAAAGAGCATATCTACTGAGCTCTTAGCTTATCCATTACCCAGCTCTGATGAGTAGCGTTTGCCAGTCTGGTTTCATCCCCCCTGCTCCCTACCCCTTTTCCTGTAATGTTTTAAGGCGTTCCTAGACATGATGGGATTTTATCTCATGGAATATTTATACAATCAGTAGCAAGTACAAATGAGAGCCCTGAATTTAGCCATTTTTCTAGCTGGAATATGTTTGTTAACATTGAGATCCACTAATAGCTCAGCAGTTAGACATCAGAAGTAGCCTAGCTCAGGCTGTCTCAGCCATGTCTCTATTGAGACTTAAAGCAGGGCATACTTTGGTGTGAGGGCTGTCCTGTGTGTGTAAGGCATTCAGCAACATGTCTGTCCTCCACCTACCAGAGCCTGGTAACACCTCCAATCATCACAGATAAACAGCAGAATTGCAAAGTATCTCCCACTGTGGGCTCCTCCCCCTTGCCACCCTCCACCTCCACCTTAAGAACTACCCACACAGAGAAAGGGATGAAAGAAATGGGAGGATTGCGCCCCCCCCCCCCGTGGTCTGGAGAACTGAGTCCTAGGGGGAAGCATGCACTCTGATTATGATTGTGCCTGTTAGTATACTGGAGAGTAAAGTCTGACTTCGGTTCCCTGTCTCATATCCCACCATACCAACCAGAGCTACCAGGGCAAGAGTACAGGCTTCCTAGAAGAGAACAGGTGTCATATACTCCCTGTGGGTGTGACTCATTGACCAGGACAGCCTCTTGGCCAGCTTAGGGGACCTCGAGAAAAGCACCAGCAGTAGGGTATGTTGTTCCAGATCTGCACCCATGTACTCATCTGCCAGGCTGGTCAGCATGCCCCTTTCCCAGGTAGTTACACTGTGCTGGCTGGGAAAGTCTCTCCTGGGGAATGCATCTTGGATTCCAGTGCAGTCCAAGGAGCATTTGTTTGACAGAAGTCCTTTTTTTTTTTTTTTTTTTTTTTTTTTTGCCAGAAACCATTTGTTTTGTATGAAACAAAGGGACACTGGTGATTCATTGTATGGTGTTCTTCAAAATGGACTCTCTGCTTAGTTCCTACAACTTAGCTCACCTAGGAAGTTGAGTACTAGGAAACTTAATTACCTGGAATGGCAGTTTTGGAGAATGGGGGGTGGGGGGAGGGAAGCCGGCCTTTAAAGTCAAATGCACTGGTGTGCAGCTCATAGTAGCTCTGCCATCTTGGCTAAGGCACAGAGCCTTTCAGAGCCTTGTATGTATAGGAAGAGTAATTCACACCAAAGTGACTACAAATACTAAGAGGTAGAGGAAGAGCAGAATACTTTCTTGGTGTGTGTCATGCCCTTGATTCCATCCCAAGCAGAGAAAGGGAGGGAGGGAGGGAGGGAGGGAGGGAGGGAGGGAGGGGGGAGGGAAGGAGGGGGGAGGGAAGGAGGGGGGAGAGGAGTGACTAACATGCTCTGTTACAGAGCACTAACAGATGGCTTCCCTCTTTAGAAAGACCCTCTACAGAAGATAGGAATATCCTCCTCCCCAGCCCACCCCCACATTTTTCTTTTGTTTCTTTTTTTCTTTACGTTTTGGGGGAGGGGAGCAAGGTCTCACTGTGTAGCCCTGACTGGCCTGGGACTCATTCTGTAGACCAACCAGACTGGCCTCCGCCTCATGTGCCCAGCTTCCCTCTAGTTCTTTTTTATACACCTGTGAGAAGGTTGGTCTGGTACATGGAGGAAAGCTTTGCCAGCCATCCCATAGCAGTATGGTTTAGGGCTTGCAGAATCCTCTTCCTGCCGAGCGATCTGACATGTATCAGAGTGTGACCCCAAAGCATTTCACAGCAGAACTGATTGCATGTTTCTCCAGACACTTTCCTCTGTGAATGATCAAAGGATGGTTTAGTGTGTTCATCTTGGACACAGAATTAAAGAGCTGTGTTCCAGCAGCACTGAAATGCTCCCATCCTCTCACCAAGAAACCCTCCGGCTCCCGCCATACCACATCAAGCTTCAAGCAAATGAACATGAGCTGCCTTGTGTCTGCACATGGAGTTTTCTGGTTTCTGTGGCAATCAGCAGATCCCTGAAGCTCAACAGTTGGCAAGCCTCAGGCATCTGAAGATGACTATGATGTTTAGTGTAAGGGGAGCAGATGGGATTGTTCAGGACTGAGACTAGCCTTCGAATAAGGCAAGAGTGTCACGAATAACTTTAACTCATTTCAAAAGACCTTGACCTCAGCCCCCCCCCACACACACACACATGTGCACACGCTTCTTTTCAAAGCAGCTATGAGGAGGCAGTGCAGGGGTATGGAAACAGCTCCCGTGTCTTGGGGCTGTGATAGTCAGCTCTGCCACACAGGCACCCCCATACTCAGGATGTACAGGTGGGGAAGAGCAGGTCTGCTGACAGAGCATGGGAGTGTGCTGACATCCATGCCTAGCCTCTAGCTGTGGGTCCGGGCCAAGCATGGTATGCCAAGCAGGTATACTTTGCTTCTCCAGCCCTATAGAGCGGTTTGACAATGCATTGAGCTGGCCATTGAGGACACTTTACAGAAGAAAAATGTCACAGTACAAATATCCTAGCCGTTTGTCTCATTTTAGGATCTAAAGATGTTTTTATGGGCTTCATTGCAAAGGAGCGGCAGTAACTAGACAATGCACTTCCCAAACCCTGAAAGAGCTCATAGGCCACAGGGTGCTTTCATTTAGATGAGGTACTCTCAAGTGAAAGGCAGGGGACTAAACTGAGCTCTGGCTGATGCAGGGCTGTCCTCATCAGAGGCCTCACCCAAATCTCCACATGGCCAGAGGAGCTCTGTCTGTCTGTCTGTCTGTCTGTCTGTCTGTCTGTCTGTCTGTCTATGTGCTCCCACAGTGCTGACACTTATGGGCACCTGCTGTAAAATGAGGTTGTCGACCTCCAGGCCAAAGCTTCCTGATCCCTCCTACCAGGGTCTGGTGTGTGTATCATCATGGAGAGTGTCCTGAGGAGAAGGGGAGAACCAGGCCTTTTCATCCGCAGTTGATGTGCTCCTGAAAATAGGCGTGGCTGTGTGCACACCATGACCATCAGGGTGCTCATGACCTCTTATCTGCTTTGGGAGTCCTAGGAAAGAACTTAGGGATGAGGGCATCAGTTAGAAGATACAGGACTACTGCCAAAAACTAGAATTAAAAACACTAACAGAAAGAATGCAGAGGTATGTATGTTTCTCCGGGTAAGACAAGCCCGGAGGCCAGCTAGACCATTCCAACAGCTTCCTGGTGTCCTGCCATTCTTATCTTGAAGCCAGAAGTGTTTGTTGGCTCTCAGTGTGCCCTGAGCACCTATAAAAGGGGCCTGACTACTCTTTTCAAGATTGCTTTATGGTCCCAGATGGCTACTAGTGCTCTGGCTACAATTCTCATATTCCAAAGAACAGGAAAGAAAGAGGGGACAAGGGCTGAAGGGGACATGTCCCTTCTTAAAGGTCCCAAATGTCAGTCAAGCCTAAATCACTAATGTAAAATTAGTCCTGTAGCCCTGTAGGGTTTTGTTGGTTTGTTTTTCTGTTGGTCAAAATCTCTCTCTAATTCAAATGGGCTCTAGTACTAAGAAGTCTGAGGTGTGTGGGCATTGGCAGCTTCAGCCCGTCTGCTTGCTGTCATTGTTATATGGCTTCTTGTGGCAGTTTGACCAAGCTAGTACTGGGTTTCAGAAGTCAAATGGTGCTCCCTAGAGCCATTGTCATAAGGTCACACTGCTGCTGCTGAGACGATGGTGTTCATGCCCCTGACAGATCACACTGCAGGAGCCAGAGAAAACTGCAGGTGAAGAGTTCCCAGTTGTAGCCCACTTGCAGCCCGTTATGGTGTACGCGTGGCAGGGCTTGCATGCAGCTCCTCCATCCCTCCTTAAGTCTGGGCCATCCTGCTCCAGGAGCCCTTCTCCTAGGGAGCCTTGGGCCTATAAGAAGCCAGGCAGTACAGCGCACACAGAAGCATTTCCCTCCCTTCCAGGTTATAGTTTTATCAAGATAGCATTAAATACTTCCCTAACCCATGTGCTGCTGAGCTATTGAAGGGAATCCCGGGGCAACAGCAGTGACGGGGAAGTCAACCCAGGCAGCACCTGTCCCTGCTCTGCACCCAGTGGGTGCTCCATGTTTGTGGAGTCTCATCACAACCCAGAAGTGAGACTGGTCAGTTCATTTATTTGTTTCAAGTAGAATGGGCTTCAGTGGGAAAGACATTCACAGTTTCAAATGACACATATGAAAACTCCCTTTTGGAAAATCACCTTTGGAAGCCTCTTCATTTATATCCCAGGTTCACACTGCTCTCACTTTTCTTGCCTCCTTCCCAGCATTTTCTTAAGAAAAATTTCAAACATAGGAAAGGTGAAAAGAAGGGTGCAGCGACTCCTGCCGTACCTGCCACCAGGGGCTCTGTTAGCACGCTGCTGTTTTCTTTACCTCTTCTGCTGTGCTTTTTCCATCTGCTTTATTTTTGATACAGAAAGTAAGTTGCAGACAACAACATACGTTACACTTTAGCATGTTTATCATTAACGTCACGTTGTTATTGCTTAGTTACATTTGGGATGCACAGATCCTGAGAGGTTCATGTGATGAGTTTGGGCAAGTACACTGTTAATATATTAAACATTCTAGTATCCCAGAAAATTCCCTTTCCCTAGCAGACCCCTTGTCCCCACCCACAGAGGTAACCACTGTTCCTTTTTTCCCCCCCTACTGTAACCAGGTTACCTAGATCCTCAGTTGGGGCTCAGTGCTGGCCTTCTTGTCTGGATAAGGTGTTCACTCTTCATGCCCATTGTGAGATTTATTCATAGTTGAGGTGTGCATCGGGGGAGGGTTGTTACCAAGTGGAATTCTCTTACATGGATAAGCTTTTCCATTATTCCTGTTAATAAGCTATTTCAGAATTGGACCATGGGAAATAGAGCTTCCAAGAACATTTGTGTCCAAGTCTCTGTGGTCATATGTTTCATGATCTCTTGCTGGGTCATTCATTAGTTTGCATTTTTTTGATAACTAGAATCTCAAGCTATGTCATTCTCATCTCATAGTCAAGGATAAAGTCCCTATGCCATAGGACAGAAAAATACCTGGAGAGATTTTTTTCTTCAAGGTGTGGACTAGAAGTCTATTCTCCTAGCTCCATCCCTCCCCCCCCCCCAAGAAAGAAGGCAGGGCCTGAGACTCTTTCTGGAAGGCCATTGGCAAATTTCAGGTATTGCTTAGGGACATCTGAATGCAGTGAGGTGTTTGTTGCCTGTGTTCCTGTAAGATGCCCATCTAACCTGGTGTCTCCTGGATGTCATCCCTGCCTGCCCCCTTTCCCGAGTGCTGCCTTTACCTGCTGTCTGCCCTATGTCCCATGGGACACATTCCAGATTCTACTCAAAGGGACAGCAGGGTTATTTCGTCTCCTATACGTAACGATTTGCTCCAGCCTCCCTACCATGCTCATCACCCCCAGTGAGTGAGCTGCCCTTCATGTCGCCGTGCCCCAGCCTCTTATGTATGTCATTACCCCTTTGCCACTGTGGTACATTGCTATGAAGATGCAGGATTTTGTTTTTCCTGACCCTCTGAGAGTCTGCTCCTCTTCTTATTCCCTTCTCAGGGATTCAGCTATTCAGTGTGTGTGTGTGTGTACTTGTGTGTGTGTGTACTTGTGTGTCTGTGTGTACTTGTGTGTGTGTTTACTTGTGTGTGCTTGTGTGTGTGTGTGTGTGTATGTACTTGTGTGTGTGTACATGTGTGTACGTGTGTGTGTGTGTACTTGTGTGTGTGTACTTGTGTGTGTGTACTTGTGTATGTGTAGATGTGTGTACTTGTGTGTGTGTGTACTTGTGTGTGTGTACTTGTGTATGTGTAGATGTGTGTACTTGTGTGTGTGTGTACTTGTGTGTGTGTACTTGTGTGTCTGTGTGTACTTGTGTG
Source organism: Cricetulus griseus (assembly GCF_003668045.3). Lineage (NCBI taxonomy): Eukaryota > Metazoa > Chordata > Mammalia > Rodentia > Cricetidae > Cricetulus > Cricetulus griseus. Next base: position 21,719,437 of record NC_048599.1, on the reverse strand, counting down.
TGTGTTTACTTGTGTGTGCTTGCGTGTGTGTGTGTGTGTGTGTGTGTGTGTGTGTGTGTGTGTGTGTGTGTGTACGAGCATGCACCTGTACAGCAGGCTCTTACCGTGAGTCTTGTTATGATGTTGATTCAGCATAAGTTAAAGATGCAGGATTAGGGACTGACCCAACTTTTGAGGAACTTGCTCTCTGTCCAGGAGGACCTTTGGATTAGCATGCCAAGGGCTCTGATGGGACAGTGGAGTGTGAGAGCACTCCCACACATTCTCCCTGACAATTCACTTCGGAAGCTTCATCAAATGGAAGTAGCCTGTGGTTTTTATTTGCCTCCCTAGTGGGGTTGGGTGTTCTTTTAATGCTTAGAGGAGAGGATCGAGTTTGCTTACTGTAGAACTGACTAAGTCACTCCTAGCTGTGACCTGTAGAATAATGTTGCGAGAGAGAAATGACATGAGACATGCAGTGTGCACACAGATGCATGGTAGGTTTGCGTGTGTTACTATTTTAATGACACACATATGCCTGCCATGTATTGAATATTCAGGAAACATTTGCAAAGAATAGGAATATATGTATTTTATGTGTGTGTTAGAGGCTATATATAGATGCTCGCACAGACCCATCTGTCTTTTGAAGAGTGATCTGACTGGCATCAATATTCAGCAGGAGGATCAGCCCACATGTGTGACTCTGTATGGCTTGCCACATCCCTGACTAGGCAGATGTCCATTATCATGAAATATAAGAAGAGAACAAAAATAATGTTAAAGGCAGAAGAGTGTGATACCGTGGCTAGATTTGACAGGACCTCCTGCTGCCTCAGCTGCCAATGCCGGCCACGTAGCAGATTAATCTGTATTCTAGCACACTACTGCTGAGGCTGGGATCGATCTAATTAGGGCATTTTGAACATCCTTTTTGCATCTAGAATCTTACCAGAAACCAGGATGTCTGTACATCTGAGTAGCTGGAGGGAGGTGGGCAGTGAGTTCGGTATTACAACCGGACGGCTGTAACTTTAGAGTATGAAAGCAACACAGTGTTTGGTTTCCTTAAAACAAAGGCTCTGACGGCCCTGGGTGTTGAGTGGAAACAAAGGCAGTGCTGCAGCGCGGCCTTGAATTTTAAAGTTGCCTCTCTCTGTCTGACCAGGACATGGGCCTGATATGTGATGTACAGGAGCCACTCCATTCTGTTAGAACCCTGGCTGACCCTTGTATGTCTGTCTTTAGCCAACCATTTGGGCTGTTGGAAGGCAGGTGGAGGCTCTGAGGCTGCAGAGTGGCCAGCCAAGCCTGGCTAGATGGATGATGGCTCAGCAGGTAAAGGCAACCAGGTTGCTGCCAACCTGAATTTGACCCCTGGGATCCACATGGTGGAAGGAGAGAGCCAACTCCTGTGACCTCCACATGCACTGCAGCACATGCATGCAGACACACACACACACACACACACACACACACACACACACACACACACACACACGATGCAGGTAACTTTGTTTGCTATTGATTTCTGCCCTGTGCCTGCCTTCTCAGGCTCACCTTTCTCCCTTTACTGATCTCGTCTGTCTTTGTCCACCCTGTCCCTTCCTATGTCGGTCTTTGGCTTCTGTGTAGCCATTGGCAGTATTGGCTCCATTGCTCTGTTTTCTGCCCACTCTCACTTTGAATGTGATTGCACCTACTTTTTGTCTCTCAGTGGCTTCCTTTATCAAAGACACATTGCATCTTGGGTAGAGCTTGATGTTTTGGTACATATAAATTCTGAATATGGGTGTCACACTGTTACCAGTATTCCCAGTGCCCATCAGTTCCCATCATTTCTGTAGTCTGTCATGTCATTCAGAGACATCTGGAGAACAGGTCAGTGTGTGTCACCTCTGTCCCCAGACACTACCTTGCACATGGTGGAGTTCCTGTGCCTGATTTAGCCCAGGGTCCTCCTCTTGTGGCCAGCTCTGTTGCCAGAGCCTTCTCTTCCTTTCTGGTGAGTATAGGCCTGCCCTGCCATTCACACTGAAACTTAGCAAAGATTATAGCAGCACTGACCTGGATCTGGGGACAAAGGAGTATGAGGACATTGAATTAGGAGCTGTTGTGTACCTCACCACTCCGCTTATCTCCCCCCCCCCATTGTGGGAGACTTGTTACCCATGCATCACTGACTTCAGGGGCGTACCCAGCTCTGTGCTTCAGAAACTAGATGTGCCCATACAAGTCAGACTACTGGCTTCTGCACATCTACCAACATTACTTCAAAAGAGCTCAAGTGGTCCAACCCTGCTCTGTCCCAGGCATCGGAAAACATCTTCTCCTTCAGTCCTGATTCTGACCTTCTGCTTTTCTCACCTCTCATTCCTGCCCCAGCTGAACGAAGGACTCCTCCTCATGTTCCCCATGTCCCCTGCATGCCACTTAGTGGCATTCTCTGATGTTATTCCCCAGCTTTGTTCATAGGACAGCAAGCTGCCACAGAGCCAACTCCTTCATCTCCATGGTCTGCTGCTGCTATGGTGCCTGGCACATAGAAGGTGTCAGAATGTTTTGTACCATAACATTGATCTAAAGTTGTACAACTCAAGAACAAAATGGTTTTTTGGTTTTGTTTTGTTTTTTCCAAGACAGGGTTTCTTTGAGTAGCTTTGGAGCCTGTCCTAGAACTAACTCTATAGGCTGGCCTGTAACTCAGAAATCCGCCTGCCCCTGCCTCCCCAGTGCTGGAATTAAAGATATTGCACCACTGCCACTGCCTGGCTAAGCTGTTTTTATAATTCTGCAAATTGTATATTCTCTTTTTAATAAATGGCTATTATGGCTAAATATGTTCATTTTTATTGAAAGGTAAGCCTGTCTTGCTTAGATGTGCTGTGTCCTTCAGCCCCTGCCAACAGCTACTGCCTGCCTCAGGGATGTCTGTGGGTCTCCACATTTGTGTATTATTTGGCTTTATAGACAGTCACACCCAGCACTTCATTTTAATTTGTTGTAGGATTAAAGGACAAGAGTGAAGTTGGCTTTGTTCCATTTTTAGAGTTAGAAAGATATTTTCTTACCAGGACCCAGACAGGCAAACACACTGTGGGACCAGAGCAGTGTTCAAGGAGAGAGCTGAGCTCTCAGCAGGTACATGGGTTAGAGAATTCCTCTATGCTGTTTGTTATAGACTCCTGGAAATTCACTGGACTAGGCTCAATATAGGTTAATATAATTTTATTTGGGGAGAAGGCACTTACACAGGAAACAGATGACTGCTGCAAGAATCCACACAGGTTGCTCTCTGCCACCCGACCAGAAGCAAGAGAGAGCCACCTGTGCCCCCGACCCCAGCCTTGTCCGCACCTGTGAACACGCCCAAAGGGCGGGGTGGACATCTCACTACAGTTTGTGGTGTGGCACATCTCAGATTGCCATCTGATGAGTGGGTACTGTGCACACATTTCCCTTGAGGCAGCTGATTTAATAAGTGGGTGGGTCAACCTCATTTTACAAACAAGAAAAGGGAGGCAGATGAAGCACCTGTCTGAGGTGTAATAGCTTAGAGAATGCCTAGGACAGGATTTGAACCCAAGTCTTGATGATCCTCAAGCAACACATAAAACTGATGGATTCACTTGTCTTCATCTGGAGCAGACCCCCGGAGTGAGTTCTCTGGCTGTGTCTTTCTCTGCAGGGGATCTGATAGATAACCCTTCCTTATGAGCAGGCCTACCTATAGGTAATGCTCCTCTCCCAGAGTGAGGTGCTGCTAGCCAAAGGCATGCTGGGGTTTGGACCACTTATTTTTAAGAAACACTGATCCATTCAATGCTTTGCAAAGTGGTGTACACTAGAAACTTACTTGGAATGACTCCTGCCATCTGTGCTGTTCTAGAAAGACCTGGTTGAAGTAAGAAGCTGGGATCCTTGGCTAAGGGGCCATCGCCAAGAGATGGGGATACTCAGAATGTCCACACAAAAGTATTCCTCAGATTCTGCAGTGTACTGGTTTTGGGGGGAGGGAGGGATGTACATTTTAGATTCCTGTGCCCCTTTCCAAATTGCTTTTACCTGAGGCAAGTCATACGCTCCCTAGGCCATGGTTTCTATATGCAGAGCCCCAAAGGAGGTGGGCTAGAGATCTGTTGCTCCTTCCAGCTCTAAAAAAAAAATCATAGAACTCTTAACTGCCCTGGAAAATCAAACTTTCAGCCCTCTGCATAGATATCATCTAGTTCATTGCTAATCACCCTGGAGAAGCCCTGAGGAGAGTAAAGCTGGGGGAGGGGTGGACCAGAGCCACCCTCCAGGCAATTTCAGTAATTAGTGTAGGAGGCAGCCAGTTGTCTGACTGCAGAGCACTGTGCCCAGCAGGCAGGGAGTTACACGGGCACAGTGTCATTGCTGGCTTTGACATTCTACCAAGATGCCAAGATAGATGCCCACCTCTCTCACTAGTGAATTGAAAACTGTAGATTTATCTAACGGGTGTAGGATGTGGGATGTATAGATGCGGTATGGTGTGGTGTGTATGTGGTGTGTGTGTGTGTGTCTGTGTGTGTGTGTGTGTGTGTCTGTGTGTGTGTGTGTGTGTCTGTGTTGTGTGTGTGTGTGTTTGTGTTGTGTGTGTCTGTGTATGTGTGTGTGTGTAGTGTGTGTGTGTGTGTGTTTGTGTTGTGTGTGTGTTTGTGTTGTGTGTGTGTCTGTGTTGTGTATGTGTGTCTGTCTGTCTGTGTGTGTCTGTCTCTGTGTGTGTGTATGTGTGTGCGTGTGTGTATGTGGGGTGTGTGTGTGTGTCTGTGTGTGTATGTCTGTGTGTGTGTATGTGGGGTGTCTGTCTGTCTGTCTGTCTGTGTCTGTATGTGTATGTGTGTGTATGTGGGGTGTCTGTCTGTCTGTCTGTCTGTCTGTCTGTCTGTCTGTCTGTCTGTGTGGCGGGGGGATATGGCAGGTCTTCTGTGTGTTTTTCCCTCTGCAGTGGAGCTTCCACATCTGCACGTCCACAATGACAGCTCCATAGCCATCCTTCACCTCCATTTTATCCTGTCGAAATGACAGAGCAGCTGAGCGGTGCTGGCCAGCCGATAAACCTGTTATCTCCTCTGCTCTCTGTGCCAGCAGCTCTCCCCATCTCCTTGGTGTATGAAAAATTGACACCACCTTGGGCTGAAATCTGTTCTTAGGGAAGCTACATTTATTAGTAGCTAATGAAACCTGTGTACTAAAACTTGGGGTGGCTGGAGCATTCCCCTGTGACATATGACAGGGCAGAGCTTACAGAGGTAGAAGGAAGGAGCATGGAGCTTCGGGTTTGCCTGGCTTAAAGCCCTATCAATCAGGCAGATGACAGCTTGCTTAGTGTACTGTGCCGATGGTCAAGGTTTCTCCTGCCTAGACTGAGTGAGCTGTGGGCATGCATGCTAAGAGGATTTGGTGCCAAAAATGATCCTTTCAGAGACCACGTACCCTCCTTGAAATGTACTGCTCCGGATGCCCTCCCTAGTCACCAGTAACCCCTGCCCTCTTGGTAAGGTGCATAAAGAATCCCTTGGAATGTTCTCATCCACCAGAATCAGCAGGGTTCAAAAGGCAATGACTGCAGGGTGACGTTCTGGTTCACTATCTGTGGAACTGGAACTGTATAAAACCCAAAGTCTCTTCTTTATTTAGACTCTGAAAGAAAATGCTTCTGCAAAGGCTAATTCAGTAAAGCAGAGAAGGCAAGTTGTTATTCATGTCTTCCTCCATATGGCCTTTTGCTTCATGCTAGCCTCATTAAAAGTGGGATTTTGTAAGTACACGGTTGCATCGTGCCTGTGTCATAGGCACAGTGAGCTGCTGTGGGGCCTGTTTTTAGGGTGATTTGGTTTTGGTGCCCCCCCCCCACACACACACACACACACTTCCTTCTTTAACAGCCAGACGATTGGTTTTTGTTTATGGGAAACATAGCAGCTAGGGAAAGCTTGCAGTTGGGAGTCAGATTACATGGCTTCTACTTTTTCAAGCATGGGATTAAAAGTTAACCTCTCTGAGCCTTCAAGTACAGATTAATAAGACTAAGATAAATATGGTACCATTCTCATAGCTTGGCTATAAGGTATGTAAGCAAAATACTGTGTTGTCGTTCATGTACCATAAATGGTGACAAAGTACTACAGCTACTTTCAAATAGGATTGGGGAGGAGGGTACTGGGAGCCAAACCCATGGCCTTATGCATGTTACATACATAAGCATTCTTCCACCTGAGCTGTGCATCTAGGCCTCAAATCGGCATCTGAAGCAGCTTTAAAGCAAAACAGTAGGCTGGTGCTAAATCTGACTTTGAGTAAGAACTTCTAGAAGACAGATGGCAAGCTAAGGAAAATATGCGGAACATACACAAGGAAGGTAGTTTCCTTATCTTACAAGGATCCCTTAGAAATCAAAATTTGGAATGCTTAGGTGGGAACTTGGGGTGCTGGCAGCAACAGGGGAGGGAGTTGCAATAGTCACCAGGAATGCAGAACTGGACTTGTTGGGGTCTTTGTTGGAGATTCTCTGAGAGGACGGGGTTTGGCGTGAGAGACAGGAACAGGGCTTTCTGGATCATGCAGGGGCAAACTGGAGGTTCCAACTGAACACTTTCTACCTATTGAACCATCTCTCCCACCCAAATGACATTTAACATTTTATATGTGATTTTCATGAGTCATATATCCCATTATTAAGAATATACTATAAGGGAAAAATATTCTGGAAAAGTATGCCAGAATAGTGAATATCATTGCCCTTAATCACAAGATTAAAAAAAATCTCAAACTGGAAACTACCAAAAATACCCAGGAGTGGCTCACTAGTTAAATTCCGTGGCATTTTAGATAGCCATTTAAAAAAAGGAAGTCTGTGCTGATAAGCATAGTTATATTTGGGAATATATATGTATACAAAATAAATTTTCTCTTGAGAATGGACACAAGGTACTTTGTATTTGGTTTTTTTTTTTTCCCTTGGGAGGGCAGAATAATGGGAGGAGAATGAGAAAGGAAAAATGTTAGTATAGATACTCATAAATGTTAAGTACATTTATGCCTTGTATAGTCTCATTTTTGCCACATGCATCCAATGCTTTCTGTTGGGACCAGCAATAAAGCAATAAGGAAGCTGCTTCCTTTGGATACCATGAATCCATCTGTCAGCTTGCTAATAGCCAAAACAGAGAGAACATTGATAAGGGAAAAAAAATTCATCAGGAAAGAGACATGTTCCTAGGGTTGGGCTAGAGGAAGAATGTAGCTGCTGAGATGGGATTAAACCTTGATGTGATCTTGTCTCTGCAGCCCACTCTAAAGTCACGAGCCGTTGTGGTAGATCTCTTTTCCCACATATGGTCTTCCCTTCCCCGACATGGGCATAATGCTCCATCCAGTGGCCTTTATATATCTGGTTTCCTGGCTTAGAATGCTTTCCTCTTTACATGGTTACCAGGATTTAGGATTTCCAATTTTGTTTCTTCCAGTGGGAAGCATTAGGCAGATGTCCTCTGCTCCCAAGTGTCCCATACCTACCAAGTTACTGAACCTGTCATTGCACAGCACTGTAATGGTTGATTTGTTCTTTCTAGCCTTAAGGAGCTCCTTCGTTAGGGTACTATGTTGTACTATATTGTTTGGAGCCCTGAGCACTCACTTCTTGTACTGCAGAGCCAAGTGGTGAACTTGCACCAGCTAGCTGTGGGGATGTGCCACTTTGCTCTGGGCCTATGTTTTTCCATCCAGGCAGAGAGAGGGTTGTCTCAGACACGGTATAAGAACTGGTTGTCCTCTCTCGTGCGATTGTCAGGTGCCTTATATGTATACACGGAGGTTGTTCCCAGCTGCTGTGCTAAGAAATTTCAGAGTTTCAAAGCTGAGTATGTGAGATGCACTGCATTCCTTATGGCTCTTCTCACACCTGTTCACCAGCTGAAGGGAGCAGAGCCCCAACCTGCTCATTCAGCCTTGACTAGCAGAATTGTGGGTGTCCCGTGCTCCACCTTCTGGTCTTTTCTTCTTGGCTCACCTGAGGCCTTGCTTTCCTTGACTGTGCCTTCAAAGCTATCCCTGCTTGTGCTGCTGCGCTCTCCAGAGCAGAGCCTTCTTGGCTCGTTGTCTGTAACCTTTCTGTTCAGCATGCAAGGCTGCTTCCTCTGAACCTGGGCTGGGTGCTTTACCCAGAGGTATGAAGGCATTAAAAAGACATCCAGAACTCAGTAATCGTTTGTTTGGGGCCCATCACCAGCTCTGGCTGTTCATACTGACTGCCTGCTTCCTTCCCATTCATTCACCAGGGTTTCCCAAATATACCTATTGTGTATACCAGGTGGAGATGGGGGTACCTATGACCAAAACAGATTGGAGTTCTTACCTTCAGGCAACGTGTATTCTAGTTGAAGGGAGATGGAAAACAAAAGAGAAAACACCCTCACTTGATGGAGAGAAGGAAGGCTTAATGAGACTCCAGAACTGCCTGTGTTGCAGCTTTGCATTTTCAAAGAGCATGGACAAAGACAAGGGAGTCTCCCGGAGAAGGCTGAGGTCCCCTGACTCTAAAGAGTAAGCCCAGGTGACCAATAGGAGCATTCTTGGTGGCGGCAGCAGCCTTGAGGCAGGAGCACCCGCATCAGAACCTGGAGCCAGGCGAAGGTCAGGAGTCATTGCTAAAGAAACATCCTTGTGCTCTGTGAAGACTATGCCCAGGGGCAAGGATGGAAGCAAAGACACCTGCTCGCAGGCTGTGGCATGTTGTGGGCACGGATGAAGGTGCTTCACACTAGAGTGAGGGACAGTGGTGATGTCACATCTGAAGGGAGGACTTGCACAGTGTCTTCTCGAAGGATCTTCTGTGGGGCTGAAGAACCTGGTCACCCTGAATCGAATGGAGAGGGCTGGAGAGGGAGGGTAGGATCTTGCTGTCAGCTGGTTAAGCTGAACAGACCTGCAAGGAGTGTGTGGGAGAAGCAGTGGACGGTCAAAGGACAGGTCTGGGTACAGGTTCAAGTTTGTGAGTCTCAACATGTAAATGGTTTCCAAAGACATGAGACATAAGACAGGATGAACACAGCTCTGCAGATATCTGAGAACAAAGGAGTCTGGCTTTAGGTTGGGGACATGAGAAGGAATGAGTAAAGGAGGACACACCCAGGCACAGGATGTCACCGTCAGATGTGGGATGCTTCCCTGTGGCTCTTTGAAGTTCACAATCACAGAACTCAGATCTCTGGGTAGCACCTACATGTGAAGGTGCTCTTCAATTGTCAAATAACCATCATCTATGCTGAGCATTTTTTTTCCATTTTTTAAAATTATTTTATTATCTTATTTATTTGGGTGTTTTGCCTCCATCTGTGTATCAGGTATGTACCTGGTGCCTACAGAAGCCAGAAGAGGCTGTCAGATTGACAGAAACTGTAGTTACAGACATTTGTGAGCTACTATGTTGGTGCTGAGAATTGAACCCAGGTCCTCTGGAAGAGCACCTAGTGTCCTTAACCACTGAGCCATCTCTCTAACCGCGCTATTCTTAGTGTGTATATGTGCATGTCTACATGAATATATGCTAAATATGTGTGGGTGCCTGGTGAGGCCACAGAAGGGGCTGGATTTCCATGGAGCTAGAGTTATAGGCTATTGTTAGCCACCCAATGTAGCTAGGAACTGAAGCCTGGTCTTCTGAAAGAGCAGTGAGCACTCTTAACATCTCCCCAGCACCTTCTATCCAAGGTCATTATTGAAGGATTTTTAAATCTGGGGTGTGTGCGTGTTTGTTTGTGTGTGGGGTTGGGGGTTAGTTCTTCATCACACTTTGTATTTCATTCCAGGGCAGTTGCAAGGAAAGTTACAGGGCAATTGAAAAGTGACAGAACATTTCTCATTCATCATTCACTCAGGCCCTGCTGGTATTCGTGTTCTGTTCACGGGGCGTTCTGTAAGTGGGGGATTAGTTTGAGGCTCTGTTGTGGACAATACCAGTCAATTAATTCCATGCAAGATAGAAATTCTCACCTCCCTTTGGTCTCCTTGCTCACTATGTCCTTGAGGATGTCATCCCTTCTGACTGTGTATCTGTGCTGCGTGCCCACATCAGCTTAGTTTTCTGATGACACCACTGAGGTTCTTGTCTTATTAATCAATAGTCTCAGTCAGTGACGCCTCCTTTCTCCTCCTCTGACAGACTAGCCTGGCCTGAAGAGGTAATAATTACTGCTGTGATCTCAGCATGTCTCTTCTTTCCTTCCCACCCCAGAGCATGTCTGTTCGATCCTGGCTTCCCTCCTGCGCAACCTGAGAGGGCAGCAGCGGACTCGCCTTCTGAATAAATTTACCGAGAATGACAGCGAGAAGGTAGGTGACTGAGACCGGGAAGACAGGGCCAGGACCACAGTGCTGGGGAGACAGCTCCTTACTTGAGGGGTGCTGGTGCCAGTGCCTCTACCCTAAAGTATCTTCTCCAGTATCTGGGTCCATTGCTTTGGGTCTTGAAGGTTCTTATGAATTTCCATTCTTGTGTTCAGGTGTACTTTCCCCTTGGAATGCCATTAGCTCCTGGGTTGGCAGCCATGGACACGTGGGAGTTTCAGACCCCATGGAGGGAATTATAAGAGGGTTTAGGTTAGGGTGTGGTGGGGTGCACAGGACAGCTAGGTGATTGAGAACACACTTTGGAGTCAGAGGTCTGTAGTTAAAGCTATTTTGCTACTTTCAAGATATGTGGGCTGCAGACATGATTTGGGGGATAACAGCACTTGGCATGCAAGCACAGAGACCTGAGTTTAGATACCCAGAACCCATGTAAAAGCTGGGCAGGTGTGGCAGCCACTTTCTCAGAAGGCAAAAACTAGGGATCCCCAGGGCAAGCTGGCTGACTCATAACAAGGCTAGCTGGGGTCTGTGAGCTTTGGTTCAACAAGAGGCTTTGCTCCCGTAAGCAAAGTGGAGAGCAAGCAAGGAAGACCCCTGCATCAAACTCAGATGTCCACATGCACACATGCGTGCACAAAAGAAAAGATGTGTGCCGCTCTGAGCCTCACTTTCCCCCAGCTTTAGATTGGAGACATTAGTGTTCCTCTGGTAGACTTACTGACTGGGTGGGGTAGGAAGGATTAGATGAGCTCTTCCTAGGTGGCGGTGACAAAGGAAAGGATTGATAAGGAGGCTGGTGGTGATTACTACGCTAAATGAGGTTGGACAGCGTTTAAGTTGACATCTCATACCCAAACCAAAGAATTGAGCAATAACAGTAGCTACCATTTGTTGAGTGACTGCTGTGGGGTGGGGAACAAGGAGATGCCTTTACTGTGCTGTGCAGAAACTGCAGTTTATCCTAGTGTCCTTATCACACCACTTTCAGTAGAAACTGAAGCTTAGAGACACCACAGGAATTACCCAAGATCCTGCCACTGATACTACCAGAGCTGAGTACAGAAGTCTGTGCATCTGTCCACACCGTGTGTAATAGGCAGTGCCAGAGGAGTAGAAGGAAGGCTCAGAGTCCCCTTTTAACACATGAAAATTACATTCCTGCTTGTGGAGGTATGGCTGGGGCACAGCCTTCAGAGGGGTCTTGCTCTGCCTCTTTGAGCCCCTTTAGCTGTTTGTGCTGCCCAGTAGCCATGTAGCACAGCAGAGAGCATCTCAGCAGCCCTGCTGCTGCATCTGTGCTCCCATTCCCACACCTTTGTAGTAGGAGTGACATCACTTCCCCGATACCTGATAGACTTTTTCATGGTTTAAAGAAATTGTGGACATAGAAACATGGAGGGAAATGCATAAAGTCACCAAGCTTAGAGACACCACACTGCCAGGGGTTGGGGCTTGGGTGCGATCTGGTGGACTTTCTGCAGCTATGTTAGAGCAACATGATATCGGCTCCAGTGCAGAAAGATACTGCTTGCCAGGAGCCGTGGTGGTGCCAGCCTGGCGGGTAGGTCAGAAATCTGGCCGGCATCAAGGCGGCACTATGTCTGTCCTTTGAAGGTCTTGGGGAAAGCAAACCTTTCCAAACCCATTTGGTGTCCCCAGGCCATGTTCCAAGATGGCTTTGCTAGGCTGAAAACCGACTCAAGTTATTTCTGAACAGAAGTCAAAGTCTTTTTTTCAAGTTACTGAAGGAGTTTTTCTGGCACTCTCTTCTGACTCAAAAGCAACTAAAAAGATTTTACTCAGGCTTTTTTTTTTTTTTAAGATCAGCTCTGGGGCAGAATCTGAACATGAAAGGTTTCAGTTGGAAAAAAGAAATCTAAGTTCTAAGTGAATATCAAGTATGTAACTCCAAGTGCCTTCTCTTTGCAAGAAGGGGCTCAGATGTTTATTTATTTATTTATTTGTTGTTAGCACCTTGAATTCTCGGGAGTCCTAGAGGGGCCGGCACTCTTCCTTTGTGCAAGGGGCATGTGTTCAAGCTGGTGCATGCTGGGTGTGTGCTATTTTCACCAGCACCCCTTCTGCTCTGGATGAGTCCCTGATGTTCATCCCCCATGTCAGAAGTAGAAGTGGGTCTCCCTTTGCCAGCAGTGGCAGTGAAGTGGGGAGAGCATTCTTCCCTCCTCACTCCTGCCTGTGACTCTCTTTCAGGTTGACAGACTAATGGAGCTGCATTTTAAATATCTGGGTGCAATGCAGGTGGCCGACAAGAAGATTGAAGGGGAGAAACACGTATGTATCCATCCCTGCCCACTTCTTGCAAATTCCTGCCACACTCCATATGGTCCCTTGTGTGCCTCATCTCTCTACATGGGACAGATAGAGCAAAGGTGCACCTATAACCATGGGCCACCTAACATGCCATAAGGGCAGAGCCGGAGGCCACTGTGGTGTGCATATGTATTAGTTACTGTTATTGTTGTTTTGATCAAATGCCTGACTAATTAAGGGAAGAGGGCTTGATTTTGGCTCCCAGTTTGAGGTTGCACAGTCTGTCAGTCTGTAGGCATGGCAACAGAAGCATGAGGCAGCCAGTCACATTGCATCTGTGGCCACAAAGCAGCAAGAGGTGAATGTTGGTGCTGAGTTTGTTTCTTCTCTTTATTCCATCTGGTATCCCAGCCTGTGGGATGATGCTGGGTAGGTCTTCCTTCTGAAAACACCCTCATAGTCATACCCAGGTATGCTTAGCCACAGAGCCTCTAAATCCAGTGAAATTAACAGTCCTGGTGTAACTACCTTCAACAAGTAGTGAGCTTTTAGGAGGAGGGATACAGGACTAACCCAGGTCACCCTAAGACAAGCACAACTCTCAAGAGTGCCCAAATACAGTGCCAGGATTTGGTACCATGGTGACCAAGTTGTCTTGGTCAGTTGCTGGCTGCCATTGTCCTGTGGAAGTTGGGAGTAGGAGTCTAAGGAAAGGGATCCCAGGGTAGGAGAGGAGGAAGCTGAGAAGCCAGTAGATCCAGCTTCCCATACTCAGAAGGCCCAGGGAATAAAGACTCCCGTCTTTGTGACCAGGCCAAGCCCTAGGCTTCCATGGCTGGCCCCATCTTCCACTCTTGCAGCTTGCTAAGGGCCATGGGCCTGGCTGGGTTTCCTTCTTGAGGGACCACACCTACTCTTCTCTGAGGCAGCCCTCATGCTTCTCCCCTGCCTCCGTGGCATTCTGTTTCCAGCCCTATGGCTTACTCAGCACGCATCTTAATCAAGGCAGGTTTCACATTTGCCTGTTGTCCTATGTTATGACCTACGGAGACTCCTAATGTGCAGCCACTGTACAGTGTGACCCTTCCCTGCTTTTTGCAGTCTGCAGGAGCCCTGATTTTCCTTGTGATCTTGATTTTCTGAATCCCTCAGTTCTCCCCTTGAAGGGACACCTGAGGCTTTGGAGCCTCTCTAGCAGAAATATTTCGGCTCCCAGCCAGTAGTAGGCAGAGCTCTGTTCATCTACTCTGCACAGCTAGGCTGGAGCTGGGGAGGATATGGGACCTTGAGACCTGTTCCTTTGCCACTTCCTGCCCAGAACTCCCACTCTCCTACAAAACAAACCTCCAGCCTGGCAGACCAGTGGATTGTAATCGTTTCTCACTCTGAGATTTCCCTGTGATCTCTAGGCCTAGTAAGTGCTCAGATGTTTGCTGATTGATTGAATTGATTGATAGGGACTTTCTTCTTTCACACAGAGATCCAGCTGTAAGATAAAAGGCAGGAACTCTAAGTGCTGCGCTGGGCTTAGACACCTAGGCATGCCCCTCGCCCAGCTCCTCTGTTCCATCCGGTGCAGGAGGAACGCTGAGTGTCTGACAGAGCACCACAGTAAGAGAGGCTTTCTCTGTGGGAATGACAGCCAGCACAAATGAAGGTTCTCTAGCTCTGTGTAGGAACAGCCATGACACTGCTGGAACTCCAGCCCTGCCGCAGCCCCAGAGAGAACCTGCTGGAGTAGATTTAAAGTGGCAGAAGAAAGCCTGAGAGGCAGATTGACGCTTTGAAGTTGCTGCCAGTCATGGCTTGTGCCTGTTCCCCATGTGGCTCCTAGGTCCCTTCTAGCTTAATGTTTCACTCAGGTTCACTGGGCCATCCTTTAGTGACTGCTGTTTTTGACAATGGGATGGATTAGAAGCCTGAGGAGAAGACCTGGAGATGCAGCACAGTTGGTGGAGTGCTTACATGCCCAAAACCCTGGGGTCAGTCCCCAGCACCACAAAAACTGGGTATGATGACACTTTTATTTAATCCCAGCACTTGTATGGAGAATGCAGAGGGACAAATTCAGGGTTCTCCTCAGCTACATAATGAGTTTGAAGCTAGCCTGGGCTACATGGAACACTGTCTCAAACAAACAAAAAACAAAACCGAAAACTACCTAACAGGAAGGATTTGTCCTCTGGGGAGGGGAGAAGAGAGAAGAGGCCAAGCCTAGTAGAAAATGACAAAAATGCATGTGGGGAACCAGAGAGGCATGGATTTCACACCAGCTCTGCTACTTCTGGCTCTGAGCTCCTAGGCAGCTAACTTGCCCTATCTATGGTTTTGTCTTCAATCTGTAAATGAGAGTAGGTGTTCCTTTTGGTGACTGGAAACCAAGTGTAAGCGTGGCTTCACTTAGTAGAAGCCTCTACCATGTGGCCTATCTTCCACTGGATTTCCGTGTCATCTCAGCAAGCCAGCAGTCCTTTCCCTGAACACCCACCCTTCCTGCCTGCTGTCCCAGAATGGCGTGCTGGCACAACCGGGTGCTTTGTGTGTGGTGGGATATAGACACTCCAAGGAAGACCAGTAGACAGCTGGACACTGGGAGCTTGCATGTCGTTGTTAGGGCCCTTGGCATGCTTCCCAAGATTATCCATTATCTGCATTGAAGAGGGTATGAAATTGATTCGCACTGATGGAGAATGACGGCCGCAGCCGCTCTCCCAACCCCCAGCAGGCTGCTATGTGCCACAGACTCAGGCCCTGCCATTCACTGACAAACATCTGTCTCCTTGGTGCCAAGGCCGTTTTGCTGGGCACTGGCAAACATTCCAAGGCCATTAGTGCTCAGCAGCCTCGTGCTGCTCCAAGAGCCAAGGCAGGCGGAGCCCACTCGTAAGTGGTGTTTGCTGCCAGCACTTGGGCTCTGTCTTGGCAGATGAAGCCGCCTCATGGGTGTCACGTCACAGAGCAACACAACCTCCTTGTCACCCCTTCCTCCTGTTGTACTCTCTTAAGTCATAAACAATCCCATTACAGATGTCCTACCTACCACCAAGTGGGACCTCTGCAAGCATTGCTGATGTGAACACTATTTCTAAGGCATCTGGATGACAGTGACCCTCAGATTAGTAAAGCCTACAAAGATACCCATTCTAGATGACAGAATCAGATGTTGGCTTTGCAGTGTCTCTAAGCCACCTTTCCCTGGAACCCTCCATCTCCCTGAGTGCGGTGCACTTGTGTGTGGTCTGCACTTGACCAAGATTCAATGGAGAGAATCCAGTCATTGGCAAATGTTGATCAGACTCCTGCTCTGGGCCAGGTGCTGGCCAGGGCGAGAGGCCCAAGTCCCAATTAAAGACCCAAGAGTGGTGTGCTGCTGGGGAGGGCTAGGGATCCAGGGGGCAGCTAGAACCACCTTTGCAACTCTGTAATTTTTTCACATGCACACCAAGTAGGGATGGGGTGTTTCCAGTCTACTGCCAGACCCTGGGAAAGGAGAGCGAAGACCAGGGAACTAGGCTCAGTGCCAGGCCTTCCCCTGGCTCCTTGGCTTTGATCACATAACTTCACTGCCAACCCCCCACACCTCCACCCCCACCTATTTTTCTCCCTTGGTGGCCTATGGTTTTTAAGGTGTTTCAATTTTTGTTCTTGGAGAAATTGGGTAGGTAGCAGTATATTAAAAGTAATGCCAAATAGGAAAGCCATAGCCCATGCCCACACCTAGGAGGCAGGCAGAGAGCCTTTTGTTTCCTTATCTTTTGGAGGTCCCCTATTAGCTTCCATAGTTTGGTCTGACACTAGTCCCCTTCTCTGCCTCCCCCACCTCCAGCCTTGTCCTCTTGTCTTGGGTCTTACAGCTAGTGCCTCCTGCAAGGTCAGATCTCATTATGTATGAGCCCTCCTCGCAGAGTGTTCAGCCCCTTTCATGGCTGGTAGGTGGTGTGCTTGTCGTTTGTTTCCTCTGTGCCTGTGATCTGTTCTGAACATTTGCACCCTGATACTGAGCCTAAGGAAAGAGTCCCTTGAGGGAGTTCAGTGTCTGCTCTTGGGTGTTGAGGATGGAAGGATCTCCCTACTGTCACATTGTTCCATAACTTTCATATTTTGCCTCTAATGTTTAGTTAAAAAAAAAAAAAATTCAGCCAAGCATGGTAGCCTACATTTTTATTCCCAGCTCTCGGGAGGCAGAGGTAGGCAGATCTCTGAGTTCAAGGCCAACCTGGTCTACAGAGTGAGTTCCAGGACAGCCAAGGCTATTAACACAGAGAAACCCTGACTCAAAAAATATATAAATAAGGTTTTGAAGGATTCACTCCTCCATTGACGATACACACACATGGATTCCTGTGTAACTGCAGCAGTACCGTAGGGTTGGTTGATGGTGGCATTCGTATAATTTTGTTGCTTTGCAGTGCTAGAAATGGAAGCCAGGGCCTTGCACATGGACAAATGTCTCCTGTGGAGCAGCGTCCCCAGCCCTACGGCTTAATGCACTAAGGAAATACACGTGTGCTTGGAAGCATGCACTGGACTCTTCTAGCACTGAGTCATTATATGCATTTTTCAGTTCATATTATATTACTACAACAGCATGTAACTAAAAGAGAGCGCCCAATGTGTTCAGGCTGTAGCCAGTGTCCTTGAGATCCAGAGTGAAGTTGGACATACCCCAGGGGCTCCTGGTTAACAAGATCTGAACTTTTAAAGGCCATGTAATGATTCCAACTCTCCCAGCAAGCAGCAGCCCTCGTGATCAGTAAATATCCAGGGCGCTTGTCTCAGCAGATTTCACTGGGCTCCCCAAACAGGCTGAAGCCCAGAAAAGACCAAGATCCCTGTGGGTTCGATGTGCAGAAGCTGCCGTCAGAGCAAGACGTAATTAGATAGGTGCTGGCAGGGATTTCTGAAAGAGGAGGAGAGCCTTCGAGAGAGTCTTTTCTTTCTTAGTTCCTGGGAAAATTATACTCAGCAGGTTTATTCAATAAAGTGTTCTCACCACATACTTTGCACCATAATGACTTACAAATTGCATGCTAATTTTGCCACAGTTAAATCATTCCAGGCTTTATCCTGCAAAGAAAAAGATGGACTCTGTAATGAAACAGTATCCACAGGACTTGATATCTTAAGCAGGCCAACTGTTTCTTCAACACCCAGACCTCACTTGAAAATATGGGTGAACAGGATGGGGTGGGGTGGAGTTATTGTGTGGGGTGCATGACCCTGAGCACCAGGTGAAGATGCAGACAGTGAGAGCCTGGCTGCCACTATTCTACTAGCTATGCTGGAAGCTTGGAAAGCAAGCTTTAAAAACGAGAGCACATCCTGCTGAGAGTTCCTCTCAGCTCATCTGTAAACCAGTGCCTCGCAGACTTATCAGCCAGTAAAGTTGCCAGTAGAAGCTAGTGGGCAAGGGGAGGGCTTCGTGGTATCTTTTCCTCTCTCCTACTTTCCCTTTGTGGGATGCCCAGTTTCAGGCATAGGCCCCTTTGGTGTCTCCTGCTCCTCAGCCACTCATTTCCAATCAGAAGAGAAGTTGGCAGCTCTGAGTTCTGGACCCACACATCTGCTGCTTGTCTTACACAGTGGCCTTGAGCATTGTTTTGCTTTCTGGCCTGGATCCTCCCTCACTGAGGCTGATACCTCACCTCCCTGCCACTCCCAGGCCTGTTGTAGGGTCTGCTAGAATCAAGGCTGTACTAGCCCCCCACACACCTCTGCAGGCTCACAGCCAGTTATACCTGGGTGTCACCCATAGGCTCTTCTGACCCGTTAAGTCAAACCTAGAGTTACCTAGAGTGGGGACATTATAGGGCCATTCACCAGTGTAACAAATTAGACCCTGGAAGCCATCCGCTTATTCTTGCCACACATTCATCAGGTAAGCTCTCCCTGCAGTGGCATCCACCATCCCCCTTCTCACTACCAAGGGCTTCGTCACAGGTGACCATCATCACTTCCTTTTGCTTTCACACAGCACCCACCTGACTAATCTCCCTAGCTCTACACTGCTCCCTATGGTTATCTCTCACCCTTACCCAGAGAATGTCTAAGTGGATGCTCACTTAGACCACCCCCAAATACACACACACACACACACACACACACACACACACACACACACACACACACAGACGAGTCACTATTGTGATGCCATCTTCTCTTGGAGGTGAATCTATACCAGGCCCTGCCACATGCCTCATCCATCACCGCATGAAGAAGCCACTTGTACCTCCCTGAACTTGTGCTTTCTCAAATCTGCACGAGCCAGGCATGATAGTAGTGTACACCAAAATCCCAGCATTCAGGAGACTGGGCCAGAAGGATCTCATCCAAGGCTAAAACAAACACCTGCTAGACATTTGCCCATTTTGTCTTGTCTGCCTAGAACACTTAGGTCTTCTGCACCCTGCCCTGCTGCAAGCTGGCTAGCCCTTCAGTAGCCCTCCGTGCTTGGATGTGTAGACAGTCATTAGATGTAGTATTCTCTCACAATTCTTAGAAAACCCATCCCTGGGGATGCCGGGAGCATCTCCTTAGTGCTAAGCACACCTGCACAGCAGCCTCAGGGTGGAGATTAGAGACTTGCCTCCACCTAGAGATCACAGTGCCTCCCTTGAACCCACTGCCTGGGGTCACTCAGTACATTGATGAGAGCAAAAGTGTAAGAGCACTGAGCTTGTAGTGCTGGGGCCCTGAGCACCAGTAGCCCTTGGCATAAAAAAGGAGGCTGTTTGTCAGAACTCTTGTCACAAGTGCTTCTGATCTGCATGCTGGTATATCTTTCTCTAAACCAATGGAGTCTTCACTAGTTGGGTTTGATTGTACTTTCTCCCCCAATAGAATGGTCATTTTCTGATAACACCTGCAATAGCGAAAACTCTGCTTCTCAATACTGGTTGGCTTGTTCTCCATTGTCAAAGGAGCATGGGATACTTAAGGTCTTTGTATTTTAGGGAAAAGAAGGCACCATGGTACTGAGGAGCCTGGTGTAACCCAGGTTAAGCACCAGCTCTGCCACACACAGAGTGAAAAGTACCCTGTGTTGTAGGATAAGTGAGGCTGCTTGTGGGAACCTGGACCATGCAAGCGTGCCATGTGTAGTCAGCCTCTTCCTTATAAGCAGGGCCCTGGCCTGGGAGCCTTGGAGCTGCCGTCCACTGGCTATGCATGTACACACACACACACACACACACACACACTCACACACTCACTCCTAGACTATTTCCCAACCTCAGCTTCCCGAAGCTGAGAAGACACAGCTTCTAGGATCCTTCTTGAGCTGTGTGTTCTATTTTAGAAGCTTTTGGAGGAAGGGCTTCTTTGGGGGTGTTTGCACCTCTCTTGTCTCCATTTACCACCTACATTTCCAAGCTTGCTTTGGACTTGGGGAAGAAGCTGGCACCACTGGATGATGGGGTGTCGTTGCCTATCCCTACAGAGCAGGCACTTCCAGTTGGGGCTGCATGTTGAGGCTCAGAGGAAGCTGTATTGTCTTCACAGCAGCCTCTTTTTGACTGTCCTCTTCCATCAGCCAGGGACAACTCACTGCCTGTCAGGGCAGATTAAAAATGGCATCCTCAGAGCACTTCTAGGGCTTGACCAGAGAGGTACGTGGGAAGCTGGTAGTTCAGCTGTGCTTCCAAAGACAGATTAACATTTAAAGTGGAGATGCAGCTGAAGGAGAGAGCACACCAGCCTGCAGTAATAGCACCTTGACGCTCCACATTCCACCTCCCTGGTATCTTTGGCGATGAATCTGTTTATTTTAGCAACCCTCCGACAGGCTTATGCTGCTGGGAACTGCAATCTGTTCCACTTACAATGCACCATTCAATTACCAACTAAGATTTTATCCCAGCCCTCTTGTACAGAATGAACAAAACAAAACCTATCAGAGTGTCTTCTCACTGTCTCTCAAATTGCATATGGAATTTTCTAATCTAGATGTATTTCTACACACACACACACACACACACACACACACACACACACACACACACCACCCACCATGCTTTTACAGGGTCTCCTGTATGCCAGGCTAGCATTAAAATCTGCTGTGTAGCCAAAGATGGTCCTTGGTTTCTGGACCACCTGACTGTAGTACTGGGATTGCAGGTGTATGCTGCCACAGTGGGGTTGCATCCCTGCCCTGCTCTCATTTTTAAATTTCTTCTTTACTGGGAGAAAGACAGCCCAAGAAGTCCTATGTTTAATTCTCCTGATTTACGTTAATTCCCACATAACTTGGGCACAGTGACCCGGTGCTCAGCCGCTGATGCTGGAGCGGGTCCATGCTAAGACTTTCCATTCTTTTGCATTGTGAAAGGAAACACAGATTGGAGGCAGTTGTGAGCTCTCTGCTCCGGCTCCACCACTTGCTGCAGTTGAGCTCTGTGGCCTACCTAAGGAGACCAGAGCTTCCATGTGGAACACAGATATAGTTGTGGTTCTTACCTCTTGGGGTTCAGAGGAAGAGCTGTGACTCATCCAGGACAGTGCCTGACACTCAGGAAATTGTGCCTCTTAGCTGAAAGTGAAAAGACTAAAAGGAAAGGCCTCAGACCAGGGAAACATGCTGCGCTGTCTCCCACTGGAGGTCTGTGATGGTCACAAGACACCTCTCAGATTTTCTTTCTGGGATTTGAAGGAGACACCTGCTACACATGCCCAACATCCCACACAGCAAAGAAGGCTATGCTTAGGGAGCACTTCCTGCTGCAGCTGCCAGATCACTTTTACTTCCTGTGTGTGATGGCATATCAACTACTGCTTCTTTTGCTTCCCCTAAGCGGTGAGGACATGTGTGTGCTCTGTGTCACCAAACCTACAGCCCAGTTTTGTAATGGGCTAGATAACGTACCATCTGCATAGATTGGCCTCACTGCACACCACTTTCTAGGGCACTTCTGAAGCTCCTGGGGTGGCCTCCTGCTCTTCAGAAGCCAACCTCAGTCTCAGCAGGGCAGTGGCTATGCTTTTCCTGGGAATGAGCTATCATTTTCTCTGAGATCTGCATTTGGATCTGCATTTGGAAGTTCTCCTTTCCAGTCCTAAGGCTGTGTGTTTGGAGTTGAACATTGAATGGACTGATGTTGGGGTTGCTCCAAGGAAAGGAGAAGAGGAACAGATGTCACTTGGTGTCGCTCTCTTGGATCTGTGCTTTCTAGAAAACAGCATGGAGAACCTGCAGGCACAGAGTCCTGTTCAGTTAAAAGGTCGGGTTATAGGGAAAGTGTGACAGGAAGCGCTGTCGAGGCCCTGGGCCATTGAGAGGAACGCAGGCAGATGGCCCAGCCTCGTTCTGGAGTCCTGTACTCTATCATCTTTGTTTGTTATTCTGAAATCAGTGCCTGCTGGTCGCTGATGTGCTGTGTGGAGAGCTCAGTTGCAGGTCTATGTCCCAGTGCTTCCAGGCTGGCCTTGGGAGGTGGCCCTGCTTGGGCCAGTGTGTCTTTTCCTGCGGGGAGTAAGGAGTAACTGTGCCTGACACCAGAGGCCACCTGCAGGGGCTCAGCTGCTCCCTTCAGTGGGTGGGTGGTGTAGCAGTGGCCATTATTCATACTGCCTTCTGTGTTCCTACCACATAATAATCTATCAGAACTAAGTGAGCTGCTGGTGACTGGGAGCTCATCAGCAAAACCATTCCCCTGTTCCTTACCGTCATTCTGTCCTTGCACGACACCCCACCACTGCACTCTCCGGGCCAACCAGGCTGACACCTCTTCACCGTTATTCCTGTCTGCTTGTTATGTAGTGTTTTGTTTGTTTTTTGAAAAGGGGCCTCATTATGTAGACCAGGCTGGCCTCATCAAAATCGTGGAGATCCACCTTTTGTTTGTGTGTCTAGAATGAGACTCAGTCAGATCCCTGCTTAGACGCTCTGCCTGTCCTGACTCCCTCAGGCCTTGTCTAGCCTCTGAGTTCTCACAGGATTCACCCAGGACTTGTGTCCTGTGTCATGCAGTCTTCAGAGATGGTTTGCTCCTGTGTGTTAAGCTCCTTACACTGAAAGTGCCTCAGAAATGTGCACTATGGCCAGGCACACATCTTTAAGCCCAGCACTTAGGAGGCAGAGCAGGCGGAGCTCTGTGAGTTCGAGGACAGCCTGGTCTACAGAGTGAGTTCCAGGACATCCAGAGCTATACAGAGAAACCCTGTCTTGTAGAAGAAGAAAGGAAGGAAGGAAGGAGGGAAGGAAAGAAAGAAAGAAAGAAAGAAAGAAAGAAAGAAAGAAAGAAAGAAAGAAAGAAAGAAAGAAAGAAGAAAAGCGAAGAAGAAAGAAGTGTGTGCTATTGTGTCCACCTCTTCACTCCCACCTCACAGCCAAGTGTGCGGTGGATAATTGCAGGGATTCCAGTCCCTCCAAAAACCTTCTTTCCCTTTCTTCTTCCTTCTTTTCATTTTTCTTTCTTTTTTCCCCTACCTTAGGGTAATAATATTGCTACTGGATACCTAGTAAGGCCAGGTCCTGAATTCTACTGTTATCATTTCCACACAACAGTGGATTGGACAAGTGTCCCGTCTTCAGGGAGTCTGCATTCTGTTAATAGGCAATTACGTAATAATGAGCAATTTCACCTCTGTGTGCCTTGGTTTCTGATTTGTACAGTGGGATTAATAATCCCCTCCCTCTCCCCTTTAATTTCACTCATAAGGATATGTGTGTGTAATAAAACTTTAAACTCTGTGGCCATGTGGAAACACATGGTATGGGCACCAAATGCTTTTGTGATTGGAAGTCAGGAGTTGATTTCCTTCCTGCCCCCACACACAGAGCAGGAAGTTAGGATCTGAGTGAGAAGAGGATGAGGCTCTTTATAAACTGTGACATCATTGGTGCTCTGTGACTACCAGGTAAACATTAACAATTACCAGATTGCCAAGAAATTGGCTACTAAATGAGGCTGAGGATCCATGGTGATGATCCCCAGACAGAGTGGGTCTTCAGCCTGCAGCCCTCCATGCCTTGTAGACAGGCCTTTAGGGGTGAGATGAAAAGTGGCCTTGTGTTGCTGCAGGCTGGCCCCCTGGGTAAATAAAGAAGTGCATTATCTGCAACTAAGTGGTCTCTGAAGGGCTCCTGCTGGAGATTGACGCCATGTGCTCAGCCTTCCCATTCCACTGTCCCCAGGGCTCTGTCAGTGACAAGAGCCTATGTTGTCAGAAAGAACCATGACCATAAAAATAGCCAGGGAATTAGGAAATGGGTCATTGTCACAAATGTGGGCCCAGCACTTGTCATCTTAGACTGGTCCACAAGTCGAGCAGACTCCGTGTGTCCTCTGCTCTCTGCACTGGGGCTCATAGCCTCAAAGCCGCCTTATTGTATTCACCTTGAGCCCCACCCAGTTTTTGGAGCTCACAGTCCACCCTGATATCCACTACCTACATGGATGATAACAGAGCCTGTGGCAGAGGTGTGCAGGGGGAGGTCACGTTGTCCCAAGTGCTGGGGGTTGGAGGAGGAACAGGTGAAAACTTTCAATGATCAGGGAGGGCTTTCTGGAAGAGGTTGCTTTAAAACAGTGCAGGTTTGAGAGGCACTCAGGTCCATGTTGGGAAACACAAGGTCAAGCTGGGGGTTAGCATTCTCCAGGCAGTCTACGCTGCTTGTCCACAGATGGGGGGGGGGGTGTTCTGGAAATGCTTCAGTGCCAATGATGAGTGATGAGTAAAAGCTGCGGAATCCCATGCTGTAAGAGGGAGAATGGTGTGGTTTGTGAGTGGTGTCTCTGTAAGCCTGTTGTGTTGGGATTTGTTTTTAAAATAAGAGTTGGCTGCAAAGGGAGAGGGGTCCAGACAGTCTGGCAGGTCTGGAGAGAGCCTGTCATCACTTTGGAAGTGTAGAGGGATGATGGACTGTGAGCAACAGTGGGAAAGTTGCATCTTGCCCCAGACATAATGGAAGCAAGGGAGCCCACGTGCCAGTGCCATTATCTGGACACTGAGGCAGGATGGCAAGGAAGGGACTAGGTTCATGGGATTCAAATGGAGAAGGGTGTGTCTTACAGAGAAGTAGTGTGTGAAGGCACAATTAGAACGAGACCAGCCTGGTCTACAGAGCTAGTTCCAGGACAGCACCCAAAGCAACAGAGAAACCCTGTGGGAGGAAGGGGGGATTAGTGAAGAGTGGGAAGCCTGGAGCAGCTCATTTCCTGAAGTCAAAGGAACAGGCAGGAAAGAAGCTGTGGGGAAGAGGGGAGGGGGAGAGGAGGGTGTAAGGGGAGGCGGACCAGAGAGTTTTATAAAGAAGTGACTGGCAGTTGAAAGCACCTGACACACAGATGAAGGCTGTGTAAGAAGAGAACCACTACCTCCCTTCATGCGGTCATTGCACTTTGTCACTGTGCCCTATACCTATGTGCAACTGTGGTGTGTCAAACATTTTGTGTGTGTGAGAGAGAGAGAGTGTGGTGCAGTTGCATGTGTGTGTACATGTACAGGGGAGGGGTCAGTCTCTACCTTTTTTTTTTTTTTTCTGAGACAAGGTCTCTCTGAACATCGAGTTCACCAATCGGGTTATCCTGGCTGGCTAGTGGGCTCCAGGGATCCTGTGTCTGCAGCTCCACACCCCAGCGCTGATTACAATTGTACACCTAATGCCAGCTTTTTCCTTGGGTACTAGAGACCTGAACTCAGGTCCTTATGCTTGTGTGGCAAGCATGCCTTTAATCCTACGACTTGGGAGGTAGATGCAACTATGTGAGTTCTAGGCCAGCCTGATCTCCATAGCAAGATCCATGATACAGAGAGACCCTGTCTCAAAACAAACAAAAAAATAAAATAAATGATAAAAAAGAGAAAAGCTGATACTAGCTTAGCCTATGTCCCTTCAGCTTTCCTGGGATAGAATATGCAGATGAATGAGATCATTTTGGCCTCAAGTCATCAGAAAGGAAAATGACCTTTGAACTCGCCATTCATGGCCTCCGTGGTCCATGTGGAATGAGGAATACCAGAAAGATGCTTCAGGACAGGTGGAGACGAGGGCTCTTCCTGCTATGTGGTGACTGTGTAGGGTGGCAAGACAGGAGGCTCATCCTTTGTCTGTCCAAGTGCTGTCCTGCTTCTATCCCATGCTTGTTTGTTTTCAGGACATAGTGCGACGTGGAGAGATCATAGACAACGACCTAGAGGATGAGTTCTACCTGCGGCGCCTAGATGCAGGCCTCTTCATTCTACAGCACATCTGCTATATCATGGCTGAGATCTGCAATGCCAACGTCCCCCAGGTAGGAGGACTCTCTGCCTCTTTCCTGGCCACCTGCACAGGCAGAAGCCCAGCACTCTCCTGCAGTCCCCTCACCTGTGGACCTTGTTTTGGGTGGAGGGAGGATGACACTGTACCCTGGTGATTTTTTTTCTTCATCCCATTCTTTGCCTTCCTTATTAGATTCGCCAGCGGGTTCACCAGATCCTGAACATGCGTGGCAGCTCCATCAAGATTGTCAGGCACATCATCAAGGGTGAGTTGGATGCTTCTGGGTCGCTTCTCTGGGGGCTGCTCAGGGGCTTGCTGGACTCCATCAGTGTCCCTGGAAACCAGTGCTCCAGATGTTCTGGACTGAGAGCATGCAGCAAGCTCTTCCCCGTGCCAGGTCGTCTGTGTCAAGCACAGACGGCTAACCTGTGGCTCTGTCTCTCTCCCCTTCCAGCTTCACAATTACACTCACTAGGACTCAGGACCATCTCCTTTTAAAACACCTAGGTGGGAGGTGGCTCAGCAATAAAGTGCTTGCCTCACATAGCATGAGGACTTGAGTTCAGATCCCCACCACCCATGTGCAGGGTCAGACACACATTGGAAGTTGGAGACAGGACCCTGGAGCTTGCTAGCCAGCCAGTCTGGCTGAATCACTCAGTTCAAGTTCACTGAGAAAGGTGACCAGCTTCAACCTCTGTCCTCTACATACACTCATACACAAAGGTGTGTGCACACACAAACACACATTTACATATTACACCCACACTAAAGCCAAAACAAAGCAGAAAACAAGGACATGGTTCTTAATTGCATATTAGGGCAGAGAACAAGGGCATGACAAGAAGCCACTGGAGCTCTGTAGGCTGTGACTCTGAGGTGGTGGCTTGCCTCTCCCCCTATACCAGCATCGTCCCTTTCCTTTGTTCATAATGAAGAATGTGGGAAGATTGGGCGAGGTGCTGCTGGCTTTTTAGTGGACACTGAGGGTGAGCATCCCTCCTTCCCCCATTCTCTGTGACATCTCCCAAGTGCCCTTGGGTGTTGGTCCGGACCTGATCAGGCTAGAGTAGCTCTGGAGAGGCCTGTGGTCACCCAATGAGCCTCATTCACAGGCAGGACTGTCTATACTGAGCTCAGGCTGCAGCAGCAACATTGGCCACTCAGACATTAGCTGAGACATGACGGGTGTAGATGGTCAGTACGGTCACTGCACAGTTCGGGGCCCTGGTGGGTGGGTAGAGCACAGACAGAACCACTTTCCTCTCTGGACCTTGATCTGCCCACTGCTGAGGGAAGGGGTTGGGCCACATTGACTCAGAGGCCTTGCCTTTCAGTTGCTCATAGCCCCCCTTGCAGGTAGAGAAGGGGGAGCTGTCCACATAGAAAGAGGGGAGGCCATGGGGCCAGCTCCAGGTCTGCCTCCTGTCTCAGACTCTATGCATCATGGGGTTGAAGGAGGTGGCTGTGCTGGTTGATGGGAGCTATTTGAGTCTCAATAAGCTCAATAAATGATGGTCATAAAATGTTAGTTAATTATGCTTATCATTGCCATCAGTGAGGCTCAGCTGAAGGGCTGTGGGAGGCCTCACAAGAGAAGTGGCGTGAAGCAGGTCTGTGGGGCTGAGCTAGTGACATTCCAGGAGGAAGGAAGAGTGTGAGTGAGGGCATGGGGCTGGAAGCCATATGCTTGGCACAGCCTTACCAGACTATGGGTGTGGTACCTATTATGTCCCTCCTGCTGATGAACAGTTACAAGGCCTTGGTGTCTGCTCTCTTCTCCAAAGAGGAGGGGTAGAGTGGCCTAGGCACTGTGGGGGGACCCCGGGCCTCCCCTTCATCATCAGAGCCTCATGAATTGGGCTAGTGTCAGCTAGTCTCCTCCGAGGGTGGGGCTGTGGTAACTGCACCTCCAGCCTTTAAATGGCATTTACTGCCAATGCCCACGTATGCAATTAGAGCTTTTGATTACCCTCAGCTCTGCTGTCTTGCTCTCAGGCTTCTCCCTGCACCTCCATCCCTCTAGTCAAAACAGCAAGCGCCCAACAAGGAAAAAGTGTTGGTAGTGGCTTGAAACGTAGTAGGTGGATGTTTTCCCTTCTGAACTGTTACGTATGCCTTGGGTCATTCAAAACATCCTGCTCAAGTCTGCCTCTGCCAGCCTCTGTGCTGGCTCACCCTAGGTGCGGACTATATTCACTGAGGGAGAGGCCGATGCAGCTACTCTCTGCTGTGGCTTCCTTTTCCCCAGCTCTGACTGGACTCCACACACTCCTTTCATGCCCAGTTCTCTCAGCTTGTGCTACAGCCGGCACCGCAGGGAGTCCCGCCCATTCTGACTCTCTTGAATTCCTCCCCTCCTCTCCATCTGTATCCTTCCAAGCCCTTTATCACAGTCAGTAATTATTTTTATTTATGTGTTTGTTTACTCATTTGATCTGTCTTGTGCATTAAAATGGAAGCTCCATGGTGTAAGGCATTGTTGCTGCCTATTTGCCATGTCTTCTCCTACCTCCTGGGGCAGCGGGGCTCATAATGGGAGCCCAACAGTGTACTCCACACTGCTCATTGAAGCCCTCCTCCGATTGGGATTAATGGAGCAGACTTCTAAGGATATCCCAGGCAAGGAGCAGAGGGCAGAGATTAGGCAGGCTTCAGTGATCTGGACTAGACCCCAGCAGGTGGGGCAGTGGTATTATGGCAGGTTATTAATTCTTTGGGTACATAGTGAACTTGGGATACATGCAGTAACAGTATCACCTTGTTTGCCAGCAGCCAGTAGACATCTCACTAGAGCTCACAAGATGGTTTGGGCCTTTGAAGTCATTAGTGTGCGGGTGACAGTTACAGGCAGGGGACTGGACACCATTACTTGGTTGAGAAGGCCTGCAACATGATGCTAAGCATTGTAATAAAAGGGTCTCAGCTCCGCCCTGCAGGCCTGCTCTGCCGCTCCCATGCCAGGGGGAGCCTATCCTTGTTCCCTGTGATGCGCAGCCTGTGCCGCATATATGAGCCCCTCACGGGGTGCAGCAGAGCCTGCAGGCTGGTCACTTGGCAGTGTGAGGTCAGTGTTGAGATCAGAGGGACATTTCGGTGAATTGGGGTTGGCTGTGTGCATGCCACCCCACCCCAACCCACCCCAACCCACCCCACCCCACCCCACGGAGCCTGCCCTGCTCTCCTTTCCATCCCCGCCTCTCCCCTACCTCACCATCAAAATGAGTGAAGAAACAAAGCCTCATAAAGGAGACCAGCTCATCACTCTGTCTGCTTTGATTTTAATTTTGTTTTTCAGTTTGGGTTGCTTCCTTTTTTTTTTTAACATACTAATTAGATGAGAGCTTTTTTTTCTTTGATTTTTATGGCCTACATATTTCCTAAGTTTTGCTGGCAGGATGACAGCTGATGTATCCCTTGAGGTCTCAGGAAACCGCTGATGAGGCAAGCCCAGCAGGGGACTTTTCCCAGGGTTTTCAGTCCCCTTTTTCATGGTTTTCCTCCCTCCTTTTCGGGGGGTGGAGGGAGCAGGGGGGCCAAGATCACGGGAATAATTGATGGCTCATTAAAGCCCTGCTCTCTGCAGACTGCTTACTTGGCGCTCCTGGGTCCAGCCAGCCCCAAACAGGCGGACAGGCCTAAAGACCACAGGCCCTTGAAGGAACTGAGAAAGGCAGTCCCCACTATGGGCTCCTTCTGGCCTCCATCTTTGATACCTGGCACAGAGTAGCGCATGTTCACTGCAGAGTGGGCTGTGTACCAAGATGGGTCTCCAGGCTTCTCTGTGACAGGCCAAAAATCCAACTCCAAAGGAAAGAGTCCCCCCCACTGATCCCTACTCTTAGCCACACTTCTTGGGCTTGGCTGTTGTTTTGGTTTTAGGGGTTTGTTTTGCTTTGTTCTTAGTTTTAGTTTTTGAGACAGGGCCTCCTTCTGGAGCCCAGAAAGATCTTGAACTTGTGATCCTCCTGCCTCCTGAGCAGCTATGATTACAGACACATGACACCAGGCCAGGCTTAGCCACACTTGCCATGTGTTACCTCTGGTCTTCCAGAAGCCCCGGTGTGCAGGATGATCCACTGAGCACATAAGAAGACCGAGACTGCTGGGGTTAAGTGTTGTCACTCACCCATGTCAGGCAGCATTCGTGCCTATTATGAGACTGAAGTATACTGGGTAGAGTCTAAGTGCAAGTGACCATTGCATGGAGTCCTGGCTTCCTCAGCCTGGGACTGAGGAACTGAACCAGCAGTTAGCCATGGCCAGTACAGCCTCCATACAGTAACGAGTGGTTATCTTACCAAGCAGGTAACATGGCCAGCCATGAGGCCCACCGCCAGCAGCACTTTCCTTTCTTGGAGGATATACTTAATAAGCCCCCTGGCCCAGCGAAACGTCCTGCTAAAGCATGTCACCAACCCCAGTGTTGTCAAGCAAGCACTGTGGACCTGAGGAACGTGCCTTGGCAGTTGCTGCCTCGTGCTTGGTTGAGGTCTTCGGTGTGGAGATGCTGGCCTACCCACCCCTCCCACTTCCTTCATCCTGAATCTCTGACTGCGCTGTGTGCACTGACCCAGGCCCCTGCCTGGAAAACAGCTTTCCCTGTGCCCTCCCTGCCCTCTCCCTTTCTCTCTCAACATAAACAGAACAGCTTGTATTCCATGTCTATGTGGTAAACCTGCTGTCTAAAGTTTGCTTTAATATTTATGCGTTCAGCACTGCTGCCTGGGTTTGAGCTCCATCAAAGCCCGTATTCTAAGAGCATTTCAAATGCTGTGGGAGTAGGGAAGGGAGTTGATGTCTGCTGGCTGCCTCTCTCTAGCCCACCCCTCCTCCCCTTCTCTTCCCCTGGTCCTCAGTCACTCTCTCTTCCCCGCCCTAGAGTGCTCCCTTCAGCTAGCATCTCTTCTCTTCACACACAGCAGAGAGAACTCTCCTCAAGACCTCTAGGAGGAATCTGTTCAATATTTATCACCTGCTGCAGCCGCTGAAATAACCGGCAGTAGCCAGCACCAAGATCTGCTCCAACCAGAATTCCAGAAACAAAGATGGAGGATGAGGGCCCAGCTGTACTGTGGGTACAAGCTGCCAGATGGAGGGGACAGTGCAGAAGCCTGGGCTGGGTCATTGTACCTGCTTCCGGGTATGGCCTGCTCCCTGTGGGACTCTGTCCAGTCCCTGCCCTCTGGTTTGCTATGTGTTTCTGAGAGCTGCTCTGTGGCCTGACAGAGGAGCAGGGCCCAGCCAGCCCACCACACACCTGCCCTGGCTGCTAAAGCCTTTGTGGAGCAGCTTTGGGAAGCTCCGGGAGCAGTTTTCCCAGAGGTCAGGAGCGGCCAGGGCAGATGTTACTTAGAATGGCAAATGCTGCTTTGGGGACCAGCCTCACCCCTACTTCTTTCCACTGCTCATTTTTTTTTTTTTTCTTTTGGTTTTTCGAGACAGGGTTTCCCTGTGGCTTTGGAGGCTGTCCTGGAACTAACTCTTGTAGACCAGGCTGGCCTCGAACTCACAGAGATCCTTCTGCCTCTGCCTCCCAAGTGCTGGGATTAAAGGTGTGCGCCACCAACGCCCGGCTCCACTGCTCATACTGATTCTGGGTAAATTCCAGCTCCTCTCGAGCCCATACTTAGGCAAGTCGCCTCATTTCCTTTGAATCCTCAGTTGTTGCTTCTGAACAGGACTGGCCCACTCTTTGGCCTGCCTATGGTTGTGGTAGCCATTAAATCAGCCACATCTGGAGAACCTCCCACCCAGTAAGTGTGACTGTTCCCAGACTGGGGCCCAGGAGCCAGCCTTGCTTCGCCCTGCCACAGCCTGATTGAGAGACCTGCTAAGGTGGCTGTGGGGACAGGGCATTCACAGCCTTAGCAGGGCTCAGCAAGGGGGCTTGACACAGACTGGCATTCTCTGTTCTGTGCTTCTGGGATGAGGTCCCAGGGAAATGACTTGGAGTATCCATTGAGAATTGAAACAGTATGGTGATCACACTGGGACAGCAGAGTGTATGGGCCTGGGTACCACTCCAGAGTTCTTTGCTGGCCCACAGATGACCAAGCAAGATCTGCTGCTTGCTGCCCAAATCCAAAGCAGTCCTCCACCAGTCTCTTAGGGCTTCAGCAAGCCTCTCTTCCCCTCACAGCTTCTGGCAGCCATCATGTATACCCCCATTAGGAAGGAAGCATTGCAGAAGCAAATTCCTATCTCTCTCTCCTTTTCTTTTCTTCTTGCTGTACTAGGAATCGAATGCAGTGCCAGCCAAGTAATCACACGTGTGTGTGCGCGCGCACACACAGAGAAACAGTTTCCTGTTTAAGGCAACTGAGTGAGACCCACACCCACATTTCTAGGCTGTTCTCATATGATGTCATACTGCTGACCATGTCCCCACACTGCAAAGCACATACCAGAGCAAGGCTTACATGCCAGGCATCTCTTTTGCCTATTTGTGCTACTATAACAAAATGCTTGAGACTGGATTCTTTATTACAAAGAAAGAAGTCTATGTCCTTGAGTTCTGGAGGCTGGAAAGTCCAACACGAAAACTGGACTTTGGCATCTAATGAGAGATAGGCCAAGAATGTTGCCTGTCCGCACGTGGCAGAACAAAGGGGCCTTACGTGCTCCCCAGGGCCCTTGTATGAGAGTCCCATCCCATTTATACAGGGATGGGGGCCACAGCATGAACTCAGGAGGGTCACAGATGTTCAAGCACATTAGTGCCTGCTAGGTCTGTGTTGAGTGACTTGCATGAAGGGTGAGGACAGATGTCCTCAGAGAAGACATGAGCCTGGAAAGGTAAGGGACCCTTGAGGGTTCGTGGCCATAGCTGCCAGAAACGGCTAGCCTAGCCCAAGTAGCTCCTTGTTACACACTGAGATTTGGGAACAATATGGAAAGAGACAGCTCAAGGGACAACATACATGGTCCAGCCTAACTCGCCCTGTCCTTTATTCCTAGAGTACGCAGAGAACATTGGGGACGGCCGGAGCCCTGAGTTCCGAGAGACAGAGCAGAAGCGCATCCTGGGCTTGTTGGAGAACTTCTAGAAGACTGGGCAGAGTGTGCCTCAGACCCCAGATCCCTGCTCGAAACCATTTTTACACTTGTGTGGCTTGAACAAATAAAAGATAGTTTTGGTATCCTCGGGTTCAGTCTGCAAGCCTCCCCATCTCCTCTGTCCCCCTCCTCCACAGCAGACACAGGCATACCTAAGGAAGGCCACAACTGACCTCAGCCTGACTCCCCTATCGTGGGGAGTGGGGAGGGAGGGTGTAGATGGTAGGCCAGCCAGATTTGACTGGACACTGAGAGGCTGGTGGTGACAGAAGGCACCTGGTGTTGTGGCGTTTGTAGGAGCTGTTCGTCAGCCCATGAGCAGTGCTCTGAGCGCAGCACTACAGGTTCTTGGGGCTGCAGGGTGCAGAGGATTGCCCTCGCTAGCAGTCCCACCACAGCTCAGTCCACAGCGCTACCCTGAGAAGGCCAGCACGAGCCTAAAACAGTGTTCACTACTGTCTACACTTAACCTCTGTCCTGGGAGGGCATGTGGCACGGTGAAGCATTTCGACAGAGGCCACAGTCACAGCCTTCATTACATTAGAAGTCTGGTAAAACTTGCTATTTAATGATTTGTTAATTACCATGTTAGACTTCAAGTGTTTAATGGTAAACGGTTCCCCCTCCCCCCTCCAGTACTAAGCACAGCCTGAGATACATACAGGGGGTGCTGAATGTCTCCACGGCTAAGGAGGTCATGAGTATCAAATAGCCGGGCAGTGGTAGTGCATGCCTTTAATCCCAGCAATCAAGAAGCAGAGGCAGAAGGGATCTCTGATTGGAGGCCAGCCTGGTCTACAGAGTAGGTTCCAGGACAGCCAGAGCTACACAGAGAAACCTTGTCTTGAGAAACAAAAAAATCTAGGAATGGTCCTGATGTTGGTGTTTTAAGCTCCCGAGAGGTGAGAGGTTCTAGCTTGGAGGTGGGGGGATAACAGTAGATGACCCCAACCTTACCCAACTGTGACCCATTGGATGTATGGTTTTGACCTCTTTTGAAAGACTTCTCCAGAGCAGGCTGACAGTGCCCCAGTGCTCATGGGAATCAGGAGCCTATGATGACCCATGTGGTGGGCACATTTGGTGCTCACTTCCTTCCATCTTGTGTGGCTATGTCTTCAAAGTGTGGTCTCACCTCCTGGCTGAGGTGAAAGTTCCTCCCCTCCTGCAGAAATCACAGTCAGCCTCAAAGGAGAGTCCTCCCGCACCGGGGCGTGTGGGACAGACATGTGGAAACACAGGGTTCCCTTACAGCAAAGCTTGAGCCCTAGATCTCCAAAGAAGCTGCAAGGAGTGCCACACCCTCGCACAGGCCCATGGGACACAGTGCCACATGGTAGTCCTTCTTACCCCTCACTGAACCCCAAGGAACCAGGCATCAAGTAGCCACCAAGCACACTTGGTGTCAGGTAGGACCACATGGTGTCCGGTACTGGCAGGATAGGCCCTTGATTGTTGGTCTCTGAAAGACTATGCAAAGATGGTAAGGGCGTGAAGATGGAGAGGGTGTGTCCCACCATGAACCAAGCATCCCAGCAATGTGGCAGAAGCCAGTTACATGCCAGTTTCTGCTTACATCACTTCCGTGGCCATTATAGCTACACGATACCTGCTTCACACTCCCTGCATTGTGCCTATACCTTGCCACTGCAGCCCTGTTGGCCTGGCCATCCCCAGCTGTGGGAAGCCAATACCGAGGTCTCACGGTTACCAGGGCTCAGGACCTGTGGCCAGTGAACCACAACCCACATTCAAACCGAGGTCTGTGATCCTCTGCTGCACTCCTCCGGTTTCAGCACTGGCTGGTGAGATTTTGACCCATCAGTGTGCTATCTCTGTCGATGTGAGCTTTAATGAGTCCACAGAACAGAGCATGAGTGCGGGTGACCTATGGAATCACCGACGTTTCCAGCTCATGTTGGTTCTCCTTTGATCATTACTTGTTCAATACTTCTTGTAATTTTTTAACTTTATTGGTTTTTAACCAGCTAATACTTACACATGGTATCAGAGTTCAAAACTTAACTTCAAAACATTGCATGAGGAGCCTCCTTGTTTCTGGAGCTGCTCCTGCTGCCCAGCCATCTTCCCAACATGTGGACAGCATTGTCCAGCCGTGAGCTTCCAAAGGTCCAGCCTCTCGCCCACACACAGGTCAGCCAGCACAGGGAGCCAGGCTTCATGGACCTCCACACACCAGTGGCTTATCAGTGGCTCCCTCCACATGTCTGCCTGTGCCTGTCTAAGGCCCTGTTTGCCCCAAAAGCTCCTCTGCCAAAATAATCCAAACTCAGCCCTTAGTCTCTCTTCCTAACCTGTGAAAAGCCCTGGGTTCAGTCCCCAGTACCCCCCCACACACACACACCATGTTTCATAAGTGAGAAATGAGCCCTTTCTGTTGGGTATGAGGGGAGAGGGAGTACAAAGCATAACTCCCCCCACCCCCCGTGCACGCACGCGCGTGCAGAGGTAGGAGAATGCACAGTCCCAGAGGCCAATGGGACCCCACTGCATAAATAAAGCTAAGACCTGTACATACAGCACAGACCTGTCTTTCTGCTAACTAGGAACCCCCAGCTCCTGGGCTGTGGTCCCAGCTCCTGAAGCTGCTCACAGCCAACTAAGATACTGTCTGCTTCACAGAGCAGCTTGTGCCCACCCGCTGCCCTGGGAGGACTCCCTGGGCTCTCTTGTCCTAAGGTCTGAGCTCTGCATTCTTGAGTTTCAAAGCTCTCCCTTCTTGTCCATCCTGTGTCCACAGCTGAGTGGTCCCAGAGCAGAGCACCACAGAGAGGCAGTACTCCTTTTCCCATCCAGGTGTGATCTAAGAAACCTTAGCTAGAGCTTCCTAAGAGGAAGGTCAATCTTCCTCCTTCACCTGCTGCTTGATGGTGGGGTTCACATGAATCTAGCCTCAGCAAGATGGGCGAATCTAATTGAGAGCGATTTGCATGCAGGCTGCATTCCTTACTGTGAGGGACTATGGGGGAGCTGGAAGGCATCCCCTCAGTCACCTATAGTAACACCAGTGCCCAGGTGGCACCTTCTGCCATTACCACAAGCGTCAATTTAGTGTCAACAGGGAGACGAGACTTGCTTTCCCAGAGGCAAGCCTTCTTGATGAGATTTCTTACCCAGCAGCAGAGGTAAAGGCA
The DNA here is from genome assembly GCF_003668045.3 of Cricetulus griseus. Lineage (NCBI taxonomy): Eukaryota > Metazoa > Chordata > Mammalia > Rodentia > Cricetidae > Cricetulus > Cricetulus griseus. Next base: position 21,683,395 of record NC_048599.1, on the reverse strand, counting down.
GGCCCACATTTCCAATCTGCTGTGTTCTTTGGTGCACACGGAAAGTGGTTGGAATCACAGCGGTGGGCCTTAGTTATTGGTGCTGGGAAAAACGGCAAGCTTCCTCCACTCACTTTCATCTTGATTAGCTAACACATGCCCTTGGGAGAGGCTGGTGAAGGTATATAAGGGTGCACTGTGCAAATCTCCCTGCCAGATCTGTCTCCTGGCCACTGGTCCTCTCCCTGGAAGCAGCCCCTGCTGACTAGACTAAGCACCCCCTCCAGGTCCATCCAGGTGGGCTCACCCTGTTCTACCCTTTGCTTTCCATTTGACATCTGCCACATGGCACACACTTGCCAACTCTAAAGGCCAAGCTTCATTGCAATGCTGACCCTGATGTAGCTACCGAGTTAGTGGGCACCTTGCTTGTTGCTGATCTTTGGCTAATGTGCCAGTGTGAGCATGCTGTGTAGGCTGTCACTTCACACTTAGTCTAAAGGAGAGCTGTGAAGTCAAGAGAGGGCATTGTCATTGTCACCTGTGTGGACATGTCCATCTGCAGGATGTACTGTATCCTCCTGCATGAGGAACAGCTGGCTGTGGGTCAGTGTGGCTATGGTGGCATTTGGACAGCATCTCTCTTGTGAGTCACTGCATTCAGAGTTTTAGAAGGTCTGTGCAGGGTATGTGGTATATTAGCTGGTATCCCTGATGCTCTCCACAAGTCACTGGTTTCCACAAGCCGCAGGCCTTCCTTAGGGAGTTCTGCTACATTCCTCCCCAGGCCCGTGTGATGTCACTATCCACATTCAACTTGACCTAGAGCCACCTTGGTCTATAGGGCAAAGCTGTGAATGGAATCTAGTCAACCATGGTGCAGATCCCAGAGTCACCCAGTCCCTCCCCCACCCCCCAAGGAAGGGATTGAGAAAAAGAAAGAAGGTAGCCCTGGACATACTGGAAGCAGAGCCTTTGCTGGGTCTTCAGGAGGCCCCAGGACAGCCCCTTCCCCACCTGCAGCTATAGCCCCTGTGGGTCCCCAGGACCAGCTCCCTCTGCCTCCCTGTACCATGGGTGGAGATCACTTGAGCCCTTCCCACAGCCAAGCCCCATGGGAGCAGGGGGTCGTGCCACCCAGTTCTGGGTCAAGCCTTGTCTCCATTTCCTGTGACTCTTTCAACTCTTACAGAAAGAAGGGAAACAGTCCAGGGAACTGAATTCTGACCTCCCCCAACCCCCAGGCAAGAGCCGCCCTCACGTCACCTAGGGCAGGAACTAGGGGAGAACAGTCCCAGTCCCAGTCAGCCAGGCTGTCCCTAGCCCTCTTGGACCTGGGAAGGTGGGTAGAAGCCACTGGAACAGACTGGACAGAAGCCAGACCATCCATGTGCCTGACCACAGCTTCCAACAAGCCATGCAGGAGCTCAACACAGCCACTATTGGGGTTTCACTAAGGGACTAACTTTGGGAATTCCCCCAAGAACTATCGTGTGCCCCCACATGACCCCCAGGTGTCTTCACCCATCCCTCTGCCTTTCACTGCACACCCACCATATGCCACATGGGAACAAAGCAGATATTATCCCCTTGAGGGAGCCCTGACCTCAGAAGACAAACTGGAAGTCAGTAAACAAGTAAATGATTCATAGGGCAGATTCTGAGAGCCAAAAGAGCAAGCAAGGTGTGCAGTTGTGGGACAGAGGAGCAGAAGAGTGACCAGGCTGGTGGCCTGGAAAGGCCTGTGTGGTTGTCCCTTCAGAACCTGAGCTGAACTCCAAATGGTGTCAAAGAGACAGGGAGTAGAAAAATGAGAGCATAGGAGTCCAAGCATAGACACCAGTGCAAAGGTCCTGAGGCAGAGAGAAGACACGGGGCTCTCCAGAAAACACCAGAGGCCGCAGTGACTGGACTCAGGGAGAGGCGGGGCCAATCAGAAATCAGGGCAAGCATCAGGCAGAGAAAGTTGGAAGGTTGGAAGGGGTGAGAACTGACTTTAAAAGGATGTCCTGGGTGGTGGCGGGGGGGGGGGGGGCTTCCTATGGAGGCTGCACTGTGGAAGGTGACATGGCAAGAAGGAGCTCCAAAAGCAGCCTGGGCCAGTGAGGAGACCTCAGTGTTATGAGCCACAGGGGCCTCCATCAAAGACTGGAGTTGGGAGATGGAGGCAGAGCCAGCGAGGATCTGTGCATTGGAGTTCTGCCCCAGAGGCATCCCCAGCAATGAGGCCTGGGAGCCATTTCCTGGGCCAGCAGGAGCTGGGTAGGGCGGTGGAGAGCCTGGCTCAGTATATAAATATCTTTAATGAATAAATAGAAGTGCTTTTAAGGCTGCCGAGTCCCATCATTTCCACCTGCCGTAAAATTTCATTAGAAGCAGGCTCTGTAGGGGACAGCCGGCTGCCATAAATCCACCCACCCACCCTCGGCCCTGCCCAGCTCCCAGGTGACCCTTCTGAGTCCAGTGTTTCACACAAGCATGCACTGTCCTGGGCTCGGGCGCTGGTCCTTCCCACACCTGGACAAGCATGAGGCCACAGTAGGCAGGGATATGTGGTTCGTCACTGACAGTCTGCCCACACCCCCACCCCACCCCGCTGCAGGAAGCCAGAACATTGCAGCCTTCCTCTTAAACTGATCTCAGGGACAGCTGCTTTCAGCGCCACAGAGTTCCTGGAACCCCAGAGTCAAGGAAGCCCCACCTTGGGGTGTCCAGATTTCCAAGTGAGGAAATAAGAGCAGGCAGCTATGCTAAGGTCACTGCAGATAAGCAGACCTGACACTCAAGCTACCACACGATTGCTACTCTTTAGTCCCAGACAAATGTTCTCTGGGCCAAGTCCTTGTCAAGCACCATTTCCCTGATTCAAGACTGACCCATTTTGCAGATGCAAACACTGGGGCCCCGCAGTAGTGAGCCAGCAGCACACCTGGGTCTCTAAGAAGCCTTTTCCTGTTCTCAGGTATTGGGGCTAGGGTTGTGTTTTCTTTGGCCTCAGCCATCAAACTGGGAGGCTGAGACAATCTGACACCCTGTAGCACAGGCTGGCGTCAAAGTCAGGCTCGCCTGCTTCAGCTTCTTCAGTGCTGGTATTACACGTGTGAGTCACCACGCCCAGCTTTAAAGTAGAAGTCTATGAAAAGACTGGGGTGGAAAAATTCTTTGAGTGACAGCAAGCACCAGCCAAAAGTCCATGAACTGCAGGCCACTGACCAAAGCACATCTTTGAGCCCAGCGATGCCTTCCAAGGGTATATCACCAGCTTTAGTGAACAGAGAAGTCAAGAATTCCCATAAGGTCACACAGCTCTCCTTGTAATGCTGGCTGGGGATCCTCTGGGCTCTTGGTTGACCCCACTGCCAGTGGCTATAGGGCCTAAAAGCCTAGCCAAGTGAGCAAGCCCAGCTGGCAACCTGCCTGGACAGCCAGTCATCAGTTAAGCCCATTAAGTGACCATCCACAGCCCAGCCAGCTGTCTTCCCTCCTTGTCTCACCTCAGCCCTCTGGGAGCCAGAGGACAGGCTCCTGGCCTAGCCACTGAGGAGAAAGTCTGTCAGGAGCTCAAGGAAAGCAAAAGTGGAGCAGGTGTCATCAAAGGACTCCACACAGGGTCTGTCGGTGACCACCTGACAGTGACCACACAGCACAGAGCCGGTCGTGGCCAGCCCTACTGCTCCTCAAGTGTGTGACCCTGAGTGAGTCCTTTCAGTGTCCCAAGCCTCAGTTTCCTCATCTGCACTCCGCAAAAATGGTCTGCTTAGTGTGCTGAGGCAGTGAACCGATACACTTGGAACAGACCCACACACAATGCTGAGCCATCCACCTTGCCAGTTCCCGTGTGCTGTCTCCTGGTCACCTCTCTCTCCAGACTGATCCAGCACCTGTTTATACTGTCTAGAAGGACTGAGCACACCCACAAGGACAGATGTCTGTCTACCCATCAATAAACGCCCGGTCAGGGTCCTGCAGAAGCAGAGTATTCAAGGTCAGTACCCAGAACACAGTTCTCCATCCACACCTCTGATCTGTCCCCTCAGCTAGTTCTGGACTCTGCAGACTCCACCCACTATAGCAGAGGCCAGCCAGAAGCAAGCACGCCCACCCTAGAGCAGTGAGCTGGGACTCCCAACCTTCCACGCCAGCCTCGGGAGAGGCCACCAGCCAACTTTATTGGGCCAGCAGGCTGTGGAAGGCAGGGTGGCCTGGCAGGGTCTTCAGCAAGGCATTTCTGGGCCTCACTGTGACCGGCTGTGGGAAGAAACTGTGCAAGGCACAACAGCATCCTCCTGCTGCCTTCTCAGAAAAGGTGCTTAAGAATAAGCAAGCAAGGCTCCAGAGGTGCTCTGGAGAAGGTAGAAGAGAGTGGCTAGAAAGGAAGGGCATTACAGCTGTGAATTACCAGAGAAGGCCCGGGGGAGGGTGTCAGAGCTGGTGTGATGGGAATAATGGGATGATGGGAGTATCCCAGCAATGGAAACAGTAAGTACAAAGGCCCTGTGGCCAGCATCTGCTTCACACACCCAACAGACCCATGCAGTGTGGTTGAGAATGAGAGATGGATGCAGAGGTAGGAGCTTGCTCACTTGGCTAGGCGGGGTTTTGTTGGCCAGGAAGGAATTGAATCGCCTTCAGCCTGCAAAGGGAGCTCATTTGAGACTATTAAACAGGGGCGAAACAACCACAGAGGGTTGGGTGGGGGGCTAAGCACAAGCCAAGGAGGAAGAGGAGAGACTGAAATGCCACTGTTGTCAAGGCAGGGCCACTCTCATCCTCTGTGTCCCTCCGGCTTTGTCTCAAATGAGCCCCAAAGTGGTCAGAGGAATAAACACAAAACACCTGACCTTGGGATGCAGAGGTTCTTGGAACAGCCAGTTATGATGCGACGGTCCCTGCTCTTCCCTGAACTGGGACTGAAGGGCAGGCAGAGTGTCTTGGGTTTGAGGCCAGCATGAGCTTCCCGAGAGACCATGGGAGGGCCCGGGGCAGGGTTTGGAGAGGGCCCGCTATGAGCCATGCACTTTTAGACCCAGCTGCCTATCTTTTTAGGTGAGCAGTTAAGGCTCAGGAAGAAGCTAGCTAGGGCTAGCTGGTGCTCCCCTGTAAGTGAGGCCCAAGACTAGAACTCTGAGCCTGAGTGGCCAACAGAATATGTCCTGGCATGCTGTTTCCTGGGCTGTTACAACAGTGGGTTCACAAAGGCAGGTGGTGGGCAGTGGTCCCTCCTTCCTGGGCATCAGGAGGGGCTTCTCAGAGGAGGAAACGCTGACTCAGCCATGAAGGACAGTAACAGCTGATTGGGAACCATTCAGAACCAGGCTGAATGACACAAAGGCAGCCATGAGAAGGCGCCACTCCAGAGTTCAGAGCACAGAGCCCAGGGCAGTAGACAGGAAGAGTAAAGAGGACCTGGGAGGTGGATGGAAGCTGGCTGCCATTCAGGAATGCCAGTATGAAAGTCCCTCCATGATGGTTACTTCCAAAGGGGCAATGACTTCAGGACAAACAGGCAGAGGACATACTGAGGGCTGTGTAGAGCCAGGTATTTGGTAAGCTAGACCCCTTTCAGACATGTCCAGTCTTTAAGAGGGCTGCATGCAATCCAGGAGATCTGGGAATGTGGCCCAGCACATCTGTAGATCACATCACGTCAGTCTCTACACGGTCCTCCCTCTGAAGGGAGAATATGAAACCCACCCCCAAACCTCAGGGTTCCTCCTCTCCAAAGCCCCAGACTTCACTGAGTCCTGGAGCTAGCACCTTCTTTGTGGGTCCTCACGGTCAAATTCCACCTGTATTCCAGAGAACAGAGGCACCGTGCTCCTTCCCACACACCCCACCCCCCCCCCACCCCCGCCCAAGACAGAGTGACTGCTGTGTCGCCTGAGAAATAAGCTGGCCTTCATCTGTGTCTCCTGCCATCCATCCATCTATGTGTCCTTCCTCTCACCACTGTTCCCCTTGGACCAGCCCCTTGCTGTGTGGAGACCCAGGAATGACTGGACTGTCCCTGAGCTGCCCTGATAGGGGAAGCCATTGAGACAAAAATGATTATGACTCGGGGCAACAAAAACATAAAGTTGGGAGGGGGGAAGAAGGGAAAGGAGGGAGAGGGCCCACTGCTGCCCAGCTTCTCAGGATAGTCACCCTACAATGTCATCATCCCAAAGGACAGCAGTATACTATTAGTATAATTAATTATCATTAATCTAATTAAACAGCAATTACAATTAAGAACATGGAGATAAAAATGCCACCTTGGATTTAAGCGCCTCTGCCTCCAGCACCAGAGTGAGTGATGCCCTAGCTCACTGCCTCATGCTTCGCACAGTAGGTGCTCAGTCAACTCTGTATCCAAAGTGCAGCCCATTGTTCTGCAGATGGGCACACTGGGGCCTGGGAAGGGAAATAGTGGGGCTCCAGGTCACCTGAGAGTCTGGTAGATTGAAACCAAGATGCCCAATCCCAAATGCCTCCAAGCTTCCTTCATCACTAATGACTTTTTTTTCTTTTCTGGGAAAAAGGCAGCCATCAGGAACAGCCATACTGTCCCCCATTAAACAAGGCAAACTCTATTGGAACTGAAGTGGTGTGGCCTGGACGCCTAATTACACAGACCGATGGACGGTATGAGAACCGAGCAGGGAAACAGAAATATGACCAAACAGTGTTGAGAGACTATCAGCCCCTTCCAGCACTAATCACCACCAGAGATGTTAGAAGGGCCTCCTAGACTGCAAATAAGATCCTGCTCCCCCTAACATGGCAGCCAGCCAGGCTCCAAGAGCCCATGGAGAAATCATAGACTCAACTGTGGCCATTTGAGTGGGCACAAGCTTGGCCTTCCAAAGTCTTCCAGAACCCCATGATAGAAAAGTGTCATTTAGGCTGACAGCTAGGTGATCGGAGCTTGGCAGAAGTGGGAACAGCTTGCCACATGCCCTGGGGCAACTCAGTGGGGGCAGGCTCTCTCTGGCTCTTTCTCCAGGAGTTTGGTTCGGCTTAACAGTGTCCTGGTCAAGGACTGGCTCTGCTGGCGTGTCCACCATGAGGTTCTGTGATTACACGTGGGCAAGACAGCAAGCAGAGGAGGGCAGAGCCCCTGCTGACCGTGTTTCCCTGTCCCCACATTGTCTGCACCAAGGTGGACACTGCTGGATGCGTGATTTAAGTTTCAAACTGCCACAAGTGTGGGGTGCAAACCTGGACTCTGGGGGACAAAATCTAGCATAACAAGTGGCACTGTCCACCCCAAGGGACTCATGAAAAGGAAGACACTGTACAACCCAGTTACCCCAAACGAGAGGGGGTCCCTGATGAATCGGTGATAAAAGAAAATAAGCAAGATAATGAGATCAAAAGCAAATGAGTGTGCATGTGTGTGATAGTGTTGTGCACAAGTGTGTATGAGTGTGCATGTGTGTGAGAGAGTGCATGTATGTGAGTGTGCATGCATGTGTGTGAGAGAGTGCATGTGTGTGAGTGTGCATGCATGGGTACATGAGTATACATGATGCATGTGTGTGAGTGTGCACACATGAGTACATGAGTATGCATGTATGCGAGAGTGCAGTGTGTGAGTGTGCATGCATGAGTACATGAGTATGCATGATGCATGTGTGTGAGAGTGCATGTGTGTGAGTGTGCATGCATGTGTACATGAGTATGCATGATGCATGTGTGTGAGAGAGTGCATGTGTGTGAATGTGCATGCATGTGTGCATGAGTATGCATGTATGCATGTGTGTGAGAGTGCATGTGTGTGAGTGTGCATGCATGTGTACATGAGTATGCATGATGCATGTGTGTGAGTGTGCACACATGAGTACATGAGTATGCATGTATGCGAGAGTGCAGTGTGTGAGTTGCATGCATGAGTACATGGGTATGCATGATGCATGTGTGTGTGAGAGTGCATGTGTGTGAGAGAGTGCATTGTGTGAGTGTGCATGCATGGGTACATGAGTATGCATGATGCATGTGTGTGAGTGTGCACACATGAGTACATGAGTATGCATGTATGCGAGAGTGCAGTGTGTGAGTGTGCATGCATGTGGACATGAGTATGCATGTATGCATGTGTGTGAGAGTGCATGTGTGTGAGTGTGCATGCATGTGTGTGAAAGAGTGCATGTGTGTGAGTGTGCATGCATGGGTACATGAGTATGCATGATGCATGTGTGTGAGTGTGCACACATGAGTACATGAGTATGCATGTGTGTGAGAGTGCATGTGTGTGAGTGTGCATGCATGAGTACATGAGTATGCATGATGCATGTGTGTGAGAGTGCATGTGTGTGAGTGTGCATGCATGTGTACATGAGTATGCATGTATGCATGTGTGTGAGAGTGCATGTGTGTGAGTGTGCATGCATGAGTACATGAGTATGCATGATGCATGTGTGTGAGAGTGCATGTGTGTGAGTGTGCATGCATGTGTACATGAGTATGCATGTATGCATGTGTGTGAGAGTGCATGTGTGTGAGTGTGCATGCATGTGTGTGAGAGAGTGCATTGTGTGAGTGTGCATGCATGAGTACATGAGTATGCATGTATGTGTGTGTGAGAGTGCAGTGTGTGAGTGTGCATGCATGTGTACATGAGTATGCACGTATGCATGTGTGTGAGAGTGCATGTGAGTGTGCATGCATGTGTGCATGAGTATGCATGCATGCATTTGTGTGTGGTTGGAGAACTTCCATATGGTTCTATAGGAAGAGATGGTAGAGCTGAGTCTTGTAGGAGTGACTGCGGCAAGAGCTGGGAGAATGTTCCAGAAAGGGAAGAGTGAGTGCAAAATGAAGTTAATGAATGAATTGATGAATAGTACACAGGGAATGGAAGCCAAACAGGTCCAAGGCCACACAGGGATCCTTGGCCCCTCTTGGCCCACTGGTCCTGGAGCCTCTGGTTCCTCCCTCCACTCTGCTGTCCCAGCTCCTGCAACCCCTCCTGGTGGCCTCCTTCCAGGTGACTGACTGCTCTCCATTGCTTGAATTATTGCTGCGCCGTCAATAATCATTACCCCTCCCTGCTTTTTACCTTCCCCCACTTGTCTGTCCCTTGACTCTGGCTACAGGCCCAAGAAAATGTCTCCAGATCTTCTGGGTCCTCCATCGAATGGAACTTGTGAAGTCCCCCCAAAATCTTAGGGTTCCTCCTGCCCAAGGCCACAGATGTCACTGCCACACCTTGGTGCATCAGGCTGCTAAGGCCACCTGAGGATGGGGTGCTAGACAGCACTGCTGTTCAAGTCTCAGAAACAGCGCAGAAGGGTGGTGAGGTCCCGCAGCTGGTGCGGGGATCTGAAACAACCTCAGGGGCTGGGGGGACGGCTCGGTCAGCAGAGCGCTGTGCAGGTATGAAGATGTGGCTTCCATCCCCAGAACTCATTTAAAGCACCTGAGGCCGATGCTAGGGAAGACATGCTCTCAGAGCCCACTGCCAGCCAGCAGAGCCAAATTATTGAATTCTAGGTTCAGTGAGAGACTTTGTCTCAAAAAATAAAGTGTAACACTGGACGGTGGTAACATATGCCTTTAATCCCAGGACTGAGGAAGCAGAGGCAGGTGGATCTCTGTGAGTTTGAGACCAACCTGGTCTATAGAATGAGGTCCAGGATGGGCTCCAAAACTACACAAAGAAACCCTATCTCTAAAAACCAAAACTAACTAAATAAATAAAGTGTAGTTCAAGCAATGACGATACCAGCTATCTGCCCTTGGCTTCCACATGCCACACATGTGCACAGATATGCACATGTAAGCATACACACATACACACTATACAGATACACACACATAAAGGCAAAGAAAAAAAAAAAACACCAAAAAACCAAAAACACAACCTTGGGCCCTCACTGAAACGCTGCAGATGTGACTTCAAACCTACATGTCCCAATTCTGGCCACTGTGTTTTAGAAAACACAGTGTGCATACTGAGATTTTCCCTTGGGTTTGAAATCAGTTAGTTGAAAATTCCAAAATGGTTGAAATATTCAAACTATAGAAACAAAGGAGGCATTTGTTCCTCCTCACTGAACCCAGGGTCATAGGCTGGGTCAGGCAGTGGTGGGGCCACAGGGGATTCCATGGCCCTGTGAGGTGGGTGGCACTTCCCTCCATAGATCTGCAAGTGGGAAGCTGAAACTCAGAGGTGTCCAGATGCTTTTAGAGGCCACACAGCAATGGAGAAGCAGGCCTGCTACAGTGGGCCCCTTCATGGAGAGGCAGAAGAACAGCGGGGGAGTGGGGGCTGGGCAGGCCAGGCAGACCGGGACTTTGGATGCCTGCTTTGGGGGGCAAGGACACCAGACAGTGGTCTCACCCTGCTTTTACTGCCCTCAGAAGGAGGGGGAGCCTCAGAGCTGCTGCCTGGTCAAGGGCTGATTGATCCTTCACGGTCCCTGGAGCCGGTCCCCTCATCCGTACCACAGGCTGCTGCGTGTTTTCTTGTCTCTGATTGTAAACAGATTTGACTAAAGAGGTAAATTAGAAGTTAATTAGAGAGAACATGATTGATGAGGTCGTTTGCCATGATTGGGAGGCGTGGAAAGGATGGGGCGGGCTCCCTGTGTGGAGGCAAGGGATGAGGGAGGGGGGAGGAGAGAGGAAGGAGAGCTGGGGGAAAGGTCAGAGAAGATTCTGCAGGGACTGGTGCAGTGGGGGTCAACTTAAGTTTCCTGTCTTCTAGGCTTCAGGGTTCAAGGCAAGATGTCAGAATGCAAGGCCCCAGGCAGAGCACTCCATGAAACTTGATAACCTGGACCAGGGCCTTCTGGCCTCAGGAAGCTGCAGCCATCCTGAGGGAGGCAGAACTTTCATTCTGGTGTGCACCCTGGCTGGAAGACACAGTGCCTAAAGACATGTACACCACCCCAGACTCTGAGCACTGTGGCCACTTTCCAGGCTGGGTTGTGGGTATTTGGAGCTGAGTCAGGGCCAGCAAAAGAGCACTTCAGTGGCCTCTGAACTGTGCCTTTCAGCTCCATCTGGGGCTGGTTTTAGGGCTGACCTCTGGGCTCTTCCATGTTGTATCCTGCTTGCATACCTCCAACCACAGGGAGCTCACTTCTTAACAAGAATGCCGCTCACCCTGCCAATGGGAACCTTTGCCCTTGTCCTAGCTTAAGTCCCTTAGGCCACCTCTGGGCCCCAGCTCTGCCACTGGCCTTCCTCCTTCACATCCCAGGATGAGAAAGAGGACATCCTACCAACTCCTTTGTTCTCCAGGGAAAACAGGGTCCAGAAATCAGAGTGATGTGTGGATGGGCTTCTCGGAAGTCAAATCAAAGTCTAAGATCAGGCCCAGCATGCCTGGCCCCTAATATCAGGCCTCATATTCCATTTCTTTATTCGGGACGATTTGCTGGGGCCCAACTGTGTGCAAACCTTTAAACAAGCATGTGAGCCTCCTGGGCTCAGCCCAGGACCTGGAAGGCAGGACCCTGAAGTCCAGGGCTGCAGGGGGGAGAGCAGGGGGCTGGGGGGTTTGTGGGAGAGCCTGCCCTCCAGGAATTGGAGCTGCAGGGAGAGGAAACTGAGCTAGAAAGGGCATGGAACAGTCTAGAAGGCCAAGGAACTGGGAGAATGGGATGGAAGATGAGTGATGAGGTCCCAGGTAGACGCCCAGGGCATGGTGGGAGGCCATGAAGATTTCATTCCAAGCAGTGGGACCTGTCCCATGTCATGGGAAAGGGAGAACACATTTGAACTTGCAGCCTGTTGAGGCGGGGATTCCTAGGCAAAACGGAGAACTGTAGCAAAAGAGAGTGAGACTCCCAAGATCCAGGCCTATCCAGGTAAAATGTGACCTCGGAAGTGTCTGCCCTTCCCTGGGCCTTGGTTCCCACACTTGTACAATGAGTTGCACGTTAACTCCCAGAGTCCCCACACGTGGGAGTAAGGAAAAGCAAATCAACAGCTGATGTTCCTGGCCTCTTAGGTGCTGAGGCTGAAACACATTTCTCTCTTAGTTTTCACAGAGCATCAGCGTCATCGTCTCTGCTCTAGAACGGAAGACATTGAAGGCTCAGAAAGGCGAGCGATGTTCTCCGCGTTACACACCCGGGCTGGGCTGAGGGTTGGAGTTGCACCCCTCAAGGGTGGGTGGGCAAGCAGGTGATATTTTGAAGATGAGGTACCCAGTCTGACAGCAGGAAGCATGCAGTGGATGTGGGTACACACAAGAGCCAAGGTGTGTAGGCCTGGCCAAGCTTCTACCCTCTGCAGTCTCAGTTTGTCTGTCAGGGAGATGGGGGTAATCACAGCCCCCTCGGGAGGTGTTAATGGGTGCTGAAGCCAAGGGCACAGTCCTTCTTGTTTACTGGGGACCTCCTCTAAACAGCCCTGGAGGGACAAGGGTATATCTCCTAGTCTAGGAAACTGAAGCAAGCAGAAGAACTATGCCAGTGGTATGCCCTGCCACTCACCACGGTGGCAGAACAATGGTGGCAACTTTGGACCCACAGATGGAAGGAAAAATTAAAATTTGAGTGCAGACCTGAAGACTGCCCTTCAAGCTGCCTCAGGGCTCCTGGCCTGGCATCTCAAAGGGTCTCCTGGGGGTGAGAGGTTCAGATACACCCCTGTGCTGTGTAGCATTTGGGACCGTGACTGGAGATGTTCCAAATTACAGGGGAAGGGGATTGTAGACTGCAGGATTACAGGGAACAGGGCTAGAGATGTCTCAGATTACAAAAGCGGAGGACCGAGACTGCCACGATTAGAGGGTAACTCGTCCTCCCTGAACCGGCTGTGGCTTGATTTAATTGTGACTGCTGGCAAAGACTGAAGCTTGTTCCAGCCACCTAATCATTAGGCAGCAGTATCTGCACCTCTGAGATGTAAGGGGAGGCTTGTGATGGGGTGAGGGTCCTTTCTAGCCTTGAGACAGAAGAAGAACTGAGGGGACACTGGCTCGGACCAATGCTTTTACCTGAACCTTCAGGGTCCAGAGAGGACACCTGCAGAGGGGACTTGAAATTCAGACAAAGTAGAGACAAGGCCTGGGCCTGCTGGAACCCAGGCTTACCTAGTAGGGGGGCACTCAATACCAGAACTAGAGGAAGACAGCATGGCCTTCTTTGTCACCAATCTGAGGTCTTGACCTCATACTTGCCCTCAGAATAGAAAGGACCCCCCCCCCGCTTCAGTAAAAAGACCCATAGACCAGCAAGTTTGTCATCTATGCACAACTCTGTGACTTGAGGTACCAAAGTTATTGTGTGCAAGAGGGGGTGGGCAGAGTCCTTCGGTGGCCCCGGAACTACATGGGATAGGATTTGTCAATTCCTCTCCTCAGTGGCAGCCACAGCCACTGAAGCACACTGTTCATTGTTTGCCTCAGGAAGATGCTCTGTGGCCCCAGGATCTGCCACGAGCCAGGCTTTGGGGACCTCCCTGGGCCTCAGTTTCCCCATCAGCAAGATGAGATTTGTATACCAAGTGCTGGAAGGAATAAATGGAATACCACATTATCCATGTGGCATATAGCCTGGTGCATTTTGGGCCCTTGGTGAACAACAGCTGTGGCCATGGTGATCCAAAAATAACCACATGGCCAGCACACACCAGAGCTTACTGTACAACAGGCCCCAAGAGTAGAATGGCAAGATGGGTCCCAAGCCCAAATGGAAGAAATTATTCTGGAGATTTTCTACTCCTTTACTGGAGAGTGTGGCTAACTAAGCAGGGGCTAAATCTGGCCTCAAGGACACCATGGGGAGAATGAGAGACGCATCATTTTGCTATTACAAAGCCTACAGTCTGGCTCCTCAGGGAGGGGGTCACACTTCAGCTAACTGTACAACTTATGACATCATTTAAATAGTGACAGAGGTAGTGTTGGCTTTTGTGGCTGCTCTTGCTGGGATCCTGCTGTCTGTTCTAAGGCCCTTTGCTCTGCCATAGAAAGTCACCAAAATAAATTGTCCCCAGAGGGGGCAGCAATCCTCATTGTGAGCAACCCTTCTGGACTACCACTCACAAGGTTGTCCAGTCCTCTCCATCGCCCGAGACTGAGGCCTTGTTTCTTGCTGGCCTCCACCTGAGGATTCTGGTCACAGGAACCTGGGGCAGTAGGTCTTGGTTAATTCTCTGCACATCAGTAGACATGGCCAGAGATGAGGTGAACAGTCACACCCATGGCATGAGGACTGAAAGTGGTAAATTCTGCACCCAGCATACAGTAAGAGCTCAATAGATGCTCCTCTCTTCCTATGTGAGTGCTATATGAGTACATGGAGACCTTGGCCTTCTAGTCCCTTCTAGACCCTGGTCAATCTTGCATTGTCCATTAGGAAAAATCAGGAGTCACACAAGGCTGCTGTGTTCTACAAGAGTCGATCCAAGTTGAGATGCACTGTGAGACACTCACGTTGATTAGCTGGTGTGACACCTCGCTAGGGATGGTTTATATGATTATGTGTTGAAATGATAGCTTTTGGAAATCTGTATATATTTTAATATTTACTCTTAGTTTTGAGTGGTGTGTGTGTGTGTGTGTGTGTGTGTGTGTGTGTGTGTGTACATGAAAGGAGGCCAGAAGAGGGTGGTGGACCCCCTGGAGCTGAGCTGGAGACCCCCTCCTCCCTTTTTCTCACCCCTTCTCTTCATGCAGAAAGCGGTGGTTATCTACACACACAGCAGGAGGAGAACCACCTCCAAGCCAAGAGAACAGATAGCAAAGAAACCTACCTTGCCAGCACCCTGAGTGTGAACTCATGGCTTGCGGGACTGTGGTGTGTAAGCTATCCTGTCTGTGGTATTTTGTTATGGAACTATAAAGCAAAGGGTCCCAGGAAAGCATTAAAAGGGGCTGGTCACAGCGTAGCCTCCTGAGCTACCTCCAGGAGAGCCAGAGAGACAGGGCAGGAGATGGGGACCCTCTACCCTAGGTGTGCTGCAGGACACATGCTAGGTACACTGGGGTACAAAGTGAGTTGGCCGATTTCCAAGTATCCCACCCCCCACACCCCAGCATCTAGGCAAGAGCTGGAGAGATGGTTCTGCAGTTTGGATCAGTGAAGAGGACCCATGTGCAATTCTTAGCACCCACATGGGACAACTCATAACTGCCTATAGCCCCAGCTCTAGGGGATCCTTCTATGTCTTCTTCTAGTCTCCATGGGTATACAGGCACACAGCGACACATAATTTAAAAATAAAATTAAAGCTGGGCAGTGGTGGCACACACCTTTAATCCCAGCACTCGGGAGGCAGAGGCAGGTGGATCTCTGAGTTCAAGGCCAGCCTGGTCTATTGAGTTCCAGGACAGGCTCCAAAGCTACACAAAGAATCCCTGTCTTGAAAAACAAAAGCAAGAACAAAATTTAAATCTTTAAAAGTAAAGTAGCTGACTGGGAGTGAAGGAGCACACCCTTAATCACAGCACTAGGGAGGCAGAGAAAGGCACATCTCTGTGAGTTCCAGGCCAGACAGGACTACATAGTGAGTCTTGGTCAGAAAAAAGAAAAAGAGAGAGAGAGAGAGAGAGAGAGAGAGAGAGAGAGGGAGAGGGAGAGGGAGAGGGAGAGAGAAAGGGAGAAAGAAATTAAGAAAGAGAAGAAAAGAAAAAAATTTGTCTAATCCAGTAGTGATTAGCCTTGGCTGGGTATTGGAGTCATCTGGGACACTAATGTCAACATTCCTGGTTGTGGCCTGGGCACTAATAGTTTACGTGATATGTACCTGAGGGCTGTTCTAGCCCCGATCAATTATCAGAGACTTCAGATGGAAGCATAAATGGTGTATGCATGGTGGAGGGGGAGCAATGAAGCTCAGAGAGGGCCAGTCATTTTCCCAAGCTCACACAGAGAGATGGTAACCAAGGCAGACCTGGGCCAGGGCCAGCTTCTCATAAGATGCTGTGTCTCCTTCTACAAACCAGAGCCCAGGAAGGCAAGGTTTACTATATTTCACTTTAATAATGATGGGAGCTGGTACAGTCGGGGCCACTCCAGTGATGGCCCAGGAGCCTCGATGGTCATTACTGGAGCTGTAAGTCATTCTCTTTATCCAAATCCTAGGCAGCAATTTAGGAAATTTAATTAAAGGGAGAGAAATGGGGACACCTCGAGTTCCCTGCCTCCTCTTAGAATGAGTGAAATACACAGGCTGTAAATGGAGGTGCTGTCGGAGACGCAGCTCTGATGTTTTATTGCCAAGTTTTATTCGCTGATGTAAACGTAATCGCTGGCAACTGGAGTTCTATTAATGTTCATATTTCCACATACCCGGGGCCCCGCCTGCCCCACCCCCACCTCTGGGCTGTTTCACCCACCTCCCAGGACAGCTCTGGTGCTGTCTTAGGCATGTTGGTGCCAAGTCTGGATTTCCCTGCTGGTTTCATGCCCTCCCGTGGCAGATAAGGCTTTAATAGAATTCCATTGCTCCTCTGAGCTCAGTAATGCATTCTAGAAATTAGGCAGCTATATCCTAAAGCCATTGTTCCCCCTTACAAATGGGCTCCCTCAAAGCCAGTGACCGTGGGGTCTCGATAAGCTCCCATGAAGCCTCACTTCCATGTTATTGGTGTGTGCAAGGTGCGGCTCTGGCTTACATTGCTCATTGTTAGGTCCTGATACATTTAAGTCGTTTCCCCATGAATCAGGCAGCTCAGGTATTTCCCCCCTCGTGACATTGATAGATGAGCGAGAGGAAGCCATTTAGACGGTGCTCTATAGGGCCCTGGCCCGCACGGTGAATGATTTCCAATGCCTGGTTTAATTTATTTTTAAATGAAATTTGTTATTGATTCTGGATTAAAAGGACAAATCTTACGGCTGTTACCACTGACAGAGCCACAGTGCTCAAGTGACACCTTTCAAGGAGGGGAGGGAGGGTGGCCTCTCAGAGTCAAGGGGAGGGTGGAGACTCTCCAGTAAGCTCTGCTGACTTGGCATTGAGAGCACAAGATCCCCTGCCCTGCTTGGAGCAACTTTGAGATGAGCACCTTTTCCAGCTAAAGAACTTGCTTACCTTCCAAGCCTCATTTGCGTAAGGAAAATGGCCGTGATATTTGCCTCCCAGCAGCACAAGACTGCTGGATGCTTGCTTAGTTGCCTCTGGGGACAGGAGACTCCCTCTGTCCTGGAGCATCCCAGAGCCCAGAGAGTGATTAGAATACCCTGTCCTAGTGGATTCCCAGAGACTTTCTTGGGACAATGTGTGGTTACGTTCTGCCTCACCCACTCAGCTGTTACAGGGTCTGCAGTTTGCATTTGGATCAGAGATGCAGACAAGAGACAATTACACAAAGAAGGCGTGCAGCCTGGGGATTTGTTCTTTACACCTGGCTCTGCCAGTCACATGTGCACCTGGCACAAGTGACTTCATCTCCCTGAGTGTCGGTCTCCTCAACTGTGAAGGAATATTGGCCTCAGGAGTCATGAATGTGAATGATGGAGCCTGCTACAGTCGGGGCCACTCCCAGGATGGGCCAGGAGCTTTGATGGCCATTCCTGGAGGTGTAAGTCACTCTCTTTCTCCAAACCCTAGGCAGCAATTTAGGAAATTTAATTAAAAGGGGAGAAATGGGGACACCTTGAGTTCCCTGAGGGGAACACCTCAAGCATTATGGATGTGAATATGATTTGTAAGCTGTAAAGTGCTGTTTCAGTAGCTGTTACAGGGAATGCAAGTGGAACAATAGGACCCAATGGGGGATGGCTGAGATGGGAGACAGGGGTCTTGAACCTTGCTCTGGGAAATGTGTGACTCGGAGGAAGCCACTGACCAGCCTTATTCTCCCCTGCCAAAGCTGCAATGAGAGTGGATAAAGTTAAAGCTGCTCAGATATTCCTGAGAGCACTGTCTCTGCTGCCCAGACCAACATACGTATAGCATCACCTTGCATTGGACGCCAAATCCACCCTTTCTGAGTCTCAGTTTCCTTATCTGTAATTGCCAACAATAGTAATAGTTATCATCTATTTCCTATGTGCACTCACTGTTCTAAGTGATTTAACCCTCAAAATAATCTTGTGAGGGGGTATTATT
Source organism: Cricetulus griseus (assembly GCF_003668045.3). Lineage (NCBI taxonomy): Eukaryota > Metazoa > Chordata > Mammalia > Rodentia > Cricetidae > Cricetulus > Cricetulus griseus. The sequence goes on along the minus strand of NC_048599.1, from coordinate 21,665,419 downwards.
ATCTCTACATTACAGAGAAAGAAATTGATGCAGAAAAATGAAATGACTTGTCTATGGTAACAGAGCTAGCAAGTAGCAGCATTTGCAGCATTTGAAACTCAGGGTGTGGCTCTAGGACCCAGTATTTTAAAATCCCTCTCTCTCTCTCTCTCTCTCTCTCTCTCTCTCTCTCTCTCTCTCTCTCTCTGTGTGTGTGTGTGTGTGTGTGTGTGTGTGTGTGTGTGTGTGTGTGTGTACCTGTATGTATGCACATGCACACCACAGCCACAGCTCATGTGTGGAGGTCAGAAGGAAACCCTCAGGGTCAGTTACCTTCCACCATGTTTGGGACAGGGTCACTTGCTGTTCAACACGGTACACCACATGCTAGCTGGCCCATAAGTTTCAAAGGGTTCTCATGTTCCTCCTCACTTCTAGGTGGAGGAATGCTGGGTTTGCAGGCGCACAATACTAAAGTTAGTTTTTCATGGGTTTGGGATCTTAGCTCAGGTCCTCTTGTCCAGTATATGTTCTACCCACTTAGTTAACTTCCAGTTCCTAGAGTCCACTCTTATGACCAACATCCTGCCTATGTGGCCTAATGTGGAGGCAAGTGGGATGACTAGATTACTTTTGCACAGTGTCATGTCCACTGTGGTGCTACAGAGGCTGGGGGCTGGGAGAAGGCATAAGGCAATTTTTGGGAATGTGGGCTGGGTTTTGGCCCATGAGGGACTCAGTGACTCAGTGGACCTGGTATGTACACATATGGGAGGCAATGGGAAGAGCCTGACTCAGTGGAGAGAAAGTGTGCTCAGGGAGGGTGCAGTGGTTGGTCCACAGACAGATGAATGTCCACAGACAAGTCAAGATTCTCAAATAAGCATGGGTACAGAGCAGCTATGCAGCTGCAAGCCTTTCAGAGTCAAATCTTCCCTAGAAGCAGGGCATGATGGTGCATGCCACCTGTAATCTCAGGACTGGGTAGATAGAGGCAGGAGGACTGAGATTTCAAGACCAGCCTCAGCTACATGAAATGCACACACACACACACACACACACACACACACACACACACACACACACACACACACACCTAACCAACCAGAAAACAAATAAATAAATAAAATTAAAAATATAGAAACTAGGTTCCAAGAGACTATGACTTCTTGTCCCTTTTTCTCCCCTCCCTCCCTCCCTCCCTCCTCCCTCCCCCCCCCTCCCTCCCTCCTCCCTCCCGCCTCCTCCCTCCCTCCCTCCCTCTCCTCCCTCTCTCTCTCTCTCTCTCTCTCTCTCTCTCTCTCATTTTTAAATGTATTTGTTTGTTCCCAGTCTGCGTTTTGGGAGGAGAAAGCCCAGGTTTGAGAGCCCCCAATTCCGCCACACTGGTTCTGGAAAGGCAGCCGCTGATGGAGATCTGTCCGTGATGGTGACAGGGCTCTTGGAGGGGATGTTCTGCAGTGCTGCTTCGAAGTGCAACACCTGGCAGGGAAGGGGGCAAGGTCTTGAGGAAACTGAATTGTTCCTGGTGAGCACAGTGTGCTATCCACCGTAACTTCTGAAAGAGGGACGGGAAGACAGAATAAAGGCAGCGAGCACGGAGTGTCCCTCCGCTTCTTAGCTCTCTCAAACTTTGGATATTGTGCACCCTGCTGGCTGCTGGACCCCTGTGGTGCTGCGTGGGGAGCGTGATGTCTGTCCACGGTGCTGAACCCTTGCATCTAAGCGCCCGAGGAGCTGTCCGTGGTACTTAAAGGATGGAGGTTCTTCGCAAAGCTGAAAGGAGGCGAAGGAGGAATAAGGGCAGGAGGGACCCCTTCCCGTGGTCTGAGGCCTTGCGCCAGATTTTCACAGGACCTCGGAAAAAACAGTCCAATGAAAGGGGTTTTTCTTTAAAATGAAAACCGTCCTTTCCAGTCCCAACAGTCCCAGAAAAAGGGTCAGGGAAGGAATTGGAATTGGACTGCCTACCGCTCTTGGGAATGGAAGAAGCTTCATGCTTTACACGCGCGCGCGCTCGCGCGCACACACACATACACACACACACACACACACACACACACACACACACACACACCTCCATCTAGACTCTTTCGTCTAGGGAGAGCCTTATAGTCCAGAAGGGGGCGATCCAGTTCACTGCGCAGAGTCCCAACACCTCTAAACTAGGAGCCCCACTGACTGGCTAGCCTCACTCTCCTGTTGTGGAGGCGCAGAAAACTGAGTCCCAGAGAGGAGGAACCACAGAGGGATGTTGTGGAGGCCGCGATGCCCCCCACTTTACACACCTAACTCCAAAGAGCCTCACTACTGCTTTTGGAGGTGGCGTCTCTCCCCATTTCTCAGACGAAGACCTTGAGGTGCGGGGAGCCGAAGGCTGCCAGAGCTTTAAGCAGCTCACTCGTGTCTCCACCCCAGTGCCCCCACTCCCACCCCACCCCCGTGCACCTGGGCTGCACCCCGCCTTGTCCTGTCCCCAGCACCGCCCAGCTGGCAAAGTTGAGCAGTCCCTCCAGCGCGCGGGTCTGATGGCTGGTGGGAGGCTTTGCCCCTTATTCCCCACCATTATATTTCTGCTGCCAACACCCTAGTGTTCCTCCCTGCGGGGGGCCTGGCCCCCAGGTGGCCTCTGGCGCCCAGGCCTGCCCCACCCCCGCTCCCGCGCGGGAGGCCAGCCGCGAGTACCGCTTTAAAAATCCCAGCCTGGGCAAAACTTTGATGATAAATCAAGCTGCGGATCCCTCCGCCGCCGCCGGCTCAGGGCGGGGAGCGAGGGGGAGGGCGGGTGCGCGGCGGCACGGAGTGGCCTTCCGCGCAAGCGAAGAGTCCCGCAGTCGGAGGCGGCGGGCTGGGCGTGCGCTCGCTGCCTGCAGCCGGGGCCGGGCCGGGGCCAGCGGGAGAGGGCGGCGGCGGCGCCGGGCAGGACACGGCGAGCGCGGGCTCTGCAGGCTGCGGAGCCCCGATGTGAGGCGGCGGCGCCCCGGGCCGGAGCGCGCAGCATGGGGGCCCCCCTGGCCGCGGCGCTGGGCGCCCTCCACTATCTGGCACTTTTCCTGCAACTCGGTGGCGCCACGCGGCCCGCGGGCCATGCGCCCTGGGACAACCACGTCTCCGGACACGGTGAGTTTGCGTGCCGCCGCCACGGACTTCCCCACCGAACCCCACCCCGGCCGCAGACGCTCCAACTTGGCGGTTGAGGGGCTCGAACCCGCAACCACAGAGGCCGCGGCACGGAGTTCCCAGGCGCCCCCTGCTGGGGCTAGGGACCCACCCTGGTCCCATCCTGGCCAGTGGTGTGAGGAGGGGCCCCGAGCGCACCCCCCCGCCCCCCGCTCTCGCCCTGCTCTTGGAGAACCCCCTCCACGCGCGCGCACGCGGATATACACACCTCCGCGACCATACAGATGTCTCCAGCCACGGACACACTCAGCCACGCTCACTGCATTCCACACTCACAACTCCGCACACCCCCTCCGAGCCTCTCCGCGCTGGTAAATACACTTGTGCCCACTATGCACACGCATCAGACTCTGCCTGGTGGCTCACCCTGCCAGCTGGCACACAGGCACACACGCTTCGCTTCCCCACAACTCTTGCCTGTCTGCCTGCAGACACCGATACACATTCACGCACACATTTGTGCACACACTTTGCCCACCCACTCCTCTCTGCCCGGGTGCCTTTCTCCTTTGTGGGTTTAACGCAGAAGCTGTTCTCGAGCCCTTCATTTGGGTCCATCCTTCCTACCGCTGGGAATGGTCCTGGGGGACGCCAGATGCTGTTGCTTGAGAACTGCTAGCTTGGGTGGCAGCCTCCTTTGCCATGTGGGTGGCACCCCAGGAATGAGGGCGATGTGGGGATGAAGGGGTAGGGGCGGAGAGCTGGGATACGCTGGAGTTCTTGAGGTCACTGCTTGCAGACAGAGGCAGGGGCTTGGAGGAATGTAAGGCGCTTTGTCTCTGGGGGTGAGCAGGAAACCCCTATATCTTTCCCCAGCGCACCCCCATCTCACCCTTGCCCGCAGAAGACTGAAATGTTGAATCTCAACTCCAGCATTGTGGGATCAGGGAGCAAGCAAGTTCCCAGTCCTGCCTGCCCAAGTGTCTGAAGCGCTCTCCCTCCCCACAGGAGCCCAAGTTGGCAGCAGAGTTGGGTGGCATGAGACAGGCAGCTCCCTGCCTCTGAGCCACGCTGTTATGGGGCAGGAATGGATGGAAGTTGAGGAGACCCTGCTCCCTTCCCAGAGCACAAGCTACAGCACCCATGCTGTGCTCTGTGTGCCCAGGCTGGAGGAGGTTTGAACAAAGGGCTGAGGACCGGGTGATTTATTCTAGTGGGAATGAGTGAGGGGTGTGTGCAGGGGCCTAGCTACCCAGGAAGGCCTTTTACCGGTGTGCTGCACGAATGGGGTTGCTCCAGAGGGAAGGGTTTTCAAAGCCATGCTCATGCCCCTGCTTATGGGGAAGCTGGAGATCCCTGTCCGTCCACCTCACTTTGTTTGCCAGTAACCTCTCTCCGTGCATCACTGACATACCTTTGTGTCCGTCACGATTTCTGCTGACCTGGCTGCACAGGCAGTAAATAGGGAAAGGACAGTTTTGATGCTCTACTTACAGATGGGAAATCAAGGCTCAGAGAGGTGACGGGAGTTGCCCAAGGTCACACAGTGAGAGAGTGGCTGAGCCAAGGCTGGCTCCAGGGTCTGTCAGGCGAAGCAGCACTTTTCCAGGACATTCATCTCCCTGTCAGATTCCTTCTCATTCAGGGGGAACTGGGAATTCCTCCTTTCTTTCCCCTCCCTGCCTGCTTGCCCAGCTCAGTTCCTTGGCACTGTCAAAACTTACACTAGGAGGCTTCTCTGAGAAGGGCTTCCCTTTCTGAGTTTGAGATCCCCTGAGGTATGAACATGGAATTCTGAGGCTTACAGTCATTCTGACTTTGGGGCACCAGACCCCCAGGATTTGGGTCATTCTTCAGCAAGCAGGCTCTTCGCTTTGTGTGACAGTCTCCTCCTGCCCCCTGGTGCCAGCTGTGCTGAGGGGTCACAGCCCCACTGTAGTCTTCCCGTTTCCACTCTGGACCAATCCCTGAAGGCCCAGGGGAGATGCTTGATGTAAGGGGACAGGGCACGCTGCTAGGAACCTGACCTCCTCCTGACTGTGTCTCTGGGTAAATCAGTTACCCATTGGGACCTCCTGCTCTGTCCCTTGAGAAATGGACCAGCTGCTCTGCAGGGGCCAGGCTGCCTTCTCGACATTGCCAGGTTCAAAGTCACCAAGTAGTGACTGCTAAGGAGCCCCACAGCTGCCCCTCTGCTGGGCCCAGCACCCTGTCACCACAGGAAGGGTCTGGAGCCACTCACTTAATCACAAAAAGAAACAGTTATTAATGATAGTGAGACGCGGCGAATAAGTGGGTCATGTCTAATAAGCCATTTGTGTTCAGGAGAAGAATACCAATTTGATAAAAGCTGTGTGTGCTGGAAAAGCCCCGAAATTGCTGTTTAGCAGATTGGAGCCTGATCGTTTCATTATTCCTGGGCTCCGAGTGTCCTCAGCTGATTCAGGGAATATGGCCAGGTCAGGATGGTGTCTCTGGGTTTGTGCTCAAGGGTTGGGGGCGTAGAATCAGGGATTCCTGGGGATGAGGTCCTGAGCCCCAACTGCTTAGCTTGGTGACAGCGCATGGTTCCAGCTCCACCTGAGCGCTGCCCAGCCACTAGCTATTGCCTTGAATCTCTGTCCCCCCGGGTTGTCACAGGGAGTGCCTGTGACTAGGTCAGCAAGGATGTCTGTTTACTTCTCAGCTCCCTCCCACATCCATCCAACCCCTTTCAAAGCAAGCTTTGCTAAGGCTCACAGAATGGGTGGTGCCTGACTCTAAGAAGGTACCCCAAACCCCAACACTTGGAGACTGGGTGGGGACACTCATGCTTCCTACATGATAACAGCAGCTCATAAGAAGGACCAGCTCCTTGCTGAGCCCCCAGCAGGGGTGGGAGGACAGGCAGCTATAGTTCTAGGTGCTCCAGACCTCTTGTGACTGTGAACTCACACAGGCTGGTGTCATTTGTGTGAGACTGGCATTAGATACTCAAGGAAACTGAGTTCAGAGAGAGCCAACGACTTACCCAAGGTCATAAAGCCTGTACAGAGCCTGGAGGGCCAGGCTCAGAATGAAAGTGTGCAGGTGGCTCTGGGCCTGGCAACTTGAAGCTGGCCTTTGGGCAGCCTCAGTCCAGTCCCGTGGCGAACTTCTTTCTCTGCATGGCCCTAACTCCAATGTGGCCCCCTAGTTTCCCAGGGAACTGGGAAAGCAGTGTATTTCACCAGGAGGGACCAGATGCTTGAGAAGGTGGCAAATCTTGTTGCAATTCACATCTGAGCTTCCTACACTTTTTCTGGGTGGGAACAAGAAGGCTGGAGCTTTGTGAAGACATTTACAGGTCCTAGTCTGAGCACATCAGGGTGATATGCCCCAGACCACTGACCTGTCCGTCCATCCTTCCTAGCTTCCTAGCTTCCTTCCTTCCTTCCTTCCTTCCTTCCTTCCTTCCTTCCTTCCTCCTTTCCATTTTCATTTTGTTGGGGTGCACATGTGGAGGTCAGAGGAAACAGGCAGGAGTTGGTTCTCTTCCTCCACCATATGAGAGTTCTGGGGTTTGAACCCAGGTTGTCAGATTTGGTGGCAAGCACCTTTACCTGCCAAGCCATCTCATACTCCCTTCTTTTGCTTGTGCTGGGGATCGAGCTCAGGGCCTTGTACCAGCTTGGCAAGAGCTCGCCCACTGACCTATACCTCAGTCCTCACTCCACCCCCATCTGCATTTTAATGAGCTCCTAGGCGATTCTTGGCATCTGGAGGTAGGAAGCCCAGCTGGGGGATATAGAGTAGGAATCTCCAAGTGCTTGGTTTGGGGTCCTAAGGAAGTGAGATCTAGACAGTGAAGCCTCAGAAGCCCGTTGCAACATGCGGCCCCCAGCCCAGCCCAGCACTGTCAATTATTAATGCCCCCAGTTCAGATAAAGCCCCCAGCTTGGCCTGGCGCTTAGTCCAGTGAGTGATTGCTAGTCTGAGGTGCCTTGCTGGGAAGAAGCGGTGGGTGCCCTGGAGGAGGGGCTCCGGACCATTTGACATGCAGCTCGTGCTCTGAAAAAGTGTCTGTGGCCTCTCTGGGTTCCTTGCCCAACTGCTGGTGTCTCGCCATCCATAAGCCGGCTGGTTTGGTGGCTGGACGACTAAAGAAAATTGAGTCTTGTCTCCTGAAGGTTATGATGTTAAAAATGTGTGTTCTCCTTTGTCTCCCGCACTGGTGATTATACCATCAATTACTCTCATAAATACTCAGCCTGGGCTGAGGGCCTCCTGCCTCCTATGGGAAATTGGCCCTCAGAAATGGTTTTCCTCAAGACCTTCACATCAGTTGCTTTTGACACCTTGCCTGTCAGCAGATTCCTGGGGCCTTTTTGCCACACAGGAGCCACAGGTGGCCTCTTGGACTCTGCTCCTTGCTACAAGGACAGCAAGGCAATGGGACATTTTCTTGCAGCCTGCAGGGCTACATAGCAAGACAACCTGGAAAAAAAAAAAAACCAAAAGCAACAACATAGCTCTTTTTTAAAAATGGAAGGAAGGAAGGGGGCGGGGGAGGCAAGAGACCACCTGACTCAAGCCCATTTCTAGGTGCTCAGCCTCTCTCCGAGACCTTAGGGTCGAATTGACAGGGAATGATGGATAGTCCAAAGTTCAAATTCTCACATTTGCTCCATCCACATTAATATATTCTAAAGATACCAAAATAACTTAAATATCACAAGGAATCCATGTTTGCAGTAAAAGCCTCATGCAGCTGGAGTCTCCTCGAGGCTACTGGCCACAGCAAGGACAGGATGGGTTGGATAACTGACTTCACCTTGCAGTGGGTAGCCTGGGCCCAGCCCCTGAGAGCCAGGTGGGTGACCGGGTACAAATGGGCTTCCTCCCTGATCTGGCGGCACATCAGAAAAATGGGCAGAGGGTTAAATTAGAGAAACTAACCACCTAGTGACCATCTATGACATAGGATCAGTACTCACCCTCTGGCAACCTGTGGTGCTCAGGACATTGGAGAAGGAAGGTGGGAGGGTGAGCCTGCAGCTCTTCCTCAAGACCTCTCCCACAGTCCCCCCCCACACACACATCCACCTGGAAGCCATTAGTGGGATCTCTGGGGCCTCAGCTCAGTTCTGCTTCACCCCAAACTCCAGTTTTAATCCTTCCCAAAACCTCCCCAGGGCCTCAGCAAAACTGGGCCTTCCCTGAGAGATGGTCTTAGGCAGGCAGAGCCCAGACAAACCTCTTACATTTTAATAGTCATGCATTTATTTTAATGTGGGCTGGAAAATATAGCCAGCACATCAAAACTGTGATTTCACAGATATGATTGCTTAGGATGAGACTAACAGGGTATTAAAAATAGTGGGTTTGTTTATAGGAAGCCATTAAGAACATCATAGTACAGGTGGTACCCGGGCCTGGCAGTGGGCATCCAGAATGGGAATGGGCAGCTTTGGGGGCATGCCAGGGCTATACCTTGGTGGGGGATGCTGCCAAGTGTTAGGAGCTGTGCATTCATTTACTTGACAGATATCAGTTGAGCATCTGCCTTATGCCAGCCTATTTAGCTACTGGAGACTATTAGTGAGTGGACAGATAAGCTTCTTGCCATGGGGGGTTCTCAGGCTTGTAGAGAGACAGGCAACTGTAACCATAGAGAATATTTAAGTGTACTTTGTGAGACTGTTTAGGGAGCATGGAATCAGGGTGTGACATTCAGCTCAGATATGGCCTCTCACCTCTGGTCAATGGCAGTGCCTAAAGTGAGCTCCCATCACGGAAAGTGCACAAGTAGGACCCAGCCACGGCTTAGCTGGAGATGTCATGGAGGGGTTCTACCTTATTTCCCAAAGGTTCCAACCTTGAGTCAGTGGAGGGTGGACAGCAGGTGTTCTTAAAGATCTGACAAGTTGCAATGTAGCCACAGGCTGATTGGTGGGGAGGGGCATAGAGTGGGGAGAGTGCTTGTCCCCACCTAGGGCCCATAGGTGGGGTGGTTCTTCCCAGACATCTGGGGAACACAGTAGACAGGTGGGCCTTCCCAGCCCACTGTGTTGGGATCGGAACATTGACCTGCTGCATCTACTCCATCTCAGTGAAAATGCTAGATTGGGAGAAGGACAGGCAGTGGCTTTGCCCAGCTTCCCTTGCCTCCACCCTGCTAGGTGGCTTGCCTGACTCTCTCCTGTCCTCAGTTTCCTGATCCGAACAATGCTGAGTTTGCTCCTAAATGCTAGACTTCTAAAATCCCTCTGGGGCCCATGCATTGCCCAGAGTAGCAGATGTGGGTGGAGTTGGGGGCTGAGGTCCCTCACAGTCTTCGAGTCTGAGGCTGGATCATCCAGTCTTTTCCCTCACTTCTCCGCTCTCCTCTCACCATGTGGTCATCACCACGAAATTAAGGGCACCCCCGTTTCTCAGGCTAGGATGCTGAAAGGAGGTCAGACACAATTTACCTGGAGGTCACACAGATGTGGCAGGGCAGAGCCAGGCTCAGCCTGGGTGAGGAACACATAGCCCAGCTCCTGCATTTTCCGCTGCTGCTTGGCTGCCAACAGAGTGTGTAGGCAGCCCTGGTCCTGAACCTGACAGTGCCCTGGCTCACTGCCCTGGCTTGTGAGGCTGTCATGGGGGAAGGGCTACCAGAAAACCTAGGGTGCTGCGTTCTGCCTGAAAGAACCCAGAAGGCACTCTCGGACTCAGCCAGGCATTGTCAGGGAGAATGCCGGGGCCCTGTGAACATGCATCTGCTTGTGTGTCTCCACCTGGGCATCTCAGCTTAGGGAATGACGGTTTTGCTTAAACGTGTGCCTGAAGTGTATTCGGGTGGCTGTAGTTGGAGAGTGGGCAGGCTGGGAGGGAGTGTAGAGGGGCCAGGCTGGGACCCTCTGTTCTGTGGCCTTTGCTTCAGGGTCAGCCTCCACTGCCTCCCATGGTACCATTGGGAGGTCAACTCAGGAGATGAAAGGGGCCTTGGGGAACTACCAGCTTGGGGTCAGCAGTGCCACTAGCCAGGTGCTGTGCCTGCCATCTTCCTGGGTCCTTCTCCATGGACTCACTTCCCTGGTATTCTCAGACACTTTTCCTCCAGATCTTCCCCTGTCTCTTTCCCTCCCTATCTCTGCCACTCAGTCTCTATATGCCTTTCTCTGTGTCTGCTATTTCCATCTTTTTTCCTGTCCCGACTCCCCCCACATCTCTGTCTGTACATGCCTGTGCACACACACTCACACACACACACACACACACACACACACACACACACACACACACCTTATCAAATGACAACTCCGAACCACACACAAATATTCCTATTTCAGAAGCACCCACACAGAATGGGTTCTCAGTAAATGTCGGCCAAGTGAGGAGATGAGTGAATGAATGAATGAATGAATGAATGAATGAATGAATGAATGAGTAAGTGGCCAAATGTTGAGGACCTCAGCTTGCCCAGACCAGTGGCTCCCACTTTTCTCAGTGAACATAACCCTCTGGGTCTAATAGGAACCACCTGCTTCTGCTTCTGCTTCTGCCTCTGAAACATGAACCTGGTTTGCTTAGACTTCCAAAGGGCTGTGGGAGACCCCAGATTTCATCTCTGGCTCCCCAGGAAACAGCCTCACCACTCTAGTAAGGAAATTTAGAGTTGTGCGGACCTGTCTGGAAAAGCCAGCAGTGGCCAGGACCTACAGAGCGTGTTAGGACCTGGGTTCTGGTCCCTAGAGTGAGATGCATTTTTCTCTTTGTGTCATTGGGGGTCTAAGCCAGGGCCTCACACATGCATGTATGTATGTAAGCATGCATGCATGTGCGAATGTATGCATGTGTGTGTAACTGTACACGTGTGTGTACATGCATGAGGAGGCCAGAGAACCACCTTAGATATTCTTCCTCAGATGAGCACCTTGGATTTTGTTTTTGTTTGTTTGTTTGTTTGCTTGCTTTTTGGGACAGGGTCTCCCACTGGCCTGAGACTTACTGATTAGGGCAGGCTGGCCAGCAAGCCCCAGGATCCACCTAGCTCTGCCTCCCTAGCACCGCAATTACAAACACACCACACCACACCCAACTTTATGACATTGGAGATCAAACTCAAGCCCTTGGGCTTGCAAGGCATGCCCTGAACCATCTGTCCACATGCCCCAGTGGGAAGTTTTCTGGGTGGGGAAGCCTGGGTCAGGCTGGTATAGGTGGGGAATAAGAGTTCAGGCTGGTGTGGGAGGCTGGAGGAGACGCCACTGCCAGGAAGGTATTGAGTATAGTTCGAGCCTCAGTAAATGTGGAATGGCTCATTGGTTCAGCATCTGGGGTGGGGGTGGCAATGTCATTTGGGAGGGCTGGTGGGTTTGCACACATGCATTTGTGCATGGGGTGTGTGTCCTCTCCCAGTTCATGCCTGTGTCAGGCTCCTCTCCCCTTGCAGATCTGTCCCTGTGCCCTTCCCTGCCTGGCTCACTTCCATCCTTCTGCCCTGGCTCTCCTCCAGGTTTCCTGTGTGCCCAGTCACAGGTACCCTTGTCATCAGTCTACATGCTTAGCTTGTCTGAGAGGCGTGGTAAGCCTGGGCTCCCCAGCCTGGCTTCCTCAGCACACTCTTGGCCTCCAGGAATCTCTAGTGGGCCCTGTGCTCAGACCTTCGGGCTTGCTTCCTGGCTAGGGTAAGAAAGCAGAAAGCATGCGGCTGGTGTCTGTTTTGCTTTGTGAGGCTTTAAAAAAATCATTTCCGGCCTTGGAGACAGCAGCAATTACTGCCGGCTCGCTGGGGAGCTGTTTGCCGCCTGTCATCGGCCCCAGGAAAGGGTCCCTAATGGAGGCCCTGCGGCCAGAGCTCTCAGTAGTGGAAACAGCACTCAAAACAAAGCCACACTAATGGTCTCTGGGCATGCAGGCCTGGAGAGGGAGGGGTAGGCCAATGCCCAAGGAAGGCCTGGGGCAGGGCTGAAGTCACCCATTGGTCCCTTTATGAGCCAAGACTCCTTGTAGGCAGGGGTCCCATGCCACCAGCTCAGTCCTGGAGTCCTGCACACCCCACCTTCCTCCCTCTCTTCTCTGCTTTCTGGTGCTGCGCCTCTGGCCCAGGCAGAGGGAACTATAAGCACAAAGGCCCTGGGGTGGGGCAGAGCCCCTTCTGCTCAAAATTCTTGGTTCTAGAACTGACCTTGGTTTAAAGAGGCCAGGCCAGGCCAGTCTTCTCTGAAGGAAAAAAAGGCTGGAGCCTTGGAGAGGGAGAAGCCACAGCAAGCCCACCCCACGAGAGGGGTGTGAACAGCAGAGGACTCATGATCAGTGTGTCAGTATTCCTTGGAGTGTGGGCCTCATAAGCCCATTTTGCAGATGGAGAAACAGAGGCACAGAGATTAGCCTAGGATTGGACTATGGTGAGAAAATGCGGTGGGAGTTCTAATCCTAGCCTGTCTGTCTTCAGAGTCCATGTTGGATGCCAATTTAGGATTCCCAAGTTCAGCTGGGTAGGGTGACCAGGGGCAAACCTCTTGTGACTAGGAAAACACAAAGTTCTCAGTAGGGACCAGGGATGGCCCCACACCAGAGCTGTCCTTCCTTCCTCTGCTCCTGCCAGCTGACTTGCCCAAGAGCCTTGCTCAAGAGCTCCCTGAGTGAGTGTGGGCCTCTGGAGCTCACCTTTGCCTACCTCCTCTCTGCCTCTTCCCCTTTCGCTGCCCCTGAATCTCCCTTTTGACTTCCCCACAGCTCTTTCTTCTCTTTGCTGCATCTAGGGCAGTGGTTCTCAATCTGTGGGTCGAGACTCCACTGAGGCCCCATAGCAGATATTTACGTTATGATTCATAACAGTAGCAAAATTATAGTTATGAAGTAGCAATAAAATGATTTTATGGCTGGGGGGTCACCACAGCACGAGGAACTGTTTTCAAGGGTTGCAGCATTAGGAAGGTTGAGAACCACTGGTCTAGGGTGCACTTTCTCATGACCTAGGGCAGCCTCCATCTTTGCTCCCTGTTCCTGCCCCCTCTGGCTGTTTGGCAGCAGGTCAGTGTATATGCCTGGGCTTTGGAGTCACACCATGGGGCCTCAGATCTTGGCCCTCATTCACACCATTGAGCCCCCACTAAACCCCAGGGCAGGGGGTCCCACACTGGCCCTGCAGGATGGCCAGGCTGGGAAGAGAAACAATGTCTGTAGCCAACAAGTCTCTGTCCTGCTGGGCTCCCCACCACTGGCCCTGGCATTCCTCCCTGGGCTTCCCACACCTGGCTGCCTCTCCCTCCCTGTGGCCTGTGTGGGAGGAGGAGGAGGCAGGAATTCCACAGGGGAAGCCTGATCAACTCCCACAGTCCTGCAAGTGCCAGAATATTTTTGCTCTCCTTAAATCTCCCTAGATTTGTAATTCCACTGCCGTCTTCCTGGATGTGTGCTGGTGGCCTTGGGAAGCATCCTGCCCCAGCTGCTGGTGACAGCACGGCCTGTTCTGTGGGTGCACAAATAGTGTCTGAGTGGCCTGGTGGGAAACAAGAGTAGGTTCCTTCCTTCTCCACACCTCAGTTTCCCCGGATATAAGCAGAGGAGAGTGAGAAGGACTTTTCTAGTGGCAGTGAGAATTCTTATTGCATAAAGGAAATACCTGTAAGTAAGCTGGGTGTGGTGGCACAAGCCTTTAGTTCCAGGACTTGGGAAGCAGAGGCAGGCTGATCTTTGTGAGTTCAAGTCCCGCCTGGTCTACAGAGAAAGTTCCAGGCCAACCAGGCCTACAAAGTGAGACTCTGTTTCAAGTGAACAAATAAACAAACAAATAAGAAACACTTGTAGGGGAGGCAGAGGCAGAGGCAGGAGGATCTCTGTGAGTTGGAGACCAGCCTGGTCTACAAGAGCTAGTTCCAGGACAGCCTCCAAAGCCACAGAGAAACCCTGTCTCTAAAAACCAAAAAACAAAAAAAAACAAAAAAAACACACTTGTAGGGCTGGAGAGATGGATCAGCAGTTAAGAGCTGACAGCTCTTCCAGAGGACCCAGGTTCAATTCCCAGCACCCACATGGCACAACTGTCTATAACTCCAATTTCAGGGGATCCAACACCCTCACACAGACAGACATGCAGGCAAAACACCAATGTACATAGATAAATCATTTTTTAAAATGTAAAAAATCAAACAAACGAAAAGAACAAAATGCAATGGAACACTGCCACTTCCCTCAAAGCCTCCGTGCTCAGTGGAAGAAGCCAATCGTGGAAGACCACATCATACCCTGTAGGAACGTCCAGCACAGGCCAATCCAGATGTGCAGCTGCCAGGGCTGTGGGAAGGTGGGGCGGGGGAGATGGTTACTGGCTCGGGGCTTCCTTTTGTTTGGTGAGACTGTGCGGGGACTAGACGGCTGTGAGGGTTATACAGTATTGTGGGTCTCTCAGCATCCCTTCTTTCTTCACTTTTGGGATGGTGAATTTTAAATTTCACTTCAGTTGAAAATAACTAGGGCTGCTGGGCACAGGGGCACAAGCCTTTGATGCCAGCACTGGCAAAGGAGAAGGAAATAGCTCGCCTGGTTGGAAGCAGACCACTTATTAGATAGTAACAGTATTAAATCTCACAATAGCCTTTTGGAGCAGATGCTGTCATCGCTCCCATTTTATAGATGGAGATACAGAAAAACTGAGGCACAGTATCACTGGGCACATAGCATACAATTAAGTATTCAAATCTGCTCTCTTTGTATTGGTTGTGGCAAACCCCCCCACACACACGCCCCAGTGTGGGCAGAGACCTCTCCTGGGTGAACATGCTCATGTCTAAACCTGACCAATGAGTGATTCTACCAGAGAGCAGTGGGTGTTCATGCCCCATGAATCAACAGCTTCTTTGCCTTCATTAATCCATTCCCTCCTCAAAATAAGTCATCGGCCAGTGAAGTGGGTAGGAACCAGAGCTCAGAGATAGCCACACATCAGGCTGTAGCTCACACCTGAACTGGGAATCCTGGCTTCCCACCCTGGCCCTTACCCTCCCTCCAGGTTATCTCCCCACTGGGGCCAGTACAGCCACGCTTGTGAGGACAGGGGCTGAGGAACCCAGGGGCTGAGGAGCCCAGGGACTTGGGTCAGATGAGACAGGAAGCCGCCAGTGGGGTATCTGCTGTTCCTGTGCAGGAAGGAAGCTCTCCAGCAGGGGTAGACCCGCCTTGAGGTTCCCCACGTCATTCAAAATTCATGAATTCTGTGTTCTACTCCCTTCTGTGTCTGTTGTGCTCGTGCACCGTGCTCTTCCACTTCTGGAGGGAAGCCAGCTCCTTGAGCGGTTACTTCCCTGCTTGGAGAGGAACAGGCCAAAGGGTCTCCTGCCTTGGTTTTTACTTCACTTGTTCCAAGCACCCCACATATTATAAAGTGGAGGGACACAGTGTCGGCGCTGTTTTAATGGCAGAGACGGGCAAAGGCTCGGGTTTGTGGCACAGCCCCAGCCAGGCCTCTGAGGTCTAAGTGTAAATTGTGATACTAGGCCAGTGAAATGGAAGCAGGTTGGGAGACTGGGAGTACCCAGGGGTACCCATACTTCGGTGGAACTTATGTCTCAAGCTCCTTTGGATGGGAAAGAATGTCTATGCATGGTGCTGCTCTATCTAGACTTAGCCAAAACCCTCCTTTGGCTCTCTTCCCTTCACCCGCCTCCCTGTTGGTGGAGCAAACTGGAGGCAGAGGCAGGAGCCCCACAGCAGCCTTGCTGGCTGGGATTTACTGATGCCGGCTGCTTCTCAGTGTTGATTTTTACAGTTTCCCTCCATCGATGGCAAGCGATGCTGATTTTCCATTTATGGCAGTAATAAAAGTCTCCTTTTAAGCTGAATTTATTTAAGTAAAATGGGAAAGATGCTTTGAAAATAAATATTAAGTAAATAATAGCACCGGTGGTACAGGCACCCTGTGGAGAAGTAGAGGCTGTCCTCAAAGTAGGAACCTGCCTGTAGCAGGCCCCTGGCTGCTCTGTCCCCTCTCACCGTGCACCCTTGATGGCTTGACATCCAAGCTTGTCCCCTCTGCTAAGAGCCTTCTCCGACTGCCCATGCTGATGCAGGCCTAGCTTTCCTCAGGCTCCTTCAGACCCTGTACCCCTTTCCAGAGTTCCCACATACAGTGTGACAAGCCCAGGGGTGGGTGGGGGACACTCTAGTCACAGCCAGTGCAAATCGTGCACGCCCTGAACAACTGTGCACAGCACCCACACTCATTCTCAGCCTTTGCTCATACAGTGGTCCCTGGCGTGTGTGTGTGTGTGTGTGTGTGTGTGTGTGTGTGTGTGTGTGTGTGTGTGTGTGTGTGTGTTCTCCTAAGGGCTCCTTGAAGGCCAGAGCCTTTCTCCTGGGGGAGGGGGTCAGAGTTGGTGCTTCTCATTCCTCCCTCGTGATGACAGCAGGCAGCCATCTTCCTGCTGGGGCACACAGCACATTGCTTCAGCGCTATGACAGGATTCCTCCTGTCTGCCTCTCACAAGGGGCACACAGCTAAGTCATTCTGGCTTGTCCATTCCTTCTGAGACAGTCCCCCAACTTTATACTCCTTCCCTCTTGTGCAGGAATCTATCAGGCTGGGAGTGTCCAGAAGAGCTGCACTGTCTTCCAGGAGGAGGGGCTGGGGCTGGGGCTGCCTCTCGCCCCTCTTTACCCATGGTTTTCTTTCAGGGAGGTTATCCTCTCCTAAGCAGTGTGAAACTGATCAGACCAAAAGAGCGCCTAGCTCCCCTGCCCAACCCCTCACCCCCGGATACTGCTCTGGGCTAGGCACAGAGCAGGCTTCTTAGAATGGCCTCCTAAGTGTCACACTTCCTATGCAGAAAAGGGGGAGGAGGGTATAGATAAATGTCAGCTATGATGAGGGATTTTGCCAGCCAGCTCAGGAGCTGTGAGCTGACCTTGTGCCTCCCAGCTCTGTGACCTCAGGCTCAGCCACTCCCTCTCTGAGCACCGATGACAATCCGCCTTACCAGGCCTGGAGGAAGTAGGGTTTGTTGTACAAGAATTGGGGTGCAAAATGTGTTTCCTGCCTTCTATGCTGCAGCAGGGGGCTAGCCCTGATGGCCCTGGACCCTTTGAGCCTTGCTTTTTGGGGCAGCTTGAAAAGGCTCAGAGTGGATTTGCACCGGGCTGCCACAGCTGTAGTCAGTGTACTCCTAAGCATGGTGGCATTCACTGAGCACCTGCTGTATGCCTGGCACCGTCCTGGTGGCTAGGACGAAGCAGGAGACAGCCCGGAATCACTGCTTTAGGAGTTGGGCGTCAACTGGACGATGGGAACAGAGACAAGCCCAAAGACAGTAAGCAGGCTAGTGAAGGAAGAGGTCAGGAAGGCTATAAGCACTAAGGAGGAGACCTCACTGGGAGGTAGTGGGGACTGAAAGCCCCAAGTAGGAAGTGCAGTGCCAGCATGGGGGTGTGGTCCACATACGAGCTGTGAAATGTTCACTTAGGGACGGCTTCTATGATTTAGGGAAGCCACTGGGGGCTTTTTAAAATGTAGTAAAACATTCAGAGCACATATGTGTCACACTGACTATTTTTAAGTATGTAACTGGACAGTCACAGTGTATTCGGTCTGCTGAGCTGTTGTCAGAACTATCTAGAAATTTTCTCAGCGCAGACAGAGACCTGCCATAACTACAGAACCTTTCCTACTGAGCATAGCCTGCTGCCAATGCAGCTGCTCTGGGGCCTCTGTCTTTAGAGACTCAACTACATACATACACACAGCACACACTCACACACACATACATACACACACCACACACACAGCACACACTCACACACACATACCATACTCACACACATACATACACACACCACACACACAGCACACACACACACACATACCATACTCACACACATACATACACACAGCACACACACAGCACACACTCACACACACACACCATACTCATACACATACATACACCACATACATAATACACACACACCACACATACACACAGCACACACACACACACACACACTCACACACACACACCATACTCACACACATACATACACACACCACACACACAGCACACACACACACATACCATACTCACACACATACATACACACACCACACACACAGCACACACTCACACACACATACCATACTCACACACATACATACACACACCACACACACAGCACACACACACACACATACCATACTCACACACATACATACACACACCACACACACAGCACACACTCACACACACACACCATACTCATACACATACATACACCACATACATAATACACACACACCACACATACACACAGCACACACACACACACACTCACACACACACACCATACTCATACACATACATACACCACATACATAATACACACACACCACACATACACACAGCACACACACACACACACACTATACTCACACATATATACATATACCACATACATACACACACACCACACATACACACAGCACACACTCACACACACACCATACTCACACAATACATATACAACATACACATACACCACACACTCACATATACACTATAGACATCCCCATACCATACACTCACACACACATACATACACTCCACACACACATACACCATACACTCATACATACCTACACGATACAACATACATACACACCACATACCACACACTCACAATACATACATACCCACAAACACATGTACAACATACACGCACATACACCACACACTCACATAGACATACACCACATATACACACACATATACCACAGACCCTACACTATACTACACATATACACACAAACATACACACCACACACATACATACCTTAGTAGAGCTCAGGCAGAGCAGAGAGACCTATTATATCACCACCAACACCCATCCCTCTGACTCCCAGGTGACATTTCTGAGCCACCTGCAACATTCTGCTCCAGACCTACTAGGGACGATGCAGATCCAGACTGAAAACCATCACTGGGGCTGGAAAAGGAAGGAACAGGCACCAGCCATGCAAGAGGAGCTAAAGGAAGTGTGTGTGTGTGTGTGTGTGTGTGTGTGTGTGTGTGTGGTGAATGTGTATGTATGTGCCTGAGAGTATGTGTACATGCATGTGTGGTGAGCATATGTGTGATCTGGGCTCAGCAGCTGGGAGCTGGGCTGGGCTGCCCATTTGTGGGTAGCTGAGTTCCCCGGGTGTGAAAGAGCCCAGTGGCTTCTGGAAGGTGAACCTTCCGGGGCAAAGAGACCAGAACTGGTGGATGAGGGGTCGTAGGGCCCACCATGCATGGCACGGATGCTAGATGGCCATGTGACCTCATGAGGTTGTTGAAGATACAGCTCTAGAGAGCAAGAGGTGAGAGGTGGGGTTATTGAGTGAGTACCTACTGTATACACTGCTTTGTGCCATTTTCTCAGCAGCCCCTGAATTCTCCCCTTTTGCAGATAAAGAAGCAGGCTTAGAGAGGCAAAGGGGCTGGCGCAGGTCACACAGTGAGGGCCAAGCTGACGGGACTGAAGGCAAAGCTAGAGCTCTCTGGATAGGCCAAGCCCAGGCTGGAAGGGCCTGATGCTGAAGGACAGGACCCAAAGCCTGGCTCAGCCAGGCCTCAGCACCAATCCCTGCAGCCAATGCCTGATAGGGCCTGGGGTTAATGAGTGTATCGTTGCCCCAATTAACAGCAGAAAGGCAGCTGATGTCACGCTCAATCAAGCCCCTGTTCCTTCTACAGAATCCTAATTTGTGGACACTGGGTTTAATTGTCTTCCTTGAGTTTTCCTGAGAGTCAGCCAGGCAGGCACAGGCCCTGGGGCTGAAGAACACAAATACCCTTCCTCCAAAATCTATAATTACATTGGCCCTGGAGATGCACTGAGGCTCCAGGAGGCACCTGAGCTCGAAGGAACCTGGGGAGGTTAAAGAAGACAGAGGGGTTGTTTGAGCGCCTCTGAGATGCCCCTGGGAGGCAGAGGGCTGGCGGCAAGGACAGGGGCTGGGGGGAAGGAGGTGTTCAGAGATGGTCTAACCAAACTCCCACTTTGAAGTCTTCTAAAATTGGGTTCAGTTTATCCAGCAACTCACTCTGTGACTTTGGGCTCGTTGCTTAACCTCTCTGAGCCCCAGCCTCATCTGAAAAGTGGGACAATTAGGATGATAGCTGACCTGTAGGGGGAGCGGGAGCAGCCACCTTGAGTACATGGGCTGGCCACGTTGTAGGTCGAGAGTGCAGTTCTGTGTGGATGTGGGCAGCCACCTCACTCTTTTCAGCTCCCTTTCTCTATCTCCCAGGTGGGGCAGATGAGAGTGTTGGAGACAAGGTCTGGGTGGTGCTGGGCTCACGGTGGATGGCAGTGTGGCCTGAAGTCATGTAGCACGACCCATGCACACACTCCTGATTCTGCAGAGCTAGCCCAGTGGGACCCCCCACTCTGCCTCTGCTCCCACAGCTGGCTTGCTTTCTTAAGTTTCACCTCTGCCATCAGACTGAACCCAGCTCACCTCCTCTGAAGCTCTCCCAGAGGCCTCCTTCCTGAGGCCAGAGCACAGCCTTAGGGCACATGCCATATTCTCCTTGGAGTGTCCCCGGGACTCACCCTGTCTTGTAGAAAGACAAACTGGTGCCCAAGATGGGGAGAAATTCTGAGGTGAGAGCTTAGCAGTTGGTAGAGGCAGACTATGACTCCTGCCCAGTGTGCTCCTGGCTCCCGGCCCAGTGCTCTCAGGATTCCCCCAGCCACGTAGCTGCTCGGAGGGACAGACGTGTGTTTAGGTGGCTGACTGTGGACAGGGGAACTGTCCCTGTCCACAGTCCACTGTGTCCACTGTGTGGAGGCCTTGTCACACGCACAGAACCTGTTTTCCCTCTCTGTCTTTGATCCACACTTCCCCCTTCACTGGGAAGCTAGATGAGGGGACCCGGGGAGGCCTCCCAGCACCCCACCTTGGAGCCCCTGATGAGTCTGAGGGGGATCAGAGAAACCCTGTGGGGAGGGGAGCTGGCAGCAATGGCCATAGCAATAGCCCTGTAGTCTTCAATTGATCTCCCATCTAAAGACCCTGTCTACTCTGTGTTCAGGATGGTCTGTGCACCAGGGTTGAGGCCAGGGGACACCGCCCCAGGGAAGTCTTCCCGATTGCCTCAGACTGGATAAACTGTGTGTACTGATGAAACAGCTCTCCCCCGCCCTCCAGGACTGCAGACTGGCCAGCAGGGACCATTCCCACTTCTTTCTCTTTTTGAGATAGAGTCTCATGTATGCCAGGCTTGCTTTGAACTCGCTACGTAGCCAAGAATGATCTTGAACTTCCAACCTTCCTATCTCCACTTGCTGAGTGCTGGAATTACAGTTGCATGCCACTGTGCCCAGACTGTGCCGTGTGAGGGATCAAACCCCGGGGCCTCATGCATGGTAGGCCAGCACTGAAATGACTTAGCCTCACCACTAGCCCAGGGCCCGCCCCTTTGTTGAAAGACCTCTACAAGCAAAAGGCAACAGATGTCAGAGTGTGGTGGCCTAATCTTTAGCACCAGCACTCGGGAGGCAGAGGCGGGCAGATCTCTGTGAGTTTGTGGCCAGCCTGGTCTACAGAGTGAGTGCCAGGACAGCGAAGACTGCATAGTGAGACCCTCCATTAAACACAACGCAACAAAAACAACCCCCAAAGTAACCGAATCTCTAAGACGTATGTGGTGGCGGGGAGTGGGAGTTTAGGGAGTCAGGCTGGTCTGGGTTCAAATTCTGACTATTGTAGTATAGGAAAGAACTGCACCTGGGGGGGGGTAGCTGCCCCCTCCAAATCACAAGGACAGACAAGGGAACTCATTGTCTGCAAGACATCTGTGTAGTGGCCACCAAAACGCTGGGACTGCAGCTGGCCCAAACTGAGAAATGCTCAGATTTCCACTAGTTAGCACCAAAAAGAAAAAAAAAATATGTAAAATGTCTCATTAGTAACTATCACATGTTGAAATGATATTTTTTTCGGTATTGGCTTGAGTAAAATATATTATTAAAATTAATTTTAATTTTTTTAAAACCTTTTGTCATGGGGAAACCATAAAATGGGTGTGGCTCATGGTGTCATGTCATTCTTTCATGCATGCTTCTATTGGAAATTGCTGTCCTAAACCATCACTGGAAATCCAATGGAACAGTGACCTGGGGTGGGCCCTGTCCTGTGCTCTGGCCCACCCCAAACCACAGGACAGGGCTATCTCAGGGACTCAAAGACTAGGACCTGGTCTCACTGACCCTGGCTGACGGAGCACCCAGACCACACTCTGCCTTCTCTGACCCTAGTGATCTGAACTGAAGGCCCCAGCCGAGGAGGCTGCTGCTCTGGTGAGGAGGTAGACAAGGGGTTGTGACCAAGAGAGGCTAAATGGGGACAGGTGATAATGGTGGCTTGGTCCTGTGACAAGGGGCTGGAGTCTGGAGACCCTCTGGGCCAGAACCCATGGAGTTTTCTGAAGACCTAGTGTAGGTTGTAAGGATTGAGGCAGAGAGCTTGAGACTGTGGTCCGAGCACTTGGCACAGACCCTGGCCTGTAACAAGGAGGGTAAGCCTGGTTTCCTCCTGCCCCGAGGACAGGGACAGCCCAGCTCTTGGGGTGGCCATGTGTAAAGGTAGCTCACTGCACCCACACCGTATCCATGATTCAAGCCATGTTCATCACCAAACAGGACTTGTTTATGTATCCTGGGCTAGCTAGCCCTTCCACTCTGCAGAGAAACAGGAAAGCTTCTCTCAGTCCTGAGGAGATGTTGCTGATTAAAGTTCCCTTGTGCAGAGCAAAGACAGTTGTCAAATCGGATCACACTTAACTCCCCTTGTCCTGTGGAGGGAGTGGGGTCACTGCTCCTTGATTCAGGGTGCTGCCTCTCCACTCAGGCCTCTGTCTTTCCTGGGACAGGAGGCCCCCTGGGTGTAGGAATGTCTGTCCCTCTGACCTGGGCCTGGGGAACTGCATAGCCCAGGGGTGGGAGCTGATGGAAGTCGCATGCCTGGGGTGACCTGCAGTTGCTAGGCATCTACCATCTTCCTTCTGTGAGACAATCTCCTGAGAGGAAGAAGCCATGCTAATTGCATCTCACACAGTTCGGGGAAAACAAGCCAGAGCATACAGAGTGGAGGGGTGCTGGGCTGTGAAGTGGGGTCCAGCATTGTAACCTGGGTAGGGGGACTGCCGGTGGCTCCTGGAACTGGTTCTTCTAAGAGCTTGGTGGGAGCTGGGCCCTTCAAGAATGCCAGCTAGGCCGGTGGCTGCATCTCTCCTCTGCTTCCCACTCCGCGCATCTGGAACAGCCAAGCTGGTGACCACTGAACAGAGTTGCTGGGGGGGGGAGAAGGGGGGAGGAGGGTGACTCAGAGCTGAACTTTGATTGACCACAGGAACCAGGCAGGAGGTGGAGAGTCCCCAGAGCAGGAGCCCAGGAAGAGGGGAAGGAGCCTGACGGAGGGTCAGAGTGGTGTCTGGGTGAACCCCAGGGGAAATGGGGACCTTAAAGCTGGGTTTGAGTTTAGAAAATGGTGGCTTAGGCTCACAGGGCTGGGCACTGGGTAGTGTGAATGGAAAAAATTTGGAAGAATTAAAATTGGCAGCCTCCCTGGCTCCTGGCCTCCTGGCTCACTTTCAAGTCAGCCCTCCTTTGTCACTCCTCTGCCCGTGTCCTCCTCAGGCTCTAGGAGTGTCTTGCCACACATAACTCTCCTGGGGCCTGGTTCCTGTTTCTGAGCCCTCATCTGCCTGTTCTCCAAACAGCACTTTTCACAGAGACACCCCATGACATGACAGCGCGGACAGGTGAGGATGTGGAGATGGCCTGCTCCTTCCGAGGCAGTGGCTCCCCATCCTACTCGCTGGAGATCCAGTGGTGGTACCTGCGCAGCCACCGGGACTGGACTGACAAGCAGACATGGGCCTCCAACCCGGTAAGACCGTGGGAGATGCTTCCATGGGGGCTGCTGCAGGGGCCCCCGTCCTCAGCAACACCCTTCGGGTGACAGTCCCCAATATGTCAGCCTGCTGGCACATGCAGGCATGGAAGATCCATGCAGCCAGAAGAAACCCTTGGAAAAGGAGTTTGGGGTATCTGGGGGCATTCAAGAGTGTTCTTGGGTATTTGGGGTTGGAAGTCTCCAGGACATGATCAGGGATTCAACTGTATCTGCTACAAACAAATGTCCAGATTCAAACATACAGCCTTACTGGTACATTCCCAGATGGACACAGACTCCTAGGGTCATGCCATTCACACTATCCCCCATTTGTACGTGCACACAGACACTCAGCCATTATAGCCAAACATCCTTGTGAGTCCAGATGCCTGGCCCTATGGCCAGTGTCACAAGCTCCTCCTTCCTCTCTTTTTGGCTGCCCTCTCCTGCATTGCCAGTGGACACAGAGCTGAGAGACCCCATTTCCGGACCTCATGACCTCTAGCTAGAATCTTATTTTTTATAAGGTTTATTTATTTACTATTTTAGGTGCATATGTGTGCCTGAGTATGTGTGCGCCTGAGTGTTTGTATATGCATTGTGTGTTAAGTACCAGTGGAGACCAGAGGGGGCACTAGATCCCTTGGGGCAGGGTGTTGGGCACTAAGCTTGGGTCCTTTGGAAGAGCAGCAAGTGTTCTTATGCTCAGTCAGCTCTCCAGCCTTTTTTTTTTTTTTTTTACATTATCATTTTTAAATTTGACTGGAATGTATGTAAGTGTCTCTATGAACAGGATTCAGGGTGACATTTCCACAGCTGTACGCACTGTGCACTGAGGAAATCCAGCATCCTTGACCATGACCCTAACTGTCCTCTGTCTCCATGGTGTTTCTCCCCACCCCCACCCCTCTCTAACACCTTGTCTCTACTCTCTGTTCTCCCTCTCTGGACAGCTAAAAGCATCTCAGCAGGAGGACTCGGGGAAGGACGCCACCAAAATAAGTGTGAGTTTTGATAATGACTTTCCACAAATGGTTTAATGGAAGATGCAGCTGTAACAACAGTTTTTTTTTCTTTTCTTTCTTTCTTTCTTTCTTTCTTTCTTTCTTTTTTTTTTTTCTGGTCCATTTCAGCAGGGAACTTGGGCAAGAAAATGGAGGCAGTGGGAGGGTGGCTGGGAGGTGCCCCAGCTTGGTGGGGTTTTTGTTTGTTTGTTTTTCTGGGTCTTTTTTGCCAGAGATTTTTCAAGTTCATTGAATGACAGGCAGGAAAAATGACAGGAGAGAGAAGACGAATTCTCCCCTGGCGGGCCAAGGCCGGGTATGCTTCCATGGTGTTCCATGCCTGACTCAACCCCATTTGTCACTGGGAAGCTACAAGGTCTCAGGAGGCTGAGTGGGCTTTTTTTTTTTTTTTTTTTTTTTTTTTTTTTTTTTTTTTTTTGCCTATCGTGACTGATGCTGGAGCATCTCAGGGTCCCTGAGTGTGGCTTCCAGGAGCAGGGACTCCAGGACTGGCTGACCTTAGGCATTCACTCAATTTTTTTTTCTTTTTTTTTTTTGTGGCCACAGTGTGCAGAAAGGGCCAAGCATCTGTCCATTTTACAGCCTGGGCAGCTGAAGCTGGACAGTACCTGAAGTGTGGCTAGTGTTGCTAAGCCTCTTGCCCTCTGCCAAAGGCCAGGGAGACCAGGGAGTTGGGATGTGACAGTTACTGTGGAGTTTGACTGCCTAAAGCTCAGCCTGGAAGAGACAGGCACTGTCGAGAAAGAAGATAAAGAGGGGGAGGAACATGGAACAGAGGGGACTATTCTGGGCATGCGTGTGGCCACAGTGCTGGGCTAGGTTCCTGGAAGTTCACCAGCAACACATGCATGGTGCAGGTGCCCTAGTACAGATATGAAAGTGTGTGGGGGCAGTCTTTCCAACCCCACTTTTTGGCTGGGTCTCCCCTAGCTATTTAGGGACTATAGGAGGCATCGGGACCCACAGGGACAGTACAGTACAAGGGAAGCTGTGCTCCTGAACCAGGGGTTGCAGCAGAGTGGCCACCAGGACAAGTAAGGGCACCATGGCCAGGAGGCCAGGGAGGAGGTGCCTTCAGCCACTCAGGGAACGGGCTAGCAAGTGAGAGACAGGATGGGATCACAGCAACCTTGGTGCCTTCTGGCAGGACATGGGAATTGCAGCCATTCAGTTTAAGACAGCCAACCCCGCTCTCCTGCCCTCAGCAAAGGGGATGCTCCTGTTTCATGCCCCATTTCTTGCCTCTACATCCATCAGACCCTCAGGCAGAGGTCTCCAGATGTACCAACAGGCCCGCTTTGAGGACACACCCTCTGCCTTGATTGTGTCCCATTTCGTGAGTGGCTCTGGACTCTGGCAAAGAAAGAATTATCTAATTGATTGAGAGGATTATAATTCCAGGCTGCTGGCCTCATGAGAGGGGAATGCAACTCTAATTAGTTAAATAAAATAAATGTTCTCTGTGGGAGTGTGAAGTCACCCCCCCCCACCCAGTCCATCCCCATAATCCTCACACCAGCTGGGGCTTCAGGGTCTGGTACCAGGCCCAGCCTTTTACACAGCCATGCAAGCCAGCCTTCCTAAATACACGAGCAGAGCAGACCACACTGGAAGGCAGACCCACAGCCTGGCTTCTTAATGTCTTAGGCAATGGCACAAACTTTTCTTCTAGGCTTTCAAGGCTCTGTGACTATCCTGTCATGTCTGGGCTTATCTGTTCCCTCTTACAAGCTCTGGGCCTTTGCGTAGTCCAGGCTCTCTGCCTAGAAATCTATTCCTATCTCTCCTTTCATTGCTCAGCTGAGGAAGGCCTCCTGGGCCCAGTTACAATTGTGCCCCTTCCCCTTCCCTGCTGGTTATGTCATTAGCCACTCCTGGATTACTTCACGTCAGTCTCCCCTAGAGACAGTAGGCCCAGGATGAGCCTGGTTCACTGTTGCTTTTCCGTGGACCAACATAGAGCCTGGCACATATAATATGCCCAGTTAATATTTACTAATTACTATCCCTGTCTCACACACTCAGAACAACGTATATACAACACGTCAGTATATATGGGCGTTAGCATGGTGTGACTTGACTTTGTGTATCCAGGTGATAATAGTGAGTGAGGAACTCATGTGAGGCCTGCAGGGACCCAGAAAATCCAGACCTCATGTTCTCACATCATCTAAAGGACAAATTTGCTGGCCTGGCTCCCAGCTCTAGCTGGTGGGACATCTTTGGTCCTTTGATGAACCACTATGTGAACTATAGGCCAGGCAGTGCCAGGGCCTGTGGGAGACTTGGCTTCAGTAGGTAGTGAGGGACACTTCTAAACCTGTGGAGCCTGCTGTGGAACCCTACAGAGGTCCAGACTCGGGGTTAGCTGTCATGATGGTAGTTGGGGATCCTGAGGATACCACGGGGCTGGCACTTAGTATGCCAGGAGCTGAGCTCTGGCTCTGGCTCTGGCTCCTCTCCATCTCTGTTTCTGGAATAAGATGGTATAAGAAAACATTAGGAACTAGAATTAGCTTGTGCTGAGGCACCCAGTACTTACTTGAGGCCTGCAGAGCCCCAGGATGCCATTCTGTAAAGCTTTCCTTCATTGCCAGCCATGTTCAAATTCTGCTGTGGTCTAGCCAATGCTCTCTGCATTAGGGGTTAAATTGGGGGTTAAGTAGATCCCTTACCGGTCTCACAGGTAAAAATGTTGCTGAATTCCTGACTTAAGAAGTTCCCCTATAGGGCAGGAACACAGTAAAGGTGCTTGCCCCCTGAGCCTTATGACCTGAGTTTGATCCCTGGGACCCATATAATAGGAGAGAACTGAACCCCATGTCATCCTCTGACCTCCACATACGTGTCAGAACAAGCAAATACCCATACATTCATGTACTCACAAAAATTAGTTTAAAAAAATGTCCCCAGCCGGGTGTTGGTGGCTCACGCCTTTAATTCCAGCACTTGGGAGGCAGAGGCAGATGGATCTCTGTGAGTTCGAGGCCAGCCTGGTCTCCAGAGTGAGTGCCAGGATAGGCTCCAAAGCTACATAAAGAAACCCTGTCTCGGAAAAAAAAAAAAAAAAGTCCTCTTTCCCTGGGCCTGTCAGGTGATATCTGCAGTCACAGTGGGCAAGAAATGCTTCCAGAAGGCCAGTCACTTATGCCCAACCCCCAGGCCCAAGTGGAAAATGGGCATGCATTTACTACTCCCAGGAGATAAAAGGGAACATGACAGCTGCCACCGCCACAGGAGGAGAATGGCTGGTTTCTGAGAACCTGTGCCAGGGGCCTAAGCTAACACAGGCCTGGGGCGACCTGGAGGGTGAGGTTGAGGCCTCTAGGGCCCTCTGGGCTGCACCAGCTGTGGGTGGGCTTGCAGCCAATCAAGGAAGAGCAGGTGGAATGGGGTTGGTGGACTTCGGGAAGACACTGGAGGAGGCTCTGTTGAGGACCCAGCTGGCAGAGTCTGGGGCTGCCCTGGCTCGTGCAGATGGTGGGGTCTGGAGAGAACGGTGGTTTCTCACATACTCAGGGGCAGGGGCGGTGGGAGTCTGCATTGGATATGCTTCATGGTGCAAGGTGACCATAGTAAAACCAACTGGAGGCGCTCAGACCCACAGGGTCCCAGAGCTGGAGGCTTTCCAACTTGGGCTTTGAATCTGCCCAGGGGCTGGTGAAGTGACAGAGCTGAGCAGAGGCCTGTGGAGGGGCTGACAGCTAAGGCAGAGAGGTCTCAGAGTCCCCTCCCTGCCTCCCCAGGCACCTCCGAGGTTTCCCCTTGGAACCACAGGGAAGCAAAGGTCACCCTGTGGGCACAGATGGCCTGCCTGGCCTTTCCTCCTGGCCCAGCTGGGAGGACCGAGCCTGGGGTGTGTGGCTGTGGCCAGCAGGAGGCTGGCGGTCAGAGCCGCCTCGCCAGGCTCTTTCTGCTGATTAGGTGCTTAATCGCTGAGGCCTGTCGATGCTGGGCTGTGATTATGATTTACAGCCAGGCTGCCCTGCGGGTGTATCTTTTGGCCTCTCCAGTCGCACTGATTTCTGCACGAGGAAGCCCAGCAGGCTCTTCCACCACCCCAAACGACTGAGGTGGACTAGAGAGTCCCTCCAAAGGAGCAGCCATTGATGAGATTTAGGGCAGGGCTCCACAATGACACAGAGTGCTGGGGGCTGGAGAGTGAGGTGGGAGGGGTTTCTTCCCATAGGCCACGCCCTGGGTGTGGCCGTGCATGACTGATCTAGGGAGCGGCAGTTTTCTCCCTCCTGAACCCTGGGAGGTGGTTCTGGGACTTGGTACAGCAACGATGAAGGGCTGTGAGCACTGATGGCTGCTGTTTGGGTCTTTGCCTTTTGCAAACTGTGCTGAGGGCAAAGCCCAGGCTGCAGCCCAGCCTCCTTCTAGCTTCTGACTTGGATGGCCATGGTACTCATGAGTGGCATGTGCCGTAGACCTTGGCCCACGAATCCCTGATGGAAGCACTGCCCTTCTGAAGGCCACCATTGTCTATTGGCCTCCTGGAGGCTGTGGAGGCGCTGACAGGTAAGGCAGAGAGGTCTCAGAGTCCCCTCTACCTGCGCCTGGAGGGCGGGGCGTAGGCCTCCCTCCCCAGGAGCGGCTGCTCCCAGCGCTGCGCATTATTACTCCATTAGCGCCTTGTAGGGTTGACAAATGAAGGATAATTAATATCCGTGAGGGAAACAGATGTTGAGGTAATTCGCTCCCGCTGCGCATTTGCAATGGCTTCTCCTAACTCACAGGAGAGTGTGGCGGGACCGCGGGGGTCTTTCTGTGCCCTTGGTCAGGGTGATGGAGTTAGCGGGCAGAGTGGACGTCACACGAGGGAGGGAGCGTCTGACTTTTGGCTCTCATGCCTTGTTTCCCCCATTGGGATCTTCTGTCTGTGTCCCCCTCCAGTTCCCCTTGCTGTACTATAAGCCCATGTTTTCCTGCTTCTTGGGGGATGGGCTCCTCAGCTCTGGAATCCTCTGGGGGTGAATGCATGGAGCCTAGCCTGGGGTCAGTGGTCAGCCTCGCTGCATACTGGTTTGGGCTCTGGACCAGGCCAAGAGCCTGAGTCCTTTTGGGGTCTCAGTTTCACCATCAGTAAAGTGGTTACCTTGTGTGTATGCACCCTAAAACAAGAGGATGGCATTTGGGCTCTACGCTAATTGGAAAAAGGAGATGGGGCTATTCCTCCCGCTCCACAGACTCTGTCTGCTGTTTGTGTCTGGCTCCTGTGTGTCCCCAGCTATGTGTGTGTCTCAGTGCAGGCTGGGAAAATATGTCTACAGTCCATACTGCCCTCTCAGAGACCATCCTTTTTGCCCTGGGGTCCTTCACTTTGGGGGGGCAGCAGGAAACCCACTAGGGTCTCAAAGCAAAACTCTGGGACTTGGCAGGCACAGTGCAGCTGTTGCTATCTAGAAGAGGGGACATTAGTCCTCAGGGACCAGGCTGGTGGGCTGAGCAGCCTAGGAAGGTAGGTACTGCCTGATGGCTGGGGACTGGGTTCCATTAGGGCTGAGCCTCCAGCTCTAAGAAAGTTTCTTACCTAAATAAAGGTCCAAGTTCATTCCCTTTAACATTCTTTTTAAGTTATAGAAGTGTAGAAATTTACAAAAATAAATCAGAGCCCATATCCACCATCCAGTCACACCAGTGATGCATATTACTCCAATTGCCTTTTCTCTTGTAATTGAAAAAAAAAAAAGTTGCCAGCAGAGTTATAGTAGCAGCAGATTTATTCACGGGAGTACTAATCTGGAAATTACCTGATTACCAGCCAACAGGAAACTGTGTAGACAAGCCACAATGCGGTCATCCAATGGAATACCACACAGCAATGCACAGAACCAGCCGATATGGCATTGTGTGAAAGTCACACTTGGCAAAGGGCCCTCCCTCACATAGAGAGTGCTAGAAAGTGGCTGAACTATGGTGACAGATACGGAAAGGAAGTCCCTAGTTGGGATTAAGAACTGGCACAGAAGAGATCCGTGGGTTTTGACAGTCTCCATGGCAGACACACAGGCACAAGCATGAATGGGTTGTCCACCCAGCTGGGTGTACTTGACCCAGGACAACAGGGCCCCAACTATAAAATAAAATTAAAGCTCTGGTCAAGGGTTAGGTGTGGTGTTACAATCTAATGTTCAGGAGGCTAAGGCAGGAAGGTCCTGACTTAGACAGAGACCAGCCTGGACAACACAATGAGATCATATCTTTAAAAAAAAATTCAAATCAATAGAAAGGCAAAACTTTACAAGTGTACACTCACTCCACCACCAGGGAGTAGACAGTTAAAATCTAGCATCCAACTGTAGTGTTTTGGTTGTCAGCCTGTATCCTTTTTTCCCCCTTAGACTTCATTTATTTTTATGTATGTGTTTGCCTGAATATATGTCTGTCCACCACCTATGTGCCTGGTGGCTGTGGAAGCTGGAGGAGGGAATTGGATTCCCTGGAACTGGAGTTACAGTTGTGAGCTGTCATGTGGGTGCTGGGAATCGAACCTCAGTTCTTTACAAGAACAACCAGTGCTCTTAAGTGCTGAACCATCTTTCCAGTCCCCATCTTCCAGCCTCTATCTTAAAGAATCAGAACCTTGGGGCTGGTGAGATGGCTCAGCGGGTAATGTGCTGGCCATGAAGCCAGACACCTGCGTTTGAGCCTTAGGATCCAGATGGTGGAAGGAGAGGAGACTCCTGCAGATTCTCCTCTGACCACATAGTCACTGTGGTACAAAGCCCCCTACCCAAGTTTCTCCCAAGGCCTGCTGTGAGGCAGCTGGCTTCCCTTCAAAGCAGGGGGTTTTTTGTTGTTGTTGTTTTGTTTGTTCATAAACAGCAACACAGCCTGGGAGCTTTGCCAGGAGACTTTGCGTATGGAACTCTCACAGGCTGGGCTCTGGCTCTCCCTTCTTCACTGCTGGGCAGTATTCCACTGGCTGCACATAACACCCTGTGGATAGGCGTTAGCGTTGCTTCTGTTTGTCTGTCTGCCTGCCTTTCAGCTGCTCGGATGCTGACCTTGGGTCCCCTCCCTGGCTGTGTCTGGGGTGGGAGCAGCCTGGCGGCTTAGCTCGCGACCCCCGGCCGGTCCTCACGGTGCCTCTGTCGCCCCCAGGTGGTCAAGGTGGTGGGCAGCAACATCTCCCACAAGCTGCGGCTGTCGCGGGTGAAGCCCACTGACGAAGGCACCTACGAGTGTCGCGTGATCGACTTCAGCGACGGCAAGGCCCGGCACCACAAGGTCAAGGCCTACCTGCGGGTGCAGCCCGGGGAGAACTCGGTGCTGCAGCTGCCTGATGCGCCCCCCGCTGCGCCCGCGCCACCGCCCAAGCCCGGCCGGGAGCTGCGCAAGCGCTCTCTGCCCGAGGCCTGCAGCCTGTAGCCCGGCCGCCCCGCATGCAGTCCTCCCGGCCCTGCGGCGACGGCGGCAGAGGAGTCCCGCGTGTGCTTTGCTTGCTTACCCCCCTCCCGGCTCCGCCTCGTGCACCCCGTCCTCGCGGCCGGCCCCCTGGTGAGGAGCCGGGCCGTGAGGGGCCCCACGCTCCTGTTCCGTCTCTTTCTACCGGGAACCGGCTCCGGGTCCCCCAGGGAAGCGGAGACCCACCAGCCCCACGCGGGAGGCTGCCCTGCCAGGCAGAGTTAGCACCAGCAGGCTCGTTCTGGGCCCTCGAGGCTCTCCCCGAGCCCCCCTCTGCCGGCACCCCCCACACCCAGCCCTGTCTTGGGCCTGTGAAATCCACAAGGGATCCCCTCCACCCATCCCCATCCCCATTCCTGATCAGGGGACACCCACCCTGGTGGTTTGTAAATATTTCTATTGGGCCCACCCCGCCCCGGAACTGGCTCAAACCTCTGGCCACCCTCGGTGATGGAGGGGAGGTGGGAGGCCCAGGGCTTTGCCTAGGGGTGAGCGGGCCCTGTGTATATGACCCAACCTGTGAGTACCAGCCAACTCCAATAAAGCGGTTTAAACCAACATGGACAGTGTCTTGCTGGGCCTGGCAGCTGAGCCATCCAGAGGAGGGAGGGAGGGAGCGCTTGGTGGGTCACAGCGCTGAGCAGAAGTGACCTGGTGCAGAAAGGAGCCTGGAAGGGCAGGAGCTGCTGCTGGCTGGGGAGAGGGGTCCCCAAAGGACGAGAGAAGCAGCTTTTGTCTCCCCCACTGTGGATGCTGGCACCTGAATTAGTCTTGGACCCCGTGATAATCACATATACAGAAGAACCTGTAAAGCATGCTTGCTGAATTGCACAAACATCTTTGTAGCTGCTACCCAGAAAACCTGTCACTCCAGAGCAGACCCCACCGAGGCCCTCAGTCTCTTCCATGGTCTCCTCCCTCACTCTTAGAGGGAACCCAATTGTGGTGATATCTTGCTTGTACAAATAAAGCCTGTCTGGGGTCATAGAATGGAGCTTGCCACTAGCTAACCATAGAGGTCTGGAGCTCTGTACAGACAGACAGGAAGTGAGGTAGCTGGACAGAAAGAGGATGTAAGCAGGGAGAAACAGGAAATCTGTTGTCTTGTCTGCTGAGACGCTGAGGAGGTAAGGTGTGCTGTGGCTTGCTCCTTCTTTGATCTCTCAGCATTTCCCTCTGTATCTGACTCCGGCTTTTTATTATCTAGACCAATTAAGGACTCCATTTACATTTTGGCACCCAACGTGGGGCATGAACCCATGACCCTGAGATTAAGAGTCTCATGCTCTACTGACTGAGCTAGCCGAGCCTTTTTTTTTTTTTTAAAGAGGGAAATGCTGAAAAATCGGAGGAGCAAGACACAGCACACCTTACCTCCTTTGCATCTCAGCAGACAAGAGTGTGATTTCCTGTTTCTCCCTGCTTACATCCTGTGCCCAGTTACCTCACTTCCTGTCTGTCTGTACAGAACTCCCGACCTCTATGGTTAGCTAGTGGCAAGCTCCATTCTCTGACCCCAGACAGGCTTTATTTGCACAAGCAAGATACCACCACTCCCAATAGCGACTGTTATGCTAATATCAGCATCAATTTTGGAGTTGCATATATAGTAGGGTTTTTTGTTTTATTTTGTTTTTACTTTTAATACATACATACATATGTGTGTGTGTATGTGTTATTTTTTTATTACATGCATCTTTATGAGGGTATGTGCATGCCACAGCATGCATGCAGAGGTCAGAGAACACCCTGAGGATGTCAGTTTTCTCATCCCACCAAGTGGGTCCTGTGGATCAAATTCAGGTCATCATCAGGCTTGGCGGCAAGTGTCTTTACCCATGGAGCTGTCTTATCCACTGTGTTGGTCACTTTAAATAAAATATTTTAATTTACTTTTTTTTTTTTTTGAGTGCTGGGAACAAGATTCCTTGCACATGTTAGGCAAGTGCTCTCCCATGGAGTTATATTCCAGCCCCTCTTTATTTGAGTTTTGTGTTTCTGCTTTTGAAACATGGTCTCGTGTAGCTCAGGATGGCCTCCTGCCTCAGCATCTCCAATATTGGATTGACAGGGTGTCGTGTGTATTCCTTCTGATTGCTTCATCCTGGGCTACTGTTATGAGCACCTTCTCCATGTCCTCCGTGCACACAAGCCTGAGAGTCTCATAGACATTTCCTATGCCGGCACTTCAGGCTGTCCACTTTAGGATCTCACATTCTTCTCGGGCCGTCACCACCCCCTATTATAAGAGGAATCAGGGTCAGAGAAGGCACACAGTTCACCCTAGCTCATAGAGTGGTTGAACCTTCCTTAGCCTAAAAGGGTGAGCAGTTGGCCTTGACAAGACCAGATCCCTTCAAACCCCTTCTCCCTCACCATGCATGTCCTGGATCATCCCAACTGCCATTGTTCTGCTAAGAATTTACCCGAGGATGTGTTGACACAGACCTCCCAGACTAGTATGGCCAGTGGGTCCCTTTCTCTGCACCTTCAGAAACCAATAGCACTACCCAGAGACAGGGGTGTGTTGATATGGTGAAACTGGGCCCCAAGACTTTTGCATCACCACAGTGCCCCCAAGACAGGCCCTGTATCCTCAATTTTCAAATGAGGACACAAGCTCAGAGGAGGGCAGCTGAAGGCAGGCAAGATGGATGGATTGATAGGTGGATGGATGATGGATTGATAGGTGGATGGACAGACAATGGGTGGACTATGAGTGGATGATGGATGGATGGTGGATGGGTGGATGGACGAATAATGGGTGAATGGTGGATGGAGGGCTGTGCTGATGGGTCAGTGAAGGGGTGTACTGCTGGATGGATGGAAGGAACACTGGATGGATGGAAGGACTGCTGGATGGATGGACTGATGTATGTATGGAAAGACTGCTGGATGATAGGTGTATGGATGGCCACACAATGGCTGACTGGTGGGTGGATTGAGACATAACTAACCTAGACTGTGGAGCCAGTGTGGTCCGAACCTGTTGCAAAACCTAGGTATCCAAGTGCCATCTTGTCTGCCCTGTGGTCATCTGGCCAGTGTCTATCATTTATTCAATGATAGATCTATCTCAGGGTGTCCTACAGCAATGCTGGCTTTAGAAGGCCCAGGTCCCTCTGTGAGGGAGGAGAGCCTTGCTGATGTCAGATGGCAGTGCCCACTAGCTCTAGCCAGGCACTGTGCTTTGTGCCAGGCACTGGTGCACAGCAAAATCTGCACCTCTCAAAACCCCCTCCTCCCACTGGGGAACTTGGAGTGCTTGCTCTAGCTCCATTGTGAGAACCTAGGGGGAAGAAAGCGCCTGACCTGGAGTCTTGCCCCTGCCCATCCTTGCTGGAAGGCCTCCAGCAGGGCCCTTCACCTTCCTGAACCTCAGTTTCGCTTTCTGTGTAACGGGGATGCTGCTGGGGAAGTGAAACCTTATCACCATGAGCTGCCATCACACATAATGTAGATGGAAATTTCTGTCCTGCCCCATCCTGCAGCTACCTGTTCAGTCCCAAATAAACACAAAGAGGCTTATATAAATTATAAACTGTTTGGCCTATTGCTCAGGCTTATTACTATTAAGCTCTTACAACTTAAATTAACCTGTAATTTTTATCTATGTTTAGCCACATGGCTTGGTACCTTTTCTCAGTAAGGCATTCTCATCTTGCTTCCTCTGCGTCTGGCTGGTGACTGAGTCTTTCTTTGCCTTTCCTCTTCCTAGAATTCTCCACTCCCTTCCTGGCTACTGGCCAATCAGTGTTTTATTAAACCAATATGAGTGACAGATCTTCATAGTGTCCAAGAACATTATCCCACAGCAACATACAAGGAGGGCGACATCAAAAGAATAAGTGTGCAGAATCCACACCACTCACCGCTAGGGAGGATGGGAAATGAGGCGGCAGCCTCTCAGCAGGTCCACTGCCAAAAGAACTAGAAACACAGGTCTGCTCAAAGCCTGTCAATGAATATTCATGGAGTGTTATTCACAGAAGCTTTATTCATGGCAATCCCCAGACAGAAATAGCTTAAGTGTCCATCAACCAATGAGTGACTGATGAAGAAAATGTGGTCAATCCAGGCAATGAAATATTAGTTAAGACTGAAAAGGAACGTTTCACACACAGTATGGCATACAGGAACCTTGAGAACATTGTGATAAGTAAGCTGATAAAAATATTCTAAAATTGATTGTCATGGTGGTTGTACAACTGTGTGGATTTGCTGAATCACTGAACAGATATTTTAAGTGGATGACTGTATGGTGTGTGAATATCTCAATAAAGCTGTTAAAAGAAACAGGATACTCCTAACTGCAGCACTGTGCCCACATGCCAAAACTGGGCACATACATAGCAGGCGCTTGGAAATGGTGGCTTCTATTTATTTATCACGATGATTTTTAAGTGAAAGCTAAGAGAGAGTTAGGCACAGCTGGTGGTGGCAGCTGGGGGAAGCAGCAATGATGAGGTCGGTAGACTTGTTCCTAAGGTGGTGCCCAGGCCTATCCTGAAGGTTCAGAAGAAACCCAACATTCCCTGAGGGTAGTTACAAGCCACTTTCCCCTTTGTGCCCAACATAGCAATTGCCTGTGGGCCAAGGAGATGGCCCAGCTGGTAAATTTCTTGCTGTCCAAGCATGAAGACTTGTGTTTGATTCCCAGGACCAACATTTTAAAAGAGTAGGCACTATAACCTTTATAATCCCAAAGCTGAGGGGGTGGGGACAGACAGGATCCCAGAGCTCTGGCCAGTCAATTTGGCCTAATCAATAAATTCCAGTCCAACAGAGAGGCCCTGCCAGCTGAGGAAGGACACTGAGGTGTTTGGCTTCCACATGCAAAGGCATATGCATATACCACATAGAACAACCTGGGATAATTAGGTATAATGGTATATGCCTGGATCCCCAGTCACTCTGGCTGCTGAGGCAGAAGGATTGCTCCAACCCAGGAATTTTTTGTTTTGTTTTCGATTTTTGAGCCAAGCTTTCTCGGTGTCCTGAAACTCAATTTGTAGACCAGGCTGGCCTTGAACGCAGAGATCAGCCTCCTGAGAATTAGGATCAAAGTGTGTGCCACCATTGCCTGGTAAACCTAGAAACTCAAAACTGGAAAAACAAACAAATAATAATAACAAACACAAAAAGAACCCCAGTGTGGGGTTCATTCTAAATTCAGAATGAGTGGGTTCATTCAGACCCCACCAGCATCTACAGCTACTGAGCAGCTCCAAGATGGCCACACCTCAGTGAAGTTTCCCTATGGTTTTTGAATGACCATAGGCTATTCAATTGTTGGACAGAGAATGATTTATCCAGAGGGCTCCTCTTCAGGAGGATCCATGGTGTCTCCTGCCTCCAGAAACAAGGTTGCATGGAAAGTTCTACCTGGCAAACCTGAGCAATGGCAGGGCACTTCTGTAAGGTGTCTCTGTACCTTAGAATTGCAGGGTCAAATCACCGACGCTATTTTAATTCCTGTTAATTACTTTCCATAGAAGTGGGAGCAATTTACACTTCTATAAATGGTGTGTGGATGTGCACCTGGCCCCCTCTTGCCTATCTCCACAACCTCAGAATCAAATGGATTATCTTGCTGATCTGTGGGTTAGCTGGGATCCCCTCCCTTCACTCTCTCCTGTGAGCAGGACCCAGCAGTAATTTGCTGATCTAAGAGCCCCCTGTTTTCCCTCCCCAGGGACTGACAGCCCAGTCTTGGCTGCCTCATTATGGGCTGGGGCTGTCATCCTGTTGATTTGTGTCATCACTGTGAAGTACATTTCAATTTGGTTTTGTTTCTTTTTGACTTTTTGTTTGACAAGTATTTTTTTGTTAAGTAGTCTCTATTATCATTTCTGAGTTAGATTTCATTATATAAACATAAATTTGAGTCTCTGGGAACTTAAATTGTCTTCATATATGAGCTAGAGTCTCCAATTCACTTTTTTTTCTAGCTTTTTAATTTTTCTAGACTGTCAGCAGCACCTTTATTCCCCCCAACTGGTACATGAGGCCAGCAGCACTAAGCGCCACTCCCACAACTATGGCCACCTCCCCCTCATCCATGGCCACCTTCCCCTCATCCATGGCCACCTCTCCCTCATCCATGGCCACCTCCCCCTCATCCATGGCTGCTTCCTCATCCATGGCTGCTTCCTCATCCATGGCCACCTCCCCCTCATCCATGTCTTCTTCCTTCTCATCCATGGCTTCTCCTTTTTCATCCATGGCTACTTCCCCCATCTTCTTTCTACTTCTTCGTCTCATCTATGATGGGTCAGTATCACACTGTTTTGATTATTACAGCTTTATGACATATTCCAATATGTTCTGCAGCGTTCTACTCCCCTCTCTACATGTTTTGTTTTGTTTTGAGACAGGGTCTCTACATAGTCCTGGCTGTCCTGGAACTCACTATGTAGTCCAGGCTGGCCTCAAACTCACAGTGATTTTTTTTGCCTCTGCCTCCCTGCACCATCTGGCTCATTCGGAACATTTTGTCTCTAGAACTTACCAGCTTACTCTTGTAGACCTAGAATCATCGAGTTCAAAAGTTCTCCTTTGCAGCTGGAGAAATGGCTCTGCAGTTAAGAGAATTGGCTGCTCTTCCAGAGGACCTGAGTTCAGTTCCCAGCACCCACATGGCAGCTTACAACTGCCTGTAACTATACTTCCAGGGGATCCAACACCCTCACACAGACATGCATTCAGGCAAACTACCAATGCACATAAAATAAAAATAAATAAACCATTTTTTAAAAAAGTTCTCCCACCAACGTGTGCAAGGCCCTATGTTCAATCCTCAACTCAGAAAAAATTCAATTGTTATTTTAGTTGGTGTCTTAGTTACCTTTCTATTGCTGTGAAGAGACACCATGACTAAGGCCGCTTATTGTTAAAAAGCATTTAATTAGGGGCTTGCTTACAATTCCAGAGGCTGAATTCATGACCATCTTGGCAGGGAGCATGGCAGCAGACAGACATTGCTGGAGCGGTAGCTGAGAGCTTACAACTTATCCATCCATAGCAGGAAAAGGGGAGAGGCAAGGAGTAGATTAGATAGATAGATAGATAGATAGATAGATAGATAGATAGACAGACAGATAGAGGAACTGAAAGAGAGAACTTTCTAGTTTTATGTCAACTTGAGACTAACTAGAGTTATCTGAAAGAAGGGAACCTCAATTAAGAAAATGCCCTCTCACTGCACATGCCTTTAATCCCAGCACTCAGGAGGCATAGGCAGGTGGATCTCTGTGAGTTAGAGGCCAGCTTGGTCTACAGAGTGAGTTCCAGGACAGCCTCCAAAGCCACAGAGAAACCCTGCCTCGAAAAACCAAATAGGAAAAAAAAAGCTCTTCCTTCCTTTCTTTCTTTCTTTCTTTCTTTCTTTCTTTCTTTCTTTCTTTCTTTCTTTCTTTCTTCTTTTGTTTTGAGACAGGGTTTCTCTGTGTAACAGTCCTAGCTGTCCTAGAACTCTCTCTGTTGACCAGGCTAGCCTTGAGCTCACAGAGATCTGTCTGTCTCTGCCTCCCAAGTACTGGGATTAAAGGTGTGCTGTAAGGCACTTTCTTAATTAGTGATTGATGGGAGAGGGCCCAGCCCATTTCTGGTGGTTCCTTCCCTGGGCTGGTGGTTCTGGATTCTATAAGAAAGCAGGCTGCGCAAGCCTTGGGAAGCAAGCCAGTAAGCAGTACTCCTCCATGTCCTCTGCATCAGCTCCTGCCTCCACATTCCGGCCCTGTTTGAGTTCCTATCCTGACTTCCTTCAGTGATGAACACTTGCTTTTTGGTCATGGTGTTTCATCACAGCAATAGAAAACTTGAGATAGAGAGACCAAGAGATGAGAGACTGACAGACAGGTGGATGGACAGACAGACTGAGAGACCCAAAGAGAGCTTTTGAAACCTCAAAGCCCACCCCTACTGACACACATCCTCTAACAAGGCCATACCTCCTAATCCTTCCTAAACAGTTCCATTAACTGGGGACCAAACATTCAAATATAGGAGCCTATGGGTGTCATTCTCATTCAAACCACTGCAGTTGGGATTATGTTACACTCATAAATTAGTACAGCAAAAGCTTACATAGCCATGTCTTTGTGTGTCTGAACAGCCCTTCCCTGTTATGACACCATTAAGATTTCTTACTGTACCTCTTCAGAAAGTATCTTAAGAATATGATGACTAGGGGAGTATATGTGTGCTAGTCACATGGATTGATATAGATTGTGAAATGTAGAGAAATACTAACCAGAGAATCAAGGTGATAGTTTTATGGGTATGTTCTGTACTATTATTCAACTTTTATGCTTGTTAAGACCTTTTAAATTTTTTGGTGCTGAGGGTTCTAGGGATCAAATTTAGGGTTCTGGCATACTAGGTAAACATTCCAGCACTGAGCTACATCCTCGGCCCTGGAAATTCAATAATAAGAAGCTGAGGGAGGATACAGAAAGTTGGCTCAGCTGCCAAGAGCATGAACTGCTCTTCCAGAGGATCTGAGTTCAGTTCCCAGAACCCTAATTAGGCAGCTTACAATCTTCTTTAGCACCAACTATATGGTATCTAACACCCCCTTCTGGCCTTCCCAGCTACTGCACTCATGCGCACCAACCCTCCCCCACAACAAATATATATGATTTAAAAGATTTTCTTTGTTTTTATTTTTAAAAATTTTCGATTTCATTTTACATTCCAACCACAATAAGATTTTCTTTTAGATTTATTTGTTTTGCCTGAACACATGTATATGCACTGTGTGTGTGTGCCTGGTGCTTGTGGGTGTCAGGAAAGAGCATCAGGTCCCTTAGACCTGGATTTATGGATGGTTGTGAGCCAGCAAGTAGGGTCTGGGAAATAAATCCGGGTCCTTGGAGAGAACAGCTATAGCCAGCTCTTAACTGCTGAGCCATCTCTCCAGCCCCCTACATATACACATAATTTAAAATAAAATCCTTCTCTGTCAGGCAGTGGAGGTGTAATGGGGGAGATTCTTCTGTGTATATGATTGTCTTACTGGTTGATAAATAAATTACTGTTGGCCAATAGGAAAACAGGAGGAGGATTCTGGGAAAGGTAGGAGAAGGCACAGAGTCATCATGTGAGCCCGGAAAGACAGGAAGCTTCTGCTGACGTCCAATAAGATAAGTCTTATAAAATATATAGACTTATGATAATTAAGACTGAGCTAGCAGATGATAAATCCTAGTCATTGGCTAAGCAGCATTTGAACCTAATATAAGTCTCTGTGTGTTACTTGGGACCATAAGGTAGCAGCGGGCGGAACTTGGGCAGACTGTTAGAAATCGCCCATGTGGCAGTAGGGCTCGGGCAGCTTGGTGGAAAGACTTATTGTTACAGAGGTGTATGCCTTTAATCCCACCACTTGGGAGGCAGAGGCAGGTGGATCTCTGTGAGTTCAAGGCTAGCCTGTTCTACAGAGTGAGTTCCAGGAAAGCCAGGACTATACAGAGAAACCTACCTCAAAAAACTAAATACATACATATATACATACTGAAGGGACCAGCTTCCCTTTTGGCAGTCATAGCGGCCGAACACATGCTTCTATGACCTTGTCCTAGACACTAGAAAGTCAGATGCCTGTCTCGTGACAAGGAACCAATCAGAAGTTAGCTGGTGGCACTATGCTTTACGACCCTGGGTGTGCTTTACAGACAAGCCCACAGCAATGACGCACAAAGCATAGCAACCACCCTGGGAGGGCCTATGGGCCATAACAACCAGTTGACCAATCAACACAGGGCAAGCCCTCCAAGCCTGGAGGCACACCAATCGTGAGCCTGTGCGTACCCCTAGACACTCCCCTTACGCTGTCCTATAAGATCTCTTGGGAGGCCCTAGGAGCCGTCTTTTGCTAGCCATCCACCATGGCGGGTGGGTGAAAGACCCGAGCTAACATGGGGTTAGCTCGTTAAATTACAATAAAGCCGCATGCAGTTTGCAGCAAGCTCTCGAATCCGCCTGGTGATTGGGGTGACCGTGGTCGTGGCCTGGGACCCCGGATACCTGAGTTTTCCGGGGGTCTAACAATACATAAAATAAAATCCTTCTCAAAAGAGACGCTGATAGAAGAGAAATCACTTAGGTTTGCTTTTGACCCCAGCACAGTGGCAAATGCTTTTCCTCCTGGCCATTTGGGAGGCTGAAGCAGGAGGATTGCTTGAGGCCATGAGTTTTGGACCATCATAGGCAACACCCCCTTTCCCCCACACACACCATGGAGATGTTGTCTTTCTGTAGTCTGTGCATAGTTTTGTTAGCTAGTTTTCACTTTCATTGCTATTGCCATTGCAATAGTCTTCTGCTGTCTTCTAACTCATCACTGTTTTATAGATGTGAAGGCTACTGTATTTTGTATTTTTTGGTTCTGGGGCTTGAACTCAAAGCCTTGTGCCTGCAAAACACTCCCTCCACCATTGAGCTATACCCTAGCCTGGTTCCTGTATTTTTCACTTTTGTTTCCAGCCATTTTATTGAATTTGTAATATTTGCAGTGGTTTTCCACTTGGTTGCCCCTACCCACCTCCCAGCTATGTAAATGACAACTGCATTTCTTTCCAACTTATACATGACACATCTTACTGAATCCTCTTATCTAATCTCATTGGCCAGTATCTTCTGTTAAATGGGAGTTCTGGTAAAGCTTTTGTTTTTGTTTTTTGGAGGTAGCCCTGACTCTTTTGGAACTCCTCCTCTTTCTCCCAAGTGCTGTGATTTAAGGCGTATCACCACCATGCCTGTTTTTTTTTTTTTTTTTTTTTTGTGTGTGTGTGTGTGTGTGTGTGTGTGTGTGCGCGCGCGCGCACTTTTAACTTTAATGTGAATGCTTCGTTTTTCTCCAGCTCTGTCCAATGTCCTGTGACTGTCTTAGTCGCTGTTCTATTGCTGTGAAGAAACACAATGACCAAGGCAACTCTTATAAAAGAAAGCATTTAACTGGGGCTTGCTTACAATTTCAGAGGCTTAGTCTATTATCATCACAGTGGGGAGCATGGAGCTGCAGCAGTAGCTGAGGGCTACATCCTGACCCACAGGCATCAGGAAGAGAAGGAGCCTGGACCTGGTGTGGGCTTTTAAAATCTCAAAGACCACCCCCAGTGACACACTTCCTCCAACAAGGCCACACCTCCTAATCCTTTTAATCCCTTCAAACAGTTCCACTCTCTGGTGATTAAGTATTCAAATGTATGAACCTATGGGGGCCATTCTTATTCAAACCTCCACAGACTGTTTTAGGAACCTAAACTTATTGATGAAGATTTTGTATTTTTGTTGTGAGCCTTTTAATGTCTGAGCCATCTCTCCAGCCCTGGGGGAGATTTTAAGCACTCCAGTGTTACTGCTATCTCAGTCAGGACCAACACACAGGTGTTAGACCCCCGAAAACTCAAGTATCCGGGGTCCCAGGCCACGTTCTTGGTCACCCCAATCACCAGGCGGATTCGAGAGCTTGCTGCAAACTGCATGAGGCTTTATTGTAATTTAATGAGCTAACCCCATGTTAGCTCGGGTCTTTCACCCACCCACCATGGCGGATGGCTAGCAAAAGACGGCTCCTAGGGGCTCCCGAAAGATCTTATAGGACAGCGTAAGGGGAGTGTCTAGGAGTACGCACAGGCTCACGACTGGTGTGCCTCCAGGCTTGGAGGGCTTGCCCTGTGTTGATTGGTCAACTGGTTGTTATGGCCCATAGGCCCTCCCAGGGTGGTTGCTATGCTTTGTGCGTCATTGCTGTGGCTTGTCTGTAAAGCACACCCAGGGTCGTAAAGCATAGTGCCACCAGCTAACTTCTGATTGGTTCCTTGTCACGAGACAGGCATCTGACTTTCTAGTGTCTAGGACAAGGTCATAGAAGCATGTGTTCGGCCGTTATGGCTGCCGAAAGGGAAGCTGGTTCCTTCACAGGCATGGGATCAAATCCAAGCTCTGGGACCTTTGAGGTATGTGGTATTGGGTCCATCTCCTTTCCTTGAACTTCCAAAGGTTTTGTGTTTTATTTTTTTAAGAAAATGTATGCAGTTACTGAAGTAGGCATCTGGTCCAGTGAGGCTGTTCTCATTTAGGGTGGTGACCGGATAGGGCCTGGAAATCTGCATGGCTAACCTGCCTCTCTGCCTGACTGAGCAGGTGAGTTGCTAGGATGTCCCTTGTGCAGAGTGAGGTGTTTGAACAGACAGGTGATGTGAGAGCCACCGTCATTGCTGATAAGTGGTAGAGAAAAGATGGAGCCAGGAGGCTGGCTGTGTGCAAAGGGTAAGTATTACATCTGCACCTGAAACACAGATCAATATTTGAAGAGAACCAATCAGGCCACAAGAGTAAACAGAATGGGAAAGGGAGATGAAGGAATGCTGAGCCTGGCAAGGGTCCTAGGCTGTGCACCATCTGGCATCTGAGTCCCCTTGACAGCACCTCTTCCCCACGTGCTGAGCCTTCCTTGCTCTGCTGAAAGAAGCCCTTTCTGTCACTACTGAGGCAGACCCTGGAGTCATGTCCGCCCACATCTCCTCCAGCTGCTC
Organism: Cricetulus griseus; assembly: GCF_003668045.3. Taxonomy (NCBI): domain Eukaryota; kingdom Metazoa; phylum Chordata; class Mammalia; order Rodentia; family Cricetidae; genus Cricetulus; species Cricetulus griseus. The sequence continues at coordinate 21,620,462 of NC_048599.1, read as the reverse complement.
CCTTAATCCTACAGTTTTTTTTTTTTTTCTTTCCTTGATTTAGTCCTGATTTGGTTTCACTTTCTACACCCCTTTTAGACCACTTGTCTCAGAAAAGACTTGTCTAGTCTCTGTAGGTCTCAGTTGGGCTCCTAGGGGGTGTCATCCCCACCCCCACCCCTACCCACCCCCACCCCAGCACTAGGGATTATACCTACAGCCTTGCATATACTAGAGCATAAGTGCTCTACCTCTGAGAGCCAACCCCAGCCTTCTTTCCTTTGCACTTGGAGACATGGTCTTACTAAGCTGGTCCACTTGGACTTCAGCTTAGTTCAAGACCATGCAGGTCTTGAACCTGTGGACATTCTGACCTCAGCCTAGCTGTGGTTCCACTAGCCGGGACCACAGACCTGTGCCACCAGGCCTGCCTGGGTCAGAAGCTCTTACTATGAAGTCCAAGCGTTCTGTGGATAGAACACCTGGTTCACACAGGAGTAGGAAAGCCCCACTTATCCCTTTATTCTCATTAACCTTGGATAAAACTCAGCATCCCCTTCTCCCCAGAATAAAAGGAACGCATGTTAGCCGTCTCTGTAGCATCAACAGGAAGTGACTTTGTCACTATGGGAACTGCAGAGAGTCTTCGTATAATCCTAAAGTGCTTTCTGCGGGTGGCCCAGAACACTGCACACACTGAGCCTTTAAAACCAGCTGTTACCAGGCCAGCTGCTGGGCTCTGTTATAAGAAGCAGTCCCTGTGGTTTGGATGGGAGCTGTCCCCTGTGGGCTCATGTGTTTGGATAGTGACCTCCAGCTGGTGGCACTGTTTGGGAAGATTGTGGAAACTTTAAGAAATTAGAACCTTGCTGGATGCACTGGCTAGTTTTATGCCAATTTGTTACAATCTGGAGACACCAGAGAGCAGGGAGCCTCACTTGAGAAAAATGTCTCCATAAGACTTAGCTTGTAGGCAAGACTGTGGGCATTTTCTTAATTAGTGACGATGGGGGAGGGCCCAGCCCATTGTGGGTGGGGCAATCTCAGGCAGGTGGGCCTGAGTTCTGGAAGAAAGCAGGTTGAGCAAACCATGGGGAGCAACTCAGTAAGCAGCACCCCTCCATGGCCCCTGTATCAGCTCCCGCCTCCAGGTTCCTGGCCTGTTTGTGTTCCTTTCCTGACTTCCTTCAACGATGGACTAAGATGTTGAAACGTAAGCCAAATAAACCCTTTCCTCTCTAAGTTACTTTGGTCATAGTTTTTCAACATAGCAATAGATACCCTAACTAAGACACTGGAGGAACTGAGTCACTGCGGGTGGGCCTTCAGGCTTTATTAGACCAACCCCACTTCCTGTTCCATCTCTCTGTTTCCCAAATGGAATGTGATCAGCCAGTCTTCTGCTCCTGCCCCCATCCCTTCCTGCCTCCTGCCATGTGGTCCATGCCATGATGGGCTGTACCCCTTGGAACTGTAGGCCATGATAAACCTCTTCTTCCTTAGATTGCTTTTCAGGGTGCTTTATCACATAACAAGAAAGACACACATGTAGGACCTGGAGGTGTGGCTCTGTTACCTAGCATATATGAGGTCCTGGGTTCCATCCCTCAGCCCTACAAAATGAAACAAAGCGTATTTATTCCTATACCATGCTTGAAAAAAATATTTCTAGGAATTGTATTTCACTATAATGGGTTTGGTTTTCTTTTGCCATTTTAAAATAAATGTAATTGAAAACTATCCTGGCATGTCTGTAGCCTCACCATACTACCAGAGGGTCTGCAGTGTATGTCTCAGAAAGAGAGAGAGAGAGAGAGAGAGAGAGAGAGAGAGAGAGAGAGAGAGAGAGAGAGAGAGAGAGAGAGAGAGAGAACCTTGTCTTTGATGATCTGCACATTCCATTATCCTTGCCAAAGGTTGGCTTACACTGTGTCCTGTGACCTGGTGGGAAAGGTTTTGTTGTTGTTGTTGTTGTTTTGTTTTGTTTTTTAACTCTTTAAAGGAGGCAGAAGAAAGCATTCTTCCTTCTTCTGTTAATTGATGTCTAAGTATTGGAGGGCATAATTTCTCCCTATTTTGGGTATCCCCTGGGAGAGCAGCTGGGCCACTTGACAGGGAGAGATGGCTGATGGGAAACTCCTTTGTCTTTGAGTGTTCCTGGAGCTTGTAGCTTAGCCAGAAGCAGAAGCATCCTATCTCTGGAATCCTGCTACCACCACAAATCCCTGCTAATCAAGGCCATTTAGGTCAGCTGTCTATTACTTGTAACCAAGAGAACCTTCTGGAATCCACCCTAGGAAGGGGCTTGACTTGACTACCATCTTTTATTTTCTTTTTAGTGTTTACTTACTTTATGTATTTGAGTGTTTTTTTCCTGTGGTATGTATACCACAGGCATGCCTGGTGCCTGCCTGTGGAGATCAAATCCTCTGGAACTGGAGTGTATTGGTCAGGGTTCTCTAGAGGAACAGAGCTTTTAGAATTTAGATTTATTAGAATGGCTTACACCCTGCGGTCCAGCTAATCCAACAATGGCTGTCTACCCATGGAAGGTCCAAGAATCCAATAGTTGCTCAGTCCATCAAACTGGATGTCTCAGCTGGTCTTTAGTATACACCAGAATCCTGAAGAAGTGGGCTCTAATGCCAGCAAAGGAACAGACTTGCCCGTGAGAGTGAGAGCCAGCAGGCAGAGAGCAAGCTTCCTTCTTCCTTGTCCTTTATATAGCCTGCCAGCAGGTGTGGCCCAGATTAAAGGTGTATCTTCCCACCTCAAAGATCTGGATTAAAGTCACATCTTCCCATCTGAGACGATCCATACTAAAAGTGGGTTTTCCCACTTCAAACAATTTAATTAAGAAAAACATCCTCCGTGCCAGGCAGTGGTGGCTAACACCTTTAATTCCAGCACTTGGGAGGCAGAGACAGGTGGATCTCTGTCTCTGGTCTACAAGAGCTAGTTCCAGGACAGCCTCCAAAACCACAGAGAAACCCTGTCTCGAAAAACCAAAAAAAAAAAAGAAAAGAAAAACATCTCTTACTGGTGTACCCAGCCCCTTTGGTTTTAGTTAACTCCAGACATCCTCAAGTTGACAACCAAGAATAGCCATCACATGGTGTTATGGATGGTTATGAACCATGTGTGTGATGAGAACCTGAACTCTGCAAGAATAAGTATTGTTAACCACTGAGCCATCTCTCCAGCTGTGCCCACCGTGTTGATGGTGACCACCACTTTGCCCAGTTGACACTGGCACACATTCCAAACAGGATAAACAAAGTCATTAAGATAGTCACCTAGGTTCTCAGCTTCCTACTCCTGGCTCATTTCTAGACACAGTCCTAGCTGCTGTGTGACATAGTCATGGTCTATAGGAAGCCCAGGGACATTCTAGTTGGCTAGAGCATAAAACCCCTTCCTCTCATTGTAGAGTGTGAGTTTTGAAGGGACACTATCCACTTGAACATGTGACTCTGGCAGGCCTTGCCCTTCTCCCCGATTCCCTCTGCTTTCCTAAAAAACTGTTAGATTGAATTCCTGAAGCTAGTCCCCAGATCCAGTCCCTTATTTGGCTACTTCCTCCCCCTAAGGCTGACTACCAAGGTCCAGCTAACAAAGCATTGAAATCTAGCAATCAAAAGCCCCCTTTGGTTCACCTAATTAACATGCTTAATTAAAATTAGATACCTCATCCTTATACCTTTATAAACTGCCATTTTCCTATGAGCATGTCTGTCTCCTCTCTTCTCCTCTATCCAGAGGCAGTTCTTCGTCCAGTCCCCCTACCCGCTGGGATAAATAGCCCCTGCCCCTTCTCTGGTTCCCTTCCCCTTCTCCCTCTTCTGTCTTTCTCTTATCCCTGCCCTCTGTCCCTCTGGGGCAAATCAATCTCCTTTGTGCTGAGAACTTGGTCTTGGGGGTTCTGAGGCTGCTCTTTTCCTTTCAAGCTTGTTGGTTATGTTACCTCCAGTTCTTCCCAGACACACTGCCTATAGTGCCATGCTGGACCGCTTCCCTTCCTCCCTGTTCTCGGCACCTTCTGCCTTGGTCACTCCACTGTTTCTAAGGCATCCACCACACTATTCTCCCCACATGTGATCCTCACAATTGCCGCAGTAACAAGAAACAAGCCAGCCTTTCTGTCATTTGGATTGGTCTGATCTCTCCTCCAGTGAACTCGATAGACCTGGTTTGAAACCTTGATCCTTCCCTACTGTGTGTCAAGCCAGGTCACTGGTTCTCAAATTACAGCATGTGTCAGAATCATGCTAACACCGGTGAACAGTAGCTTGTTAAAATGCAAATTACTGGGCACCATCCAGCAGGATTGGAGCAGGTCATAAAAATTTGCATTTCTTTAAAATTTCCCTATTGATGCTGCTGTTCCTGGCACTGGCTGTGGCCACCAGCACTTCAGAATTAGTGGTCTAGGGCCTAGGGTGGTCACACGTGCATGCACACACTCACGGCTTCCAAAACTGCAATCGCAACTCGAGCTATCACCTGCCTCAACATTTGACAGCAGGTTCCTCTTATCACAGCCCCAAATCGCAGACAGCTCTTATCCTATTGCCCTGTATCACAACCAGAACTCTTAAGTCCTGTTTCCGCTCCGTGGCTGCTGAGCTCTCTTCCCGTTCTGCAAGAGGGAAGCAGAAGCAGTACTTGGTGCTTATGGCATGCTGGGTGTCTCTGTGATTGATGCCGTTTAATCCACACATTACCTTTCTGGAGGGACTGATGGCCAGACAATAAAGAATAGTAAGGCAGAAAAGGGCTGGGCAGATGGCTCAGTGGGCAAAGTGCACTAAGGTAAAGCTGGCCATGTAATCTCGGTGCTTCTATGGTGAGATCGAGGCAGACACGGGGAGTTTGGCATCCAGCTAGCTGGGTCACCGAAGCAAGCAACAAGCAAGGAGGAAAGTAAGGACTCACACCCGATGTTGTGCTCTGATTTCCACTTGTGTGCCATGGCACATGCGTGCCCACACTCATATACATGGGCAGGCACACACATGCATGCATGCATCCATCACATGTATCCATTCATCACACATGCATGTACACACACACACACACACACACACACACACACACACAGATTCATATAAAGATAGGACAGTGAGATAAGGGCACCTGCAGCCAAGCTTGACGATCTGAGTTTGAGCCCTCAGACCCACACAGTAAGGGAAAACTGACTCCTGCAAGTGGTCTTCTGACCTCCACCTGCTTGTAGCAGTGTGTGTGCCCACACACATACCTACACATGATAAGTAGATTAACATAAAAGGTAAAAACCAATAATGATAGGAAAGACTTTATCAAGATCATCCAGTTAATAGGTAACAAACCTAGGATTTCGGTCTGTTTCACAGCCTCACAAGGTTGGCTAAACAGCAGGCCTCAAGGCTCAGGATGGCCTCCAACCTCGTACTTCTCTCTTGGCCACAAGGTCACTGCACGTGGTTTTTGTCCCACACCCTGGGTTTCTGAGCCCACTGTCTCCCCGTCTTTCACCCTGCCTGCACAGGAGGCCCTGCTCGATCAGTTGCAGTGGTATCTGAAAGTGTTAACTGTGGGCATGCTTTAACAAAGGCCCTTTTCTAGGCTATGTCTATATAAATGTTCCAATTTAATATGCAAATGTGCTGTTGTGATTTGAGGTGCAGTGGGCCTGTAGTGTTCACGTTGCAGTTATGTTGATTTAGCCCATAGCTTGATGGTTAATAATTTAGTAAGCAACCTTATTTTTTAATAAGTCTCATCCTTTTCCACATTAAGAGACTCAGGCCTGCGTGAAGTTTTTGCTTTAATGAACAAGCAATTCTTGGACAAGAATTCCATCCAAATGCTGGGGAGCTAGCTGTTCAGTTCCGGGTCTGCTGCCATCAGAGTGGGACTGTTGCTTTCACTGTGAATATACTGACCTACTTTAATCCAAGTTCTGCTTCCTGTTATATAACCTATTTTGCCTGACATTATTATAGGCAGACAAGATTGTTTTTTAACATTAGTATTTGCCTGGTATATATTTTTTGTTATTGTTTTTCAAACAAGGTCTCTCTACATAGCTCTGGCTGTCTTGCTCCTCTCCACACAAACCATTGCCTAGGACATACTTTGTTTTCAGCTCTGGCTTTATCAGTATGTTGGGTATACCATGTATGCAAGATTTTAAATTCTTTATTTTATTTTATTTGGTTTTCGGCTTTTTGAGACAGGTTCCTCTGTGTAACTGCTCTGGCTGTCCTGCCTGCCTCTGCCTCCAGAGTGCAATTTTGAGTTCTTTAGAAAACTTGTTGGATGTGGTGGCACATGCCTCCAAACCTCTAATTCCTGCACTAGGGTGGCGGAGGCATGTGGATCTCTGTGAGTTCGAGGCCAGCCTGGTCTACACAGTGAGTTCCAGGACAGCCAGAGCTATATAGTGAAACCCTGTGTTGAAAAAAAGATTCTTATTATTTCTATGTATGTACATGTGTTAGCATGTTAGTACACACATGCATTCACATGCCTTTGGAGACCATAAGAGGGCATTGGATTCTCTGGAGCTGGAGTTTTAGGCAATTATGAATCACCCAGGGTGGGCTCTAGGAACCAAACTCTAGTCCTGCACAAGAACAAGTGCTCTTATCCACTAAACCATCTCTCCAGACACTTGAAAACTTATTATTATTATTATCATTATCATTATTATTATTGTCATTACTATTATTTTGTGTGCACAGCTATTGTGCCTGCATGTGTGTCTGAATACCATCTTTGTGGCCTGCTCCCTGTGGAGGGCAGAATAGGATGCTGGATCTCCTGAAACTGGAGTTATAAATTGTTGTGAGCCACCATGTGGATTAGTCCACTGAAAGACCAGACAGTGCTCTTAACCACCGAGCCATCAACTTACTCATTGTAATTTTTAACATAGTTGCTTGAGTATAAATTTTTCTAACAGCTTATTTCTCCTCCTGAGGAGACAATCTCTAACATACAACATAACCAAGTGAAGTTGCTCCCCTCCTGGCCCCTCCCTTCATTATTAGCTAGAACTTTAGTTCCAACATTTATCATTAAAATATTTTAATGAGTTGCTGGGTGTGGTGGCACATGTCTTTAATCCCAGCATTTGGGAGGCAGAGGCAGGCAGATCTTTGAGTTCAAAGCTAGCCTGGTCTACAAAGAGAGTTCCAGGACAGCCAGGTACACAGAGAAATGCTGTCTCAAAAAGCCAAATTTTTTTAAAAATAAATGTGTGTGACAGTCTCATGCATCCCAAACTGACCTTGCTATATAGCTGGGGATGACTGAACTCTCTTTTGCTTTTTGAGGTTTTTGAGACAAGGTTTCACTGTGTAGCTCTAGTTGTACTGGAATTCTTTGTAGACCAGACTGGGCTTGAACTCACAGAGATCCATCTACCTCAGCCTCTGGAGTGCTGGGAATAAGGGGGAAAATTGTATGCCACCATGCCTGGTGACTTTGAACTCTTGATCCTCTTACTTCCAGTGCCCAAGTGTGAGCCAGCACACCTGAATTACATTGAACTGGAGATTAAGCCCAGGGCTTTGTGAGTGCTAGGCAAATACTCTATTAACTGAGCTACAGCCACAGTTCTGGAATACATATTGGTCAGAAATATAGGTCTGTGGGGGAGTGTATATCTACAATATACAAGAGCCTGGGTTTAATCCCCAGCCTTAGGTAAATAAATAAAAACAATCGATACATGATCAGAAATTAGGTTTACCAGTGTATTTGTCTAACTCCTGCAATCTTTTCAGGACAGCTGTAGCTGGGAACTAGTGTACTCTGAAAATGCCTGTGACATCTTCTCTCTTTTCAAAGTTCACTTCCTATATACTGAGGTAGATTGGTTGACTCTCCTCACTGGGCATGCTCAGAATATTACCCAGTGCTGCCAAGGAAAAATCTACTGAGCCAGTGTGGTGGTGCACACCTTTAATCCCAGCACTTGGGAAATGAAAGCAGAAGGGACTTTGTGACATCAAGACAAGCCAGGGCTACCTAGTGAGACCCTGTCTCAAAAACCTTTACCTGTGGAGCCACCTTGCTCATCTAGATTTCCCTTAGTGTCAGTTTTCGTCCTGGCCTTTGGAATCGTGCTTGCAGTGGATTCTGAAGAACAGTTCTGTCCCTGTTGTTTCTCTGCACCTGGGGAAAGCCAGTCCCTCAAGACCCCAGCTCCAAGTGCAGCTTCCCATCAACAGCTCAGGGTTCTTAGCCTTTGGTGAAAGCAAACCGTCACAGGCCTGAAGACTGAGTCTGGATGGCTTGCCTCAGGCCACCATTGTTCCCTCTGGTGACCCACAGAGTGGTTTCCAGCCCTGAGGCCAATTTTATCCCATGGGCTCTGTAGGACTTGAACTCCTGACTTCTGCAGAGTCACAGCCTGGCTTGAGCTTACATGTTCCATTTTTTTTTATCTTTGTATTTCAGTTTCTTCTTAATTCCAAAGAAAATTTTATCCTGTTTATGAGTGTGATTTTTTTAACTTTAAAAGATAAAATTGATAAAAAATTGTTTATTATTACAGTATTATGTAAGTGGAAGACATTTTCCTCATTAGTTCACGGACATTTTTTAAAATATCATAACTACTGATATATAACTTACATTCAATAAAACCACTAACTGGAGTGCATAATCCAGTGGATTTTGATGAATCTACAGTGGATTTTGATGAATATACAATCACAGAACCATTGCTACCATGAAAAGTATTTTCTTTACCCCTTAAAGCTTTGCTTGTTCCTCTGCAGTCACTCTCTCTGCAGCCCTGTCCAAGACAGCACTGGCCCCTCCCAACATCAGTTTGCACTTGCCAGAATTCAGAATTCCCTGTCAGTGGAATGAGGCAGGATGGGCTCTGTGTGGCATTTCACTGAGCGCTGGGGAGGACTCCCACACTTCATGGCTTTTGGAATGGTATTCAGTTGTGTGAGGATATGGTTATCAATTTTTCTCTTGATGGACATTTGAATTGTGTCCAGTTTGGGACTGGTGGACATCCATGTGCAAGAACTTTACTCTGGTAAACACTGAAGAGTAGGGTTCCTGGGCAGTGTGGTAAGTATATGCTTAACTTCATAGAAACTTCTAGGTTAGCTGGGTGTGGCTTAACTCACCTGATCCTAGCATTAGGGAGGTAGTGGCAGGGGGATCAGGAGCTCAAGGCCAGCCTTGACCATGTAGGAGTTTGAGGCTAGCCTGAGTTACACAAGACTTGGTAGAAACAAAACAGTAACAACAAAAGGAGAGGAAGAAAAAAGAAAGAAACTTGCATCCTCTTTCCAAAGCAGCCGCTGCCTTTGCACCCTGGCATTCTGGGTGAGGAGCAGAGGGTATTTTTAAAGTATGAACTCAGTGCCATCATCACTGCAGGTGACTTTAGAAACATTTTAGAATGAAATGTCAGGAATGGTGATGAAGGCATTGTGGACAGTCTCCAAGCATCCAGCTTTCAACTGCATCCCCAGTGTCTCCCCACCCCACCCTTGACCCCTCAGTGCTCGGCTCCTGGCTCCCACTGGATGAAAAAGTCCATGAATAAAAAATGTGCTACACACAGACACGGAAAGCTGAGAGCTGGTTCAAGCTTTGGATCTCCTGCAAGTTCAGAGTTCCTGTTTGCCCCTTCCCAAATGTCACAAGATGTTTTGTTGGGAGCTAGTTGGCATTTCCATCCTGTTACTACAATATCTCCCCACTGATTCTTGCCCAAAATGGTTGCTCTGCTCTCCATGGAGGCCTGTTTCAGCAGGCAGGAAAGAGGAAAGGCGGGAGAGAGAAGCATACAGTCTCCCTTTAAGTATACTGTCTGAAGCTACTGGCCATTTTTGTTTACTCATTGTGGGTCAGAATTTACTCCCATGGCCACACCTAGCTGCAAGGGAAGCTGAGTGATGAGGCCTTCATTCTGACCAGCTGAGCATCTGGATGGGTACCAGGACTCTTTTGTTTAGATGAGGTCAGGGATACACTCCTAATAGTTTACCTCAAGCCTGATTCTGACCTGAACACTTCATGCATACTGAGAAAGCCAGGCTGATGCCACCTCCAGCTCCTGACCATCCTCCTCGGTGATTCCTTCTGGGGGTTATCTGCTACAGAGGGTGGAAAACAACTGAAGGACTGAATTCAAAGAAGGGGATTGGTGATGGAATCGGTAGGTGGGTCTGCTAGTTGGGGTGGGGTGGGGCACAGAGACCTGTGTTCCCTGCCTTTCCATAGTTTAACAGGTTTGATTTCTGTGAAACTTTGCAGCCTCAAGGGGTAGGATGTATCCCAGAGCTGTGTCCAAAATGTTGCTACAATCCATGTATGTCAATTTAAGTTCAAATCAATAAAATATTCAGTCCCCACACTACAAGTGAGAGAGCAAAGTGAGATGAAGGTGTTCAGGCAAGGATGATGAGAACAGGAGGCCAGAGGCACATTTGTGTCTTGTTTCAAGGGTGTCTCAGTGTGGATTCCTCCAGAAGCAGAGCTGGGACAAAGATTGGAGAGCAGAGCACCTTACTGGGAAGGCGGTTCCAGGCAGAGAGCAACCAGCTTTCCCAGCAGGGAGTAAGCCAGGAAAAGGGCAGTAGGCAGAGAGTTCAAACATAGTGCACAAGTCAGATTCAGTCCTTCTAGGAACCCTGGGAAGTTGTACAGAACTTGAAGCTCAAAGCCATTCTGCCCAAGGAGGTGGCGGATGGAGCTTAGAGATATGAGCATCCTTTGTCAGTCAGTTCTCAAATTCCTGTTAATTCACCAAGCATTCTGGCCTGCTGAGAGTGCAGATGGAAGGCCTCCCCACTGCAGAATGTCCTCAGGCAAAGAAACCAAACAGGGGGCAGTTGGAAAGTGGCTGGTACACCTGAAGAGGTAAGGCCTGAGGGCTGTGAGCAGGCACCTAGTGCTGTGTGTTCCAAAGGATGAAGAACAACACCCTCGACACAGCTTTAACACACACACACACACACACACACACACACACACACACATCTTCACATCATCCTATTCACTCTTACTGCAAGACCTTTACATAGACTATTCTGGAAGTCTGGGACAATCTTCCCCCTGTTGAACCAACCTGCCTCCATCTTAAGCTTAAAAGCCATCCTGTAGTAAAGACAAACTAGGTTCATTCCCATTTATGATTAAATCCCTGTTTCTCAAGGATTGGGCTACACCCTACCTGTAACCTCAACTACAAATGGTATGCACTTGCTTGTTCCAGGAATGGCAATCTTATCTTTGTTTCAAAAAGTTGGTTATAACCATCTTGCAATCCTACTTTGTTTTAAAAGGTTATATGACCACCTTGTTATGACTATGACTACCTCGTTATGACTACTTTGTTTTAAGTACCTGTTGTTATGACAACCTATTGTTATGACAACCTCGTTATGACTGCCTGTTGTTATGACAACCTTGTTATGACTACCTGTTGTTATGACTACCTTGTTATACCCACCTTGCCACCATGTCTTTGTTTCAGGAGTTCGTTAGGAATAACATGTTGTGTTTATGTTCTGCTCTATAAACCCACATATTTTGCCATCCAAATCCCCCATTTGGAAGCCCCCTACCCCTGAATATAAAAACCTTGTCTTCATCACAGCCAATGCTGACCTCCCAAACACCACCTTGGGTGGGTGGAGGCAGCCCGAGTACACAAATAAAAAAGCTTGCTTTAATTAGCTGCTTGCCTTAATTAATTTGTCCATGACAATTTGAGTCAGTGCTCTCTCTCCTCCCAGCATCAGGATTAACACTCTTCCTGCATCTAGTGCATCTACCCATTCTTTAGATGTTGGCTCAATTATTCCTTGTACCTTCCCCAAAATCTCCTCTGAGGGAAGTCCTGTAGAAGTTTTCCATCTAGACTGCCAATCAGGTCTGTCCTGCCAGCCACTCCCCAAATACACTGAGACTTATTAATTATAAATACTCAGCCAATAGCTTAGGCCCGTTTTTTTTTTTTTTTTTTTTTTTTTTTTTTTTTTCCCCGAGACAGGGTTTCCCTGTAGCTTTGGAGGCTGTCCTGGAACTAGCTCTTGTAGACCAGGCTGGTCTCGAACTCACAGAGATCTGCCTGCCTCTGCCTCCCGAGTGCTGGGATTAAAGGCGTGAGCCACCAACTCCCGGCTTAGCTCTTATATCTTAAATTAACCCATTTCTATTAATCTACATGCCGCCCCAAGGCTCGATTACCTCATGTACACACTTCCCATCCTGCTTGCTCTTTGTCTCATGCCATCTCCTCGGACTCCACCCTTCTTCCCAGCATTCTCGAGGTCTGATTCTCCCGCCTTACATTAGCCCACCTTGTTATAGGCCAGTCAGCTTCTTTGTTAAACCAATCACAGTGGCATATATTCACACAGTGTAAAGGAATATTCCACAAAGTCCCCAAATCAGCCAAGGACAAAATGAAGTCCTCCCGATACACACTACCCCAGCCCTGTCCCACAGTGTCATCTCTCTGAGGTAGTGGACTAGTACTGCCTTCCCCATCAATCTGTGAGGAAGAGATCTTGGTTGTCATGTTTGTAACACATAGTAGGTGTTCAAGAAATGTATACTGACTGGGTGAATGGATAAATCCGTGCTCGAACAGATCCTGGTCTAGCTGAATAAAGGCTCCTATGGCCAGAGACAGACTGTATCAGCTAAAGAGCCAGGGAAGAGGAGAGGCTAATTAGCAATTCATTAGGATCCATTTCCAAGTCTATAGTCAATGCTAATGACTTGTTTGTTTAAAATAGGAAGTTCTGCACTCATTAAACCCATTAGTAAGTGAAAATGTTTCTGGAGAAGTCTGGCCTCCCGCACTGGAGGCATAATCTCAAGGCTGTACCCCTCTTGCACAGACACCCAGGATTCTGCAAAGCAGGTGCTACAGGCTGGAAACACCTAGGCTGAACCTAGGAGAACCCTCCCCAGCGTTCTCCTGCAAAGGGATATCAGGAAGCTGCTTCTACTCTGTAAAATGGGCACAGAATCCTGTCTATCCTGTCTCTTCACATACCACCAAGCATGGTCTCTTGGGTTTAAGCATGTATCTTTTTTTTTTTTTTTTTTTTTTTTTTTTTTTTTTTGGAGACAGGGTCTTATTATGTAGCCCTGGCTGTCCTGCAACTTACTTTGTAGACCAGGCTGGCCTAGAATTCATAAGAGATCCACCTGCTGAGATTAAAGGCGTTTGACAACTGTCCAGCTTTTGAAAAGAAATTAGTAATTTATTTACATTTACTCTCTCTTCCTCCTTCCCTCCCTCCACCCCCTTTCATGGGTTTGCATGCCAGAGCACACACATGGAGGAGGTTAGATGACACTTTGTAGGAGTTGGCTCTCTTCTTCCACCATGTGGGTCCTAGCAATTGAACTCAGCAATTGTTAGTTTTGGTGGCAGTGCCTTTACCCACGGAGTCTTCTTGCCTGTCCCTTCTATGTTGCCTCATGACTCTGCATGCTGAGCCATGTCCAGGAAGCTGTCTCTTCCTTGCCTCCTGCAAGCTGCACACCACCAGGTGAGGGCGCACCCTTCCTGGGTCTCACATACCCTCCTGCTCCCAGGGACCTTAGGCTCTCCCTGAAAGCTACTGACCTCAGCCTTTGCATGCATTAAATCAAGAAATCATTGAGGTCTGGTCCTTTAATCTCAGCATTTGAGAAGCAGGGGCAGGCTGATCTTCGTGAATTCAAGGCCAGTTTGGTATACATAGTGGGTTCCAGACTATGCAGAGAGATTCTGTCTTAAAATATTAAAAAAAAAAAAAAATCTAGCCATTGAGGTTCCATGGGGGAAGCCACTGATCAGTCTATTGAGGAGAAAGCTGATTTGTCAAGGTGCCACTGAGAGAGACTCTTAACTGGCCAAGTGCTGACAATAAATGACTGTGGAAAGCTCAGCCCTAAACAGGACATCTACATCACACACACACACACACACACACACACACACACACACACACACACATACACACAGAGAGAGAGAGAAGGAGAGAGAGAGACAGAGAGAGAGAGACAGAGAGAGAGAGAGAGAGAGAGAGAGAGAGAGAGAGAGAGAGAGAGAGAGAGAGCTGGGGGTGGATTAAGATACAGCGTTTACATGTAGGGGACTGTCAAAGAATAAATAAAAGATTGTTTTAAAAGGGCACATGGCTGGCCTCTGTGATAAATAACAAAGCCAGGGCTCCAAACCAGAGCTAAACAGAGCCCTGGAGAAAAGCTTGGAAAACAACTTCCCTGAGGCAGTGCCACCCAGCAGAGCTCAGGGAACCCCTGAGTAGCTGCCAGCCTCCTTCAGGCTTTGCCTGTCTGCACTTGCACTGCCCGCTGCTCTCCAGCCCATCTCACAGTTGGAGTCAAGTTCTGAAGGTTGAAGGCTTCGCTGTCCCTCTGCCCGGGACTCCCCTTGCTTGCTGGCTAGATGGTTTCTCCAGACTTCCCTTCACCCTCACCTTTGCTTTCACTTAGACATCCCAGCACGTGGTCTTCATGGTGCCTTCTCCCCAGAGTGCCTCAAACCCAGGCCGCCTGCCCCCAGAGCCTTCTGGGAGATGCTGCCAGAGCTTGCTTGCTGCTGACTTACTGCATCTCCCCACACTAGCTTGTCTGGTTAGCTCTCCTCTGGGCCTAGCTCCTGGGAGGCAGCATTTTGAATATGTGTCTTCTGGGCCTTAAAACAATGCTTATTGATGTTTCCAACCAGCAGGTTTAGAGTCCTGTTACATAAGCCCTGATGTATCTGATCATGTGACATTAGCAGCTTTGGGTTCAAACCCAGTGGTGGCTCTCTGTGCTTTTGAGCTAATGGGTGTTCAGTTAGTTACGTGTGATGCTAACTGTAGTGGGAAGCTGTGTATTTTTCTGTTCGTGGTGTTGAAGAGGCAGGCCCAACTGTAACTTCACCCCTCCGAGAGGAGAAGGTGGAGGATGGATGGAGCTTCTGGGAAAGATCAGGATACAAAGGACAGAAGGTGACAGGCAGTGTCTCAAGAACAATAGCCAAGAGCCCTGAATTCAGCCTGGGCCATCAGAATGGCTAAGAGGTCTGGTCTGCCTCTTGGATGCAAAGAGAGCTAGGTGTGGTGAGATAACCCCTCTGCCTGCATAGAGGGGTCCATATGATGGGGAACCCCCCACTGTACCCCCATCAGTGTGAGCTAACTACAGAACTATAAACCCACAGGGTCTCCAGTTAGAAAAATATTTTATTTTTATGTATATGCGTGTGTCTGCATATAAAGCCGGGTGTGCAGCTGCTCTGAGAGGCAGAAGATGTTGAATCCCCCAGAGGTGGGATTACAGCTGATTGTGGGTGCTGGGAGCTGAACTCAGGTCCTTTGGACGAGCAGCAGGCTCTCCAGCCCCTGGGCCTTCTTCTTTAATGATAAATGCTTTTGTAGGTTATACATGCCCATTTAAGAAAAAGAAAAGCATAAAGAGCGTTTCTGATGACATCTTATTAGCCACTCTGTTCCCCTCCCTAGAGGCTGCCACTTGGACACCCTTAAAGGGAGCTGCCTTAAGCATCCTCCACACTGTGTAGCTCATAACTGCCTAGACCTTTAGCTCCAGAGGATCCAACGTGTGTGTGTGTGTGTGTGTGTGTGTGTGTGTGTGTGTGCGCGCACACACACACACACACACGCATGTGGGTGCATCAACACTCACACACACACACAAAAATTTGAAAACAAATCTAAAAGAACACCTCTACAGTTTTGGTTTTTAAACATGTGGCCCAGCATTGTTCTAAAGAAGCACACTGTCCCATGTGTACCTGTAGCACATGGGTACAGTGCCCACAGAGGCCAGGCCAGAAGAGAGCACTGGATCCTTTTAATGGAGTTACAGACGGTTGTGAGCTTCCATGTGGGTCCTGGGAGCTGAACCCAGGTCCTCTACAGGCACAGTAAGTGCTCTTCACTGCTCAGCCCTCCCCCTCCCTCTCCAATATTACTTTTGAGGAAATAATCCACAGCACATTGGCATAGCTGCTCAGTAGACTCTGTATATCGGGCAGGGGCACCGAGTGTCTCATCTGCTCCAGACGGGTTGATCCCATGATTCCCTTGCTGTCTGATGCTTTGACACACAGGACATCTGACATCTGATTGCTTTTGTAAACAAGGGAAGTCAACACACAGACACAACTCTCAAAGGGAATAAACGATAGTTGATTCTGGAGCCAAAGGTGAGTGCCCACAGCCGGGAAACACAGATTTATGTTGTCCCAAATACCATGTTCCAATGTGGTCCATTTCCTGAGAACGTCAGTGCTGCCCAGGCAGGCTACAGCCAAGCAGGCAAACCTTTGGTGCAGGCCTCAGATCATCTCTGATGATGCCTTAGTCCTTGGGCTGGTGGAAGCTGGCAGTCTGTTAGTCACAAGGGTGTCAGCTCAGAGACAGAGGTAGGCAAAGAACAGCTACTAAGGAACTAAAAATAGCCCAAGATAACTTGGCTCCAGAGCAGCAACAGTCTAACTTTCCACAATCATGTAGGTTCTAGTCAGCAAATGAGCCTTGTAGGATCTCTAAACAACCCTGCTGGTGAATGGACTGTGCGCACACATTTTCACGTGCTCTGTTCAGCGGAGCTTGAAGGAGTGTGTACCAGTTACAAACCCATCTTCCATATTGTCAACACTGTCCTAAATCATGGCTGTTTTCGGAGGTAGGATTATGCCTGGAGACTAGTCCAAATCTTTCTTCATGGAAGAGATGTGACAACCGAGGCTCATGAAGACAGAAGGAACACCCAAGGAACACTTATGGGCAGTGCCCGTTTGACTTCTATTTCTCTGTGTTGCAGAGAACTAGGGCTGAATCTGGGGCAGAATGAGAACACTGGGTGGGGTTCCTGTGGGAGAAGATGGGCCCCCTAGGCTGCACACCTGTGCCTTAGGGGATGTGACAGATTATGTATTTCCAAAAGAAATAATAATAATCTGGCTTTTCTCTCCATTCCCTTCCCACTTCTTGGCCCCCACCTCCCATCTTTTCCCTTGGAAACGGCCTCAGACTCTGAAAGGTGCTTTCTTCACTTCTGAACCTGTGTGGGAGGACGCTGAGGACGTGGGGGCACTGATTGAGAGAGGAGGTTGAGACCTATAGCCGTTGTGCAGAAAGAATGGCAAATTACTAAGGACTGCAACCAGACGGGGGGTGGTGGTGGTGGTGGTGGTGGTGGTGGTGGTGGTGCAGACAACCATTCATCAGCGCCTTTTAACCCTTTCCTTCGGCAAGTGCGGGCAGCCCTGGGTACCAGGCTGAGGCTGCTGTGAGGGACATTTCCACACAGGGTAGGAACTGAGGAATTTGAAGTGAGCAGGACCTGCTCTGTCTTTCAGCTTTGCAGGCAGGCTTTGGCTCAGGGTAAAACTGTAGGAAAAGGGAGCTGAGCTCCTAATGTCGGAGATGATTCCTGTGGGAAATCAGGCTGCTTTTCAGGCATGATTTGAAAAGCCACTGCCTCCCAAAGTCAGCAGTGGTGGGGTGGGGGTGTGGGTGTGGGGAGAATGCCATTTATAAAGCAATCAGCGCTTCGCCAGAGTCCCCCATCACTCAGAATTATTTTCTGAAATTTGGCCTCTGTTCCTCACTCTGGAGGGAAGGCAATCCGGGCTCCCAGCTTCCAATCAAGGGGACGAGGAGGACTGGGGCGAGCCACACAAAGGGAGAGGGGCTCCTGCATTGTTCCGCACAGCTGGAGCTGAGGAAAATCATTTCCACGCTGCTCGGGATGGAGCCCAAGGAGGCCTCATCAGAGGCCCCATTCATCTCACTTCGTACTTTTAAACTTTAAAACACGTATTTATGTGCCTCAAGTCGCTCGTGAACCACCGCATGTCAAACAGTTCTGGGCTGCTGGAAGAGGTACATGTCCTGGGACTTTCAGAAACAGTTTCATTGCCGGCCTCTCTCTTCCCGTTTCTTCCGTATGCTGCCGTGAGATGAATATTCCTAAAATGCTCTCAACACATCCTGTTCAAGAACCTTCCAAGACAACTGGGTTGATCCCGCCCAGGCTGGGACCCGAGGCTTGGCATTCAAAGCTCTCTGTAGGTGTGGCCTCAGCTTTGCCCCAAGCCCCGTACCCTCCCCCTTCCAGCAGGTTGTCACTGACAGGCTGCAAATGCGAGGTGATAAATGGCTGTCATTTTCCTCCTCCCCACCTGGGCATCTGCAGGCAGCTAAACACAGCTCTTCCTTTGGAGGGAAATGACTGCACCCCAGTTCCTTCTCTACATGGTAGGGTGAGCTGACCTGGAGATGTGCTTCCAGGCCTGTGTGAAGATATAGAACAGGGGTGGGGGAAAAAAGGAAAAGAAAAAAACAACTCATCTGCTTATTTTTATTAGACCTTTGAGCTAAAATGATTTTCCTAATTTCTTTTTGTTCTTAAATTTTATTTAGGAATTAATACAAAACATTCCAGACCAATGTGTCTTAATCTTCCTCCTCCTCTTCGTCCTGGTTTATCGGGAAGTAATGCAGCTCATAGCTTTCTTTGCTGTTGGCGACAACATGCAACCAGTCTGGGAGATTGTTCTTCAAATATTTTTTTTGGGTGAGATATCTCAAATTCCTTTTGGAGAAAGGCACTTCGGAAGTGATGATGGTCTTGCTTTTGCTCTGTTGGATGGTCACAACCCCTCTGCCAAGATTCCCAGCTTTCCGGTTCTCCTGGAGGAACTGCTTGAAATTGGCAGCATCCACGATTCCATCTTCTACAGGGTGGGTGCAGCCAAGGGTGAACCTCAAAACCCGTTTCCTTTTTTTTTTTGCCCCACTTAGCCACAAGCTTTTTCACGGGTACCATGGTGGCAGAGGAGGCAGCAAAGCCAGTTCCCTATTTTCTAAAAGAATGTATAGAGGCTGCAACAACAGGCTGCTTGGTAAAGTGCTTGCCTTGTAAGCACGAGGACCCGAGTTCAATCCCCATCACTGATGGGAAAGCCAGGTGTGGTGGTGCACACTCACTGTCCCAGAGCCAGCGGGGAGGAGCAGGTAGATCCCTGGGGCTCACTGTCCAGCCAGGCATGCTTACCAGGTGAGTCTCAGGCCAAGTGAGAGACCCTATTTAAAAACAAAATGGGTGGCTCCTATGGAAGGACACCCACAGTAGACCTCTGTCCTCTACACGCAACCATACATGTGTGTATGTGCACGTACACCTGCACACATTGTATTCCTTCCACACATATATGTAGTCACACTTCACACAAGTGCACACACACACACACACACACACACACACACACACACACACACACACACACACACACCTAAGTTAACATTTTAAAAGGGTATTTAAAAAAAAATCAAAGGAGAGCTGGGTGGTGGTAGCACACACCTTTAATCCCAGCTCTTGGGAGGCAGAGGCAGGCTGAAGTCTGTTAATTTGAGCCCAGCCTGGCCTACAGAGTGAGTTCAAGGACAGCCAGAGCTACACAGAGAAACCCTGTCTCAACTCCCCTCACCCGCAAAAAAAAAAAAAAAAAAAAAAAAAAAAAAAAAAAAAGTCAAAGGTGAAGAGTCCTTTGGCCTTACAAGCCCAAGGGCCTCACTGCCTGTCCCTTTTCTTGGGGTGGGGTGGGGGTTGAGACAGGGTTTCTCTGTGTAGCTTTGGAGGCTGTCCTGGAACTCGCTCCATAGAGCAGGCTGGCCTTGAACCCACCTGCCACTGCCTCCTGAGTGCTGGGATTAAACACATGCACTATCACAACTGGGCTACTGCCTGTCCCTTTACCTAGGTGGATTGCTGCCACCTATTGTAGGTGGCTGATGGCTGGTTAGGGGTAGGACAGCCAACAAACCCAAGAAGCAGGAGCTTTGGACTACACTGCCTCTGGCTGAAGGAGATGAATCTCCAAGAATGTGAAAGAAACCATGACCACCTGGAATGGCTGCAGGCGGCCATCTCTGACTGGATGGAGGTTACAGGAGAACGAAGGTCACACCAGGGAAACAGGAGTCCAAGGCTGGAGAAGGCAAGTGGTGTCTGCTGGCCTCTTGGTGCTCATGCTTGTGTGAGTCTTTTATCACTCCAATAGCACAGGTGCAGACACTGGCAGAGATGCCTATGCCTGCAAGCATAGACTTCCCCCTTCTGAGAAGTCCTCACATCCCCCAGGCCCTGGCTGGGACCTTTCTCCAGCCTTCATCTTCCAGTTTTCCTCTCTACAGAGTCTGAACAACCCCAGCAGGCTTCCCAAGCAGGTAGCCGCCAGCAGCCATCCAAGGCAAATGGCTACCAGCTATCTTCCCGGGCAAATACTTTCCCAGTTTAATGCACCCAGCATATTGCTTGTCTTCGTCTTGCAGTTCCAGCTGGAGTCCTGGTACTGGCACTCTTGAGCTAGTCTTTTGTCTAGATCCAACCTGCAGTTCATTTCAGTTCAAATGTGGGTCATGCTGAGGGCTCTTGCAAGTTGTCCTCTGATGAGTGACATGACCGACATGGTATACCCCACACCTCATAAAGAAATGTGAGGAAAAACCTCTCTCCTCTAAAAATTAAGAAATCAATCTCTCATTAAGCATTTTTTAAAAATATTTATTTATCTTATGAATATGAGTGTTTTGCTCACATGTCTGTCTGTGCACCATGTGCAAGTCCAGTGCCTGTGGATGTCAGAAGAGGGTGTTGGATCTCTTGGAACTGGAGTTATAGATAGACGGCTTTGAGCTACCAGTAAGTGCTGAGAATTAAACTTGGGCCTGGAGCACAGGGGTGTGTGTGTGTGTGTGTGTGTGTGTGTGGGCCTGGAGCACAGGTGTGTGTGTGTGTGTGTGTGTGTGTGTGTGTGTGTGTGTGTGTGTGTGTGTGTGTGTGTGTGTGTGTGTGTGTGTGTGTGTGTGTGTGTAACAACCTGTGAGGCAGAGGGGCTGTACAGATAGTGGGCTAAAGAGTTAAGTTCTTAGAGCAGCCAGACAATGTCATGTGAAAACATGAAGAGAGAAATATAAACAACAGTCAGCTACTTTCCTTCAATCCAATTTCTACACAGTTGTGTGATCGATCAATTTATACATTGACCGGCTGTCTAATCCACCTTCACCACGTCTCTGTGATGCTGCAACCACCTCCACCAGGGGTGGCTCAGCTCAACTTCTGTCTGGCAGGGACTGGCAGGGTCACTGTAGCTTCTGGAGCAGGTAGAGCACATTGGTGGCAAAAGGGTTCTGCTGCTCAGTGGCCGCCTGCAGCTGCACTGGGTGAAGGCTGGGGTGTGGGGCTGTGAACTGCTGCACGGGGCAGCACAGCTCATGCAGGACAAGCCAGGTAGAGTCGGGGTCTACTTTCATCAGGTGGAGGAAGACGCTGTGGAGAGAGGATTGCATGAGTAGGGGGGTAAGAGGTGAGGAGGAAGGAAGGAGGGCTACTGCTCATCCCAGAGGCTGTTTACTGGACTATGAGAAGGAATTGATCACAATATCAAGTCACTTCAAACAGCAGAGGGAACCCACTTTAGATCCTAAGACAGGACCATTAGCACAGTTTCAAAGCCTAACAGAAATAGAGGCAAACAGCTTCTGACCCACTGACACGGAGTAAAACAGTAATTAGTCCAAGGGGAGCAGTATTGACACAAAGAAGCTCTTCGGTGTAAAACTGGAGTCTGAAGGAATGATAGGCCTAGCCCGCATCACCAGCTATGCCTGGGGACCTGGGCAAGCCTCTTTTCTTCAAGGTCCTCATGTGCCCTTGGATGGCCCATTCTGGCCAGTACAAGGGCCTTAGAATATGTGCTCATTCAAGGCTTGCCAGGTCTGATGATGTCCCATACAAACACAACCTCAAGGGACAGGGCCACAGTGCTACCACGAATGAAATCCTTCACCTTGACCTAAACTTTGGGCTATTATCTGTTCAACTCCTGTTTTTGAACCACCAGTCACATGCCCAGGGCAACCAGACTGGACAGTCCCCTGTAAACCTCACACACTAGGCTGTTCAATGCCAGGGTAACTGGCCCTCCATATGCTGGCCCCATTAGCCCAATCACTCAATCAGCTGCTGGAGAGGCTGCTTTCCTACTGTCCAGGCTGTCTCCCATCTCTCCTTCTCTGGACTCCTGCACTTAGCTGTCTCACAGTAGCATGGACCGTGGCTGCTGGCTTTCCCTTGGCTCAGCACATTGAAAGCAGTCAGAGAACACCTGCTGACTACCAGGCTCTCACTGCCCGAGGACTGACTAATGACTTTGAGGGAGACTCCAGGGAGGGGTCCCTTACATTCTGGGAAGGATCTGGGAAAGGTCAGGAGGTCATCATCATGGAAGAACAGGAAGAGGGTGAACAAATGTATTATCCCTGTCATTAGCTATGGAGCCTTAGAAACTATACATGTGGTTTGGCCTCAGTTTCTCCACTGTATCATGTAGCCCAGGCTGAGTTCAAACTCACTATGTAGCCGAGGTTGGCCTTGAACTCCTGATTTTCCTGCCTCTACTTACCAAGTACTGGTGAGTTCCTTCAGTACAACCACACCTGTTTTTCAGTTTTCTTTTTACAGGGTTTTGCTAAAGTTTAAAAAACAGATCAGTCCCTACTAACTCCTGTAAAACTTTTTTTTTACATTTATTTTGTGTGTGTTCCTGGACAATGTGCATGCCACATGTGGGGGCAGGGGACAACTTGCAGGAATAGGCTCTTGATTTCCACCAGGTGGGTCCTGGGATGGAACTCAGGCCATCAGGCTCCATGGCAAGTGCCTTTATCATCTATCTCACCAGCCTCCAAGTATATTCTAAGTTTATTTTTGAAGTTAGCATACACAGTAATGGGTTTTAGTATACTTTTCACACAAAAATGTCATTACATGTTGTTCTTGACCACCTCCATGTGAACCCCCCCATTTACCAGCTAAAAATACCACCATCCCCCCCAATATTAGTGGATTCCACCACAGACTCAGCTAGTGGATTAAAATACTTGAAAACCAAATCCTATTTGTACTGAACACACACAAGCTTTTCCCTTGTCATCACCCCTGAACATGCTCAGGGTTTGACACAGTGTCAGGTGCTCACCATGTGCCTAGGTTGTGCAGATATGTGTCATTTCATAAAGGGACTTGGTACCTATGGGGCCTGGAATCAATTCCTCCTGGGTGCCAAGGAACAACTATACAGACAGGAACAATTACTTCATTCTTGCCAATTATTTCTAGAGTGTCAAATGGGAATAAAATGATTGTGAAATAAAACAACTTCTGGCTTTATTTTCATTAATCTGAAAAACCTGTACCATTGTGGGAGCTGGGCCTTACCCTATGAAGTCAGTTTTTCTTCCTTCCTTCCTTCCTTCCTTATGTGTGATAGACATATCCTGGGGGGAGGGAAACTGTGTTTGTGCGTGCGCGTGCGCACACCCCCCCGTGTGTGTGTGTGTGTTAGCTCAGAATAATCTTGTTTATAACCTACACAGTGGTTGCTGAAGAAGTGATTATACTATTCTAATTCATCGTTTCCACTTGACTGCAGAAAAGAGATGGGCCTGCGTGGGAGACAATTTTTGTTTAAAAACAAAAATATCTTTGATAATTAGAGTGGTGAGGGAAATGATAAAAAAACACATCAAAAAAAAAAAAAAAAACCACAAAAAACCAAAACCCTGGGAAGCACATTTCTGTTTACACGTGACACTGTTGACAGTTTCCCTTGGTGCCAAAGACTGTTAGAATGCAAATGATTTCATTGGATTCTTTTCCCTCTACTTCAAGAACTGGGACAATTTCTCAAGCTGCAGCTGCTCTTCCTTCAAGGAATATTTTTATCTGGGCAACAGTCAGCAGAAGGGTGCCCAGGCCCAGCTTAGCCACAGCTCTGCTCTGCTTACAGGCTCGGAGCATAGCAACACTCATTTCCTGAGACCCCTTCAGCAGGCTCAATGGGAGCTGCATTCCCCCTCTGTGATCTCCAAGTAAAATGCTAACAGGGAAGCAAAGAAAGCATGTGCAGAGTTCACTTGATTTTATTAAGCAGAGACAAACTCTTAGAAATCATTTTAGATGTCAGTGCTATGCTACCTAAAAGGGTAGATGCTCGAGCAAGCAAGTTACTCCTCCTGCCCCAGCTGCTGGAATTAAAGTATCCTGCCTCCAGAGCCTGCTTTCTCCTAAGGATGATCACAGGTGTCTAACCTCCCCACAAGACTGTTCTGAGGGGAGGAGACAAGAGAGGAAGGGTAGGGAAGCACTCTGAGTGTTTAATGAAAGCACCGCTCCAGAGACAGAAAGATATAGAGATACAGAGATGAGGAAGGGGGGAGGGAGGGAGAGAGAGACAGACACACAGAGAGAGAGGCAGAGAGAGGGAGACAGAGACAGAGACATGGGGATGGGGAATGATTACCACTACCTACTCCAGCAACATCACCTGCTACGGATAATGCTCAGTCTGAAAAGGGCAAAACATCTGTGTTTTGTCTCACTCAACTCCACAGTGCTTTGGTGGGGCCCAATTCTCAGCCACAGGGTTCTAATTTTGTCTGTTATTTCAGGGGCAGTGATATGTAGTGTATTTCACCTTCTGCATGCCATGAAGACAGGTGGCTAGCTGCGCTCTTGCTGGGTGGGAATCTGCTGAACCCTAAATACCAACAAATTCTTAACCTGGGCCCCATTGGCACTGCTGCTGGGAGCTGAGCCTGAGGCCTGGTAGGCTGGGTCTGAGGGCTCCAGAGGCCTGGCTTTGATTCCCAACTCTGGAGCACTTTGCTCAGGGCTACTTCCTGCCCAGCCTTTCTGCATAATAAGGCAAGCCCTCTACTTTGAATGACCAGGGCAACTGCCTGGAACACATCCCCAGTCTATCTCCAGACATGGCAGGGATAGTTGTTGAACATGCCAAATGGCCAGTTTCATCTTTTTTCAAATCCAAAGAGAACGTACACTATTTAACTTCTCAACAAAATCTCCTTTCTCCTTCCCCCAGGCCCAAATTGGTGGCTCTGAGGAGCACAGTTATCAAGAGATTACCTGGTCCCCAGAGCTCAGGAGGCACTCAACTGTGCCTCATGCTTCCACATGTCCTGAGGCAGGTGATTATCTCTCAATAACCTGTAGGGCTGTGTAGCTTAAATGATAACTTGACTTTAAAAAATTTAGAACTCGCCGTTAGGCAGTATCTAAGCAACCTCTGTTTCCATGGCAAAGAAGCCTGGTGTTTATACTGATTTTTCACTTAAAATGCGGTTTTATTGAATTTCACTTCATGCAGGCAGCCATTTCCCTGCACTTCAGCCCTATCTACAGTTGACGGGGATCAGTAAGTACCTAATAAACTCCAGAGGCCAAACCAATAGGAGAGCATTCCTTCAGGATCAGTGCTGGGCTGCTCCAATGAGCCAACTGGGGTGTGGTGGCAGAAAGTGTGCTAATGGAATCTAGCTAGCCGAATCTGGGCCTTATCTTTGTGGTTCAGACATCTATAAACGTCCAGCCAGCTCAGACACTGTGTTAGGTCTCTGAGATGCTACAAAAGTGGTTGATGAAGTCTATGGGTTCAGGGACCCATCTGCTGGGAAAGGCAGACATCACAGTGTAGTATGGATAGGCCATCCTGGAGGCCCTCTGTGGGTGTAGCCAGGGGAGGATTCCCAAGGAGTACGTATGGCCAGTCTGGCTTCCATGGGCACCACAGCTCTGTAGCATGATCACTGGATTTTCCTCCACCACCACCACCACCACCACCACCACTCCCTGCTTCCCAGCCAGGGGCAAAACCAAGAGAGAGCTGTGTGTTGCAGCAGCACAGTATGTCTTCACCACCTCTGTCTAGACAGCACCCACTCAAAGGCAGTTCTAGAAAACAGTAAGCCAATCAGAGTCCAGCATTGCCAAACAACGTGTAACTGAAGCACCAGGCTGGGTGACAGGCTATTCTTTCTCTGTCAATTACTTGCCCGAGGGATCTGATGTTCCTTGTCTCTTTCTGGATATAAAATGCTCTCAGGAGCTGTCAGGGCAAATGACAGAGGTAAAGAACACCTGGCTTTGTGATCTGTTTGTCTGGTTTTTGGGGGCATCTAAGGAAGTGGTTCTGGGGTATTTCCTTAGGAGCATGGCACACGCTCTTTGCACAGGGGCCTGAGCAAATGTGGCCTAAAGCACACCACTTACTGGGAAGCAAGCCTGCTCCCCTCTCCAGCAGAACAGCCTCCACACCTCTTTCTCCGGCCATCTCTACCTCCATTACTCCACGAACGCCAATACTGCAAATGAGGCTGTGTGCTGCCTTTTAAACAAATGGATGCCCAGAGTGTGGACTTGTCCCAGCCAGCCAGCAGTGGGGCTGTGTTTCCACACTCGGTAATTTACTCTAATGGGTCTTGGTTCATTGGTTAACCAGTATTTCAAGCCTGTCCTTTCTTGCTATTCAATTTAGCTATCTTCTTATGCACCGAGGCTGTTTTTTGTTTCTAAATGTTGGGAATGGGGGATTATGACTGGAAGCAACAATTTACTCTTCAAATACATGCTACCAATTACCTTTGCTGCTACACTTACTTGTTAGACCTAACTATATTTACCTGTTCAAAACCATTCATCCATCGATCACCTCCACCACGCACACTCAGACGCCTGTTAAAAATATTTAAATGCAGAGGACAGAACTTAAAACCATAAACACCAGTAGCAGAGTATGATGCTAACCATGTCCCTCAAGTATGGTAAATGCAGTAGAATGCTCCCATTGCTTCATGCATATTTAAAAGGATGTGACACAGAGAGGCCCAATCTGTTAGAGACAATTCAAAAGGAAGCCAGAACCTAGCAGGGTTTAAGTCCTGCTGGGTGGGTTTTAAATGCAGCCTATTCCATCTGGCTAGCTCTTCTGCCTCCAGGCTCCCAGGCTAAGGTCCCATGAGAGTGCTGCTTGCTACTGGCTTCAAAGTAGCCTCTTGTCTCAGCACTGGCTGGTATACTTGAGGCCATGTGCAGTGTTTCCTGCCCCTAAAAGATGACACTTTTGTGATGATCTACATGTCTTGCCCTCTCCTTCTCAAATGATTTTTCTGTGACCCATGCTTTGGCACTAAGCCAGCAGCTTCCATTGGTAGGTGCAGTAAGACGTGTCTCTTAGAAATGTATTTCTGGTGGGGTATAATGGTGCCTGCTTTTGATCTTGGGTTAGCAATCCCATGACACACTACAGCCTCAGGAAAATACTGGCAACACATGGTTTAAGTAGTATAAAGATCCCTGCCTTAATATCAGAAACCCAGTAACCCGCATTGTTTGTAATCTGCATGGCAGATGTCTCTTATCTCTGACACCACGAAATCACGCTTCTATGTGCACAGTGAACAGCTTCAGATCTGAGCATATTTTTAGAACAATGGGCCTTGAAAAGAAAAGCAGCATTGCCTGTCAAAAGATGGATAATAGGAAAGCTAACTACTTGGGTCTGGATTTGTTAACTATTAATCAAATGTCAAAAGGAAATATATGAGGAGTGCCCTCACTCCCATGCCAGGTGCACCCCAGGGGAAACAGCTTTGCATCCAGGCCTCAAGTGAGCTGCCCGCCCATTCAGGGGACGAGCTATTCATTTTGAGCTAGCTGAACTAGTGGATCACCTCAGTGGTTCCTGATCTGTTCAAACAGACAGGCCTGTGGGTGGCGTAGAGAGGAGTCAGGCTCTGGTGGGGATAAAATGAAGGAGCCTGTGTTAGTCTGTGTTGTCCAGGGTTTGAAGGCACCAGCTGGTTCTTTGATGAGCTAGGATCCTACTGCTAGAAAGAGAGCTGGGAAGTCAGTCAATAAAGAAACCTTCAAACCGGTTCCTGACTTCCCCACAAATAGAGATAGGGAGGGGTGCCCCAATTAACATGGAAAAAAAAAAACCAAAAAAAACCCCAAAAAAACCCTTTGACAAGAAAGCCCTGCTCAGATTCCAGTAACAAGATTTAGAAGGAAGGCTGCATCCAAGTGTATACACGTATGCCAACACATTTGGTTAGCGTATACACACATTCATTTCCTACATAAGTACATGCATATAGAAACACACATGGCAAGGGCAGAGGCCTCCTGTCTTCTTCTACTTTCAGTACCTGGATCAGTGCTTGGCACATAAAAACAACTCACCTGTACAGAGACCCTCTGAGACAGACATCATTACCATCCCCTCCTAGAGGGAGGAAATGAAAAGCACTAGATCCCATGCGGCCACATATCATAGGATATAGGACCTAAACCTAGGTTTGTCCAACTGGTGCTCCTTGCTCACACATGATGCCAGATGAAGGAAGATGTGTACTGTGTGACCTCAATACCCCCCACCCCCACCTCCGAGGCTAGCAGGAGATTGGCCCACTGAGTGAACATATTCAAAGGAAAACTGAAATTGGGATGGGGCTGCAAGAGGGGGTGGAGTTGCTCTCCTCTGGAATTCTTTTCAGGTATGAAATGGCAAAGCCCCGATGGTCAGAAGGGCACAGAACTGCATGCTAGGAGATATCCTGGAGGCTTCTGGGCCACTTGGAAATTTGAATCAGTTAAGCTTGCCTCTGCCTCCTGCTTATGTGGGGCAGGGTTGACCAAGGCTTACTCTAATTAACACCGCCTTCTTTTATAACCCTTGGTTTGTTGGCCACTCTTCCCATACCCTGAATATGATTTACTCATCTGTCATCCATTAAAGTTACTTAAACACATGGGATCTGAAGGAGCTTCCCCTCCCCCCAATAATCAGTTAACAGTGACACCTTGTGGTAATAAGCAGCAAGGTTATATCCTGCCCCCATCCCTCCCCCAAGCTGTAAGATTTATGCCCCCTCCTTACAAGGCACATTTGCCAGATAAAAGCATTAAACTGGAATGGCATCTCCACTCTTAGCATTTACAGCCTTGGTTATATCAACCACCCCCTGATCAATTTCCATTTCCAGAGTTTACAACCTGGATGTAAAAGCCTACCATGAAGGCTATATTTAATATGACAAATTAAAAAAGTACACAGAGACTAGGACATTCTTTGGAGCCAGGAAAAGCAAACAGGAAGAAGGAAAACTTAGCCATGATGTGGATGAAAGGAATGCTCACCAACTGCCAGGTTTTCCTGTATGCCACACCATGATGGCTCTGAGGCCTGCAGAGCACTGATGCCCTGGCTATGTGGCTCACCATCTTGTAGAAGGCAGGGGGCTCAACACCCCCCCTGCCCCCAGGACTCTCCAAGCTTCCTTCACCAGCTCTGTGGCAGGCAGAGGAGCAGGGTTGGGAGCTCCCCTGTTCTGAAGGGAGCTGGGCCATCTGTGGGCCCTTCTGACTTTCCCTGTTACTTTCGGAGCCTATGCTGAGGTTTGTTTTTTTATAAAACCTGCTACAAGCCTCTAAACTTAAGAGCTTTCCTGTCTCCCATGAGTGTGTGTTGTGTTACTCCAACAGCTATGTGGGAATACTCGGGGCAGAGGTGGAGGCAGTAGCTGCTACAGAGGCTTCTGCGGTGTCTCAGGTCAGGGTTACGTGACCTGACTATATTGGTACTTAAAATGGAAGAGGGACAGACAGTTTTCCAAGTGGGCAGATAATAACGGATGCAGGGGTTAAGGAAAGAGAACAAAGAACAAACAGGCTGGGCCTTGGCTCCCTACTCAGGACCACGTTGACTGCTTCAATGCAATCAAGTTCACCAGGGCCCTCACTCCACGAGGTGGCTCAGGACACCAGGCCTGCCTATTGTTTTGGGTGACTCCACCAGTTTAGAGAGCTCATTAATTTCTGAATCAAGATGCTAAATCAGCTCCTAATCAAGAACAACACTGATTCTCAACCCCCACCCCCTTCAAAATAAGTTTGCAGATGAGGTGTGGGTGAAACAATCAGCTTTGACTTCCTCTCCCTCCCACAAGGCAGATCCGGGTCATCTGACTCAGCCCCCAGGTGGAAAGGAAGGCACTGGAGCAAACAAAGGGAGCCACAGCCAAGTGGTCTGGCTGCATTTGCCTCCTCCAGCCACCTTGAACACCAAGATTCAGCAAGGTCCAGTTCTAGGCTTAATTACTTACTTTCAGTGGTAAATGAGAATTAGAAATGAAAAGATAAATGTATTGTGAGTATTAGCTTGATGGTTCTAAACTTGAAGGATGGAATGCAGTGAATGTTGGAAAAGTAGACCAGGATGGGAAGTGTGAAAATCAGATTTCTGTAACTCATAACAATTTATTCCAACATAAAGTCATTATGTCCTTGGTTGCACCTTAAGACACAGCACAACCAGCCATGGCTTGGCCCAGGGAGGACCACTTTCACCTTATGCTGGTTCTCTTCTAGCCACAGGAGTGCCTGAGGATAAGAAGCTCCTTAGGATGCACCCCTATGCTCCAGAGACCATGACTGATTTTGGGTCTAAGAGATTTGACGGGAAAGGGACAGAAGGAAACAAAGCTACCAAGGAAATCAAGAGCAAAGAATTGCAAAGACAATAAATCAACTCCAAAAGATATTCCCCTCACTTGTAGGGAATGCAAGGCTTATAAGGGAGCACACTGCTCTCCTCATTCCACAGTCAGAGCAGCCTTCCCAGCTCCTGGGGGGAATGAGGAGTCGACTGACTCCCACCCCAGCAAGGAAGATGAGGGCTAACTCCAGATACCTGGGGAGGAGGGGCTATGCCCACATGAAGTTGGAAGGCCAGGCAGCACTGGCAGCAGGTGTCCAGGGGTAGGCAACTACAGAGCACAGGCTGTTCCTAGCAGGCAGGAGTGCTGGGGAAAGGAGCCAGGGTACACTCTGGGTCTCAAGTTAAGGATGCTGCTGTGCTCAGTTTCGGCTTATGAGAAAAAATCACTTAGCCCTTGTGGAACTGAAATAGCTTGTGATAGAGGCACAGCTATTTTCTAACAGGCATGGCCAAAACCCTGGGAAATTAGGCTCATGTAATTACGGATTCCAAAGGTCTATCAAGTTGCTCTTTGGGTCAGCTTACTGGCAGAAGCAGCTGAGTGCTATGAACACTAGAAACAGGCACACATCCACCTGCACTGCACCCAGCTCTGCACAGAATCTTCTTCCACTTATGACTCTCTCTTGTTACTCATGGCACACTTGGTGCTTCCCTTTGGCTTTGCTATGGAGGGAGCAAAGGCATAGAAAGGTGCTGGATCACTGACCACAAGGAACAGAGTAGAGGTGGAAACCTTCCAGCCAGGAGGGCTTGGGTTCCCTCCAGCATCCAGCCTTTCTGCTTTGTGCCCCTCTGGAATTGTTGCTGACACTGCAGCACAGGAAAAGGTCACGTGCAAAGAGAAAGCACCTAGTCAAAATACCGTCTTTGGAGTTGGCACAGCTAAAGAAATCATCTTAACCTGGCAAGGAGAGAGAAAAGAGAGCAGAGATTGCCTCAACTCTGCTCTCCATTAGCAAATCATCTATAATTTAGAACAAACGTAAAGAGATGCGGGTGATGAAGCAGACGTACCTCCTGGCAGCCTCTTGTAATTTCACGGGCTGTTTGGTGCTGAGGTAAATCAAGCAGGCATCAGCCACTTTATTCAGGTCACCCTCACCTGCAGGGCAGAAAAACAAAACAAGCCCCAGGCCCTCAGACTGCATTCAGGACAAGCAATAACCAATCACTGTCTGGGGACCTAAGATAAGCCATGCAAGGCTCCCTGAGCTCTTTACTTTGTCCAGCAAGACCAGGAATACCCTAAGGTAAAAGGACAGATTGGGGGCCAATGTAGACTGAAAGAGGTGTGTAAGAAGGGAGATGAGGACACACATGCTGTTAGGCAGAGGAAACAAATCAGAGTCACTGAGTCATGAGCAGGCTTTGTGGCCAGGAGACCCATGTGGTTGGTACTTACCTAAGTCCAGACTCTCACACAGGGGACCCAGGCCCTGCAAGACAGCCAGCTGCAGCTTGAAGGCCAGTGTGTGAGAATAAACTGGTCCAGCCCGGGCACTGATGGGGGCCTGGGAGGTTAAGGAGCTGGCCAATTTTGGCAGGACATCTTTGCAGAACCGGCTCCGGAGAAAATCACCACATCTGCTTCCAAGTGTCTGTAAAACCTGCAGAAACAGTCCCCAGCCTGGTGACTGCCCATTGCTAAACAGCAAGAAGGCTGGGACATACTTGCTAATTCAATTCTATCTAGGGCTCTACTTAGGAAAAAAAAATGGAATTATTACTGTTAATTCCTTTCCCATGGTTTGTGATTCTGACAGTTATGAATTCAGAGGTCTCTGGTTCCAAGGGTGGATGCCTCTATCCATAAATACAGATTACATGGAGAGTAATTCAGAGGGAGCTTGAGTTGGAGGAATAATATGATTAATACCTTGATTTCCTTTCCTTTTTTGGGGGAAAGAGAGAGAGAGAGAGAGAGGGAGGCGGGAGGGAGGGAGGGAGGGAGACAGAGAACTTAAAGCAGTTCACATAGATCATCTCTGAATCTTCCTAGCATCTCTTTTTTTTTTTTAAATAATTTATTTTATGTACACTGGCATTTTTACCTGCATACATGTCTGTTTGAGGGTATCAGATCTTGGAATTATAGACAGTTGTGAGCTGCCATGTGGGTGCTGGGAATTGAACCATGGTCCTCTGGAAGAACAGTCAGTGCCTTTAACCACTGAGCCATCTCTCCAGCCCCCCTAACATCTCTTGAGAAGACTTTTAACTCTGGCTAGCTGAGCAAACACAACTCTGAGGCTCAGCAGCTGCCATGTACGGGCATCGGGAAGATGGTGATCAGGCTAAGCCAAGGCTGGTCCCCGAGGCTGGAGCCATCTCTGCGTTCCGTCTGTTTGGCTGCATAATCTCTCATGTACATCACCCTTTTTCTATCTTTCACAACAGGCAGTCTCTTTGCATGTGTCATTTAAACTTTCTGTAGCAGAACATATTGAAATGTTTTGCCCCACTGCACAAAACTGAGTGAACAGGAGCACAGGAATTTCTTTAAGAATCAGGAAGCAAGACATAATGGTCACACGGTGTCTGTCCCCTCTGCAGAGTGAGGTTCTCATCTCAGGGGCCCTTAGCTGTATCACATGACTTCAGGTAAAACACTATTAATGTGTCTGCCTGTGGAAGAAGCAGCCTTGCTAGCCGTGCACACATCTTAGTATGTTTTCATTTTTTTCTACACTGGCTAGCTGTCATTTCAAATAACCTATTAATTTTCATAAAGGCAAACAGTACATCTGAATAAGATTTAGTAATATCGCCTTCCCTCTCTGCCTCCCCTAGGTTCTTTCCTTTCTATACACATACCTTCTCTCTCTCTCCTTTCATCTTAACACACACAGACACACAGACACACACACACACACACAGACACACACCATTTCATGCACTTTGCTTTGGAATTAACATTAACAATTATGCCCTTCAAATAAGCTGGTATTCTGGCTTAGTATCTACTGGAGAATCTTACAGGAAACCAGACTACTTCTGCCAGGCATACTGCCTGCATCTCCAGCTCCCATCTGCCACCCCTCCACATCTTTTCCCTCTACTGCATCTTGTTCATCCACTTCTAATTTATGCTGCCTTGCATAGCAAACGTATCTCTGTACGATGCTGTTAAGTGCTTTTTAGAACAAGGAAGGATATAAATAAATAAATGAAAATTCATGTGCTAATATAAGCCAAACTAACCAGGGGGAATGACACTCTACAGGAATGTAGCTTTCCAAAGGCCTTCACCAGAATTCTATTTCATCCTTGAAAAAACTGTACCAAAATCTCCCCTGAAAATGGGTGAATGTGGGCTTGGGCTGGGCAGAAGTGGACCGTCACCTGGACTCTCACCTGGTTCACTGAGCATGAGTCTGACCTGGGTTCTATCCCTTACTAGCTGTAGAGTTCCAAGGTATGTTATTATCTCTGAACCCGTTTCCTTCATGGCCAAAACCCAGGTTACTATGACATGAACTTCCATGTAGACAATGCTGAGCTTACTGCCTGGCACACAAGAGATGCTCAGTGAATACTGGTGGCCTTTGCTTTATGAGCTCACTCAGCTTTAAATTATAAAGAAAGTGTCATTTAGTCTTTTCTGTGCTTTTCTTGTTTTTCTTTACGTTTTTCGAGGTCTGTGCCAGAGGTCAGATAAAGGGAAGTGATACAGAAGACTCAGGGTCACAATACCTTGAAGGCTCTGAGCACTGCCAGGGGGTCATCACTTGTGAGTCGGTGCACGAGTGAAGGCCAGGCCCGATGAGCCAGTGGGAGGAGCTGGTTCTTGTGGAACTGCAGAACCACTACACACAAACCGAGCACATCCAAGATCTGAAAGAAAGGACAGGATTTCAACAGGCAGTAGGGGCTTAAAATCAGATGCCTGGTACCAAGTAAGTCCCTGTTCAACAGAGTGAGCCTGAGAAATGCATTAAGATAGTAATAGAGACTTGATACATCATTTGGTTCCCAAATAACATGAATCTAATTTCCTGGAGATTTGACCATTCCTGTTGACCTCAGTCCAGGCCAGAGTATTAGGGGCACACCAATACACAAAGACAAAGTATATACATTTCCTTGCCTTTATAGAGTTTAGGGTCAGCTGGAAAAGACCTTAGTTACCATTCAATAGAGAAAAAAATTAGCTACTGTGCCAAGAAAGACCGTAAAGTATGTAATATAAAGAAATGAAGAGAAATCTCTAAAGCAGACTTGGGATGGTGTCTCTGAGGAATGGTTTCTAAATGGAGACACAAATGATGAGTAAGCACTAGTTCAGTGCACAGTGAGGGTCCCTATAGCTTCATCACAGCAAAGAAGACCCTGGCACTGGATTGACCTTAGTGGTAGAGTGCTTGCCAAGCATATGCAATGTCTTGGGTTCCATCCCTAGCATCAAAAAACCCAAACCAAACCAAAACTAAAAAGCCCCAGAGCTTGCCCTGCTTAAGAAATGAGAGCAGCCAAAATAGAAGAGTGAGATGGAGCTGGACCATAAAAGGTCATGTTAAGAACCTTTCATTTTGTGTTAAATATACTGGGGCATTTCCAAGTGTTTTAGCAGGGAAATGACATGACATATCCATGTTTTCTGAAGGTCATCCTAGTTGCTGAGTGAAGAAGGCACATGAAGGGGGTTGGGAAGAAGTGATGAGGCCCTTAGGAGCCCATAGCAAAGAGACGTGTGATCACATGATTTTGGCAGAACCATGAAAAGGATCTGAACCTGTTCTGGAAAGGATTTGAACCCTGCTTGACTTCAGCAGGACTGTGTGACTTCAGTGGAGCTGCTCAGTCAGGCATAGGAAATGAGTAGCAGTGCCACTGAAGCAGGAAGGATTAGACTGAGAAGTTGGCGCTATCAGGAGAAGCAGACAGGAGGCTGAGGGCCAGCCAATCTTACCAGAGAGGTTTGGGTTAGCCTAGATGCCCACTGACCTTTTAGTCAACTACTGAACGCCAACAGCTGGCATCAACTGTAGGTAGTGGTCAGTACAGCAGCCTACACAGGCTTTGCAAGGATGGGTGCCCCCAAAGACCGCACAGGGTATGTGCCCTTGAGTCAGAAAGATAAGAGTGAAGCTGGCCAATGGAGTCTTACTAGGAGCCTTGTACAACCACCTGACTGCACCCCAAACACATAGAATAGAGGACGCCACACCTCCGGAGGAAACAGTCAGCGGGTGGAAAAGAAAGCTTAGTGGGACAGAAGAGAGCATGAGTGCATGGCTTTGGTGCTACTGTTTGGACAAGCTTCACCTTATTTCATGGATTAAAAAAATGTCTATTTTCCCCCCTCTTCCTGAAAAGTTCTCTTTGCCTTTGCACTCTTTGTACAACCACATCTTCAACCTTTAGAAATGTTGCCGCCTCAGAGTCCTGCTTAGATGGCTAGTTGGATTCAGAAGCAAGCTCTGTTTCATGGATGAATTACCCTTCTTTATCATGGTGCCTGTTCATTATCTTGCTAGAACCTCCTAAACTTGATTATGTGTGTATTGCCCCCTCCTCACAACAGATAGAAAGCTCAGACAGACAGGGCTCACATCTGTACCACTGTCTTCTGCATGCCCAGCATAAGGGCTCAATGAGGGAGGGAATGAATGAGTGTGTACAGCATACGTCAGTCTCTCGTATCTTCATATGAACAATCCTGTGAGGGTGACATCCTTGTCTCCATTTTCATCATGCTGATGTGAAGGTTTAAAGCTGTGAATTAACTTACTCCAGGTCATATGGCTAGTAAAGAGCAGAGGCATCACCTTAACTCAGCTACGTGGGTCCTACACTGACAGGCTTCTAAAAGATTCATTGATTATTACTGTTTGTATGAAGTATCTGTGTGTGCATCTGTGCAACAAGTATGTGTGCCACAGCATTAATGCAGAGGTCCTGGGAGTTGGTTCTCATGTGTGGCAAGCAGTTTCACCTGTTGGGCCATCTTGCTAGTCCAACAGACACTTTTTCTTTTAAAGACAAGGTTCCACTGTGTAGCTTTGGCTGTCCTGGAACTCATGTAGATCCGCCTGCCTCTGCCTCCCGAGTGCTGGGATTAAAGGTGTTTACTACCATGCCCGACAACAACTGACAACTGCAGTCTTAAAAACTGCAGTGTGAAGCCAGGCATTGGTGGAGCACGCCTTTAATCCCAGCACTCGGGAGGTAGAGGCAGGCGGATCTCTGCGAGTTCAAGGCCAGCCTGGTCTCCAGAGCGAGTGCCAGGATAGGCTCCAAAGCTATACTGAGAAACCCTGTCTCTAAAAACAAAAAACAAAAACCCAAAACAAAACAACAAAAAACCCCCTGCAGTGTGTATATAGCTGCCACAAAGATGAAGAGCATTCAGAAAGCTGCCAAATAGTGACTAGGCAGTAAAACTGAACTGGAATGTGTAATGGGAAGATGTCTCAGGAAGACTGAAAAAGCTCCATAACAGACCCTGACACTGGGGATAACTTGCAGATCAGGGTTCCCATCCTTTAACAAGGCTACTGATGCAGAGCAATTTAGGCAATTGTTCTCCCTCTTGCTTGAAATATAGAGAAGTGATGCTTTTCTTTGGCTTAAGAACTTTTTTGGAGTGATTATGAGATTTCACCCTCCCCATGGTCCTTTTACTGAGTGACTCGTGGGGCTCAGTCCTTGGGATGGGGCTTATCCGGGAACTGCTCACACATGAGGAAGTCAAATTATAGAAAGTGTTAGTTTTTCTCTATGATGAAAATGGAAACAGAAACAAAGATAAGCAAGCGCTCAGAAAAACAACCACCTTAAAGTACTAAAAGCTGCATACTGCATTCAGTCAGCACAGTAATGATAGCCTTTCAAAGCAGATGGTATTCCCTGCCTTCGAGACTCAGCTCCCTCTTTGAATCGGGGCTTACACAGAAAGATGTTAAAACTGTTGCCCTACAGAAAGACTCCTCTTGATGCTTCTTTCTCATGGACATCAGACATGGACCAGGAGATGAGGCAATGTGCTTGCTCATCCAGCTACCAGTGACCACAACACATCTCAGAGCCTGATGCTCTATGAAGGGCTGCACACTGACCTTCAGGCGGATTTTCAGATTCTTATCTGATGCTAAGTGGATGCAGCGCTCCATCACATCCTTGGCTATCTGGATGTGCACTGGCAGTGGTGGCTCCACATCTGGAAGGGTGTCGTTCTCGTCCACTTTGGGGGTGGATGACTGCTCTTCTGAAAGAACAGAATTAGTGACAATGATTTAGAAAAATCCAGCGTGCCTACTAGCTTCAGACCCTAGAATAGGACTGTGGTGGTTTGAAAGAAAATGACCCCCATAGGCTTACAGGGAGGGGGATATTAGGGGACGTGGCCTTGTTGGAGTAGGTGTAGTCTTATTAGAGGAGGTGTGTCACTAGGGGCAGGCTTTGAGATTAAAGATGCTCAAACCAAGCCCAGTGTGATTCTCTCTTTCTGTCAATACAGATATACAACTCTCAGCTCCTTGTCTGCCTGTGTGCTGTCATGCTTCTTGTCATGATGATAATGGACTAACCTCTGAACTCAAGCCATTACCAACTAAATGTTCTCCTTTATAAGAGCTGCTGTGGTCCTGGCGTCTCTTCACAGCAACAGAACCCTAAGACAAGGACTTAGAGAAAAACGTATAGTGGTATATTGTAAGGACTTTAGGCCAAACTGCACAAATCAAAAAGTTCACCAGGAAGCTGGGCACTGGTGGCGCACGCCTTTAATTCCAGGACTCGGGAGGCAGAGACAGGCAGATCTCTGTGAGTTCAAGGCCAGCCTGGTCTACAGAGCAAGTGCCAGGATAGGCTCCAAAGCTACACAGAGAAACCCTGTCTTGAAAAACCAAAAAAGAAAAAAAAAAAAAAAAAAGAGGTTCACCAGGAGTGGTGGTGTGCGCCTTTAATCCTAGAGCCCAGAGGCGGGTGGATATCAGAGTCTGAGGTCAGCCAAGGCTACACAGTGAGTAGCACCCCACTTCCCTTCCTGCCCTGTCCCCCAACATTTACAGATGCAGCAAGGCATGGGAGGAAGAATAACAATGTATTGGGAGGGGTAGGTCATGAGTTAATAGATGACTTAAAACTTCTTTAGGGAACAGTTCTAATTTGGAGCCCCAGGCTGGGCAGTACCCTGGGTGGCCTTTTCTCTGTTCTCTCTTTTTTCCTTTCTTTTTGATTTATCCTTTGACCATAGAGGGCCAAAGTTTATCATCTCTACTAGCTTGTAAGATGTTTGGATGGCCAACAACAAGAACTTATTTATCTTTGTTTGAGAGCTGACATTATAGGACAATGCACAGATGTAGGGCTTGGACCAGGGAGACTCCCCAACCTGTTAATCCTTCCTTCCACTGTACATTATCTTACCTGCACCAAAGGGGTAGAGCGTATCATCTGCTGCTAGGAGACTGAGTGAGGAAGACACACAGTCTTATCATCTCTCTCTGCCTAGTAATTACTGCTTGAGAAGTAGAGGACCCTGTTCCACTGTCCCCTCAGCAGCTGTGAGTGAGCATTTCCACTGAGCTGGGCATTGTTCACTTCACTTTTTCTGGGTTCAGATTCCTCTGCTGGAAAATCTTAGCCTTATAATAGAGGCTGTACTAGTCTCTACTAGATGTTGCGAAGATGAAGGGAGATGCATTTGCAGAATGCTTGGCTTCCTCAGAGAAAGGGACCTTGGATGTACAGGTGCCTTTATGTGGTTAAATAGAACATTCATGCCAAACTTATAAAGACAAACCATCTTACAAAGTAAAGGAAGTCAAACACCCATAAAGAGCAACACGGCTACACTGCTTCTCCTGAGAGGAGGGTCTGTTATTTGAATTTGCCCAGTGCGGAGTGCTATTTCTTGGATGTGAGCTTCTGGTTTTGGAGGAAGATTTGATTCATTCCTCTTAATCCCAGCAATTATCCACTAGAACCAGATCTTTGTGTTTGTATATATCCATGTGGGTGCGTGTGTGAGTGTGTGTGAGTGTGTGTGAGTGTGTGTGTGTGTGTGTGTGTGTGTCTGTGTGTGTGTGTGTGTGTGTGTGTGTGTGCGCATGCCTGTGCATGTAAAGGCTAGAAGTCAAACTTGTGTTTCGTTCCTCAAGTTATCCACCTTGTTTTTTGAAACATGGTTTCTCATTTGGTCTGGGGCTCACTGAGTAGGCTAGGCGATCTGGCCAGAGAGCTTGGGGACCTGCCTATCTTCACAACATGAGTATTGGAATTACAAGCCCATGCTACCACACCAAGTTTTTTTTTTTTTTTCCGAGACAAGGTTTCTCTATGTAGCTTTGGAGCCTATCCTGGCACTCGTTCTGGAGACCAGGCTGGCCTCGAACTCACAGAGATCCGCCTGCCTCTGTCTCCCAAGTGCCAGGATTAAAGGCATGCACCACCAACGCCTGGCTCACACCAAGCTTCTTATGTGACTTCTGAGGACCAAACTTGAGTCCTTATACTTGCACAGCAAGCACTTTAGTCACTGAATTACATCAGCAGAACCAGAATGGCCACCTTGATTATGAAAGGCCAAGTCACCTCTTTCTCCAGAGGTACAGGTTTGGGTGGAGTGTGGTTCCCAGGAGAGTTTGGCTGGCTCAGCAGAGAAACAGAAGACAAAGCCTGACACATTATAACCAGAGTGCTGGCTGTGGGAACCATACCAGCTCAACTCTGCAAGAGACTCTGTTTGGACCTCCACTGCTTGCCACTGCTCAGAAGGAATTTGTTGCATTCACTGCAGCGAGCTATACTTTCCTGTTATCCTGGACACGTTGGCTCCAGCTCACCAGAATGAGAGCACAGATGGGAAAAATGAAAAAGAAAAAAGAAATCTGCTCACTTCCAACCTAACAAACTAATTTGGGACTCAGTTCGATTTAGGATAGTTCTGGGACCACCAAGCTCATTATGACTTGGCATTTTATATTTGCAGAGGCGATTCTAATAATTTATTAATCCTTCCATGACCTAAAGCTCCAGATTGAGTTTGTGAATAAAACAAGAGGCCAGAGCTGCTACTGGCTTGAACTCTCTTTTTCCTCTATCATATAAATAGGTAAGAAAAACACTGCAATCATTCTCTACCAATAAAGAATAGATGAAGCCCATGAATAAACAATGGGCCTAAGGAAGAAAAAATGCTAAGAAGAAGCATAAATAAATATGTCCAATTTGGGTATTAACCAAAGACATACAAAATAAAACAATGAGCCATTTTTAACTTGTTAAAACTGGAAAAAATGAAACAGGTAATCACCATTATTGGGAAGGTGCAGGTTGATATGACTGTCTGGGAGGCAATCTGGTCAGCATTAGCTGATGCTCATATCTTGGACTGAGGAATCCTACTTGTGAGAATTTATAAAGATCACACACAGAATCATTCCTTGCCACACTATCTATCACAGCAAGACGGAGGCAGCCTCAACTTCACATGGGGAATAGACACTTGGTAGCTGCCCCTCCAACAATGAGTCTGAAAACTGTCCTTTATAACTAGACACAGAAAGGATGTGGTACATTTAGGCTCTGGAGCAGGAGGCACTAGGTATAGCACAATGGTAGTGAGTCCTAGTACAAACCTCACCAGCACAAAAACAAAAACTATGGCTGCAACCATGTAAAATCAGTTTTTTTTTAAAAAATAAAAGGAATGGGGAAAGTACACACACACACACACACCACACACACACACACACACACACACACACACACACACACACACAGCTCTGAGCACAGTGAGGTTTGGGGCAACTTTTACACTTTCTGGAATGAATTCTGTTTTCACAAAGCTCTCTTTCAAAAAGAAGAAACTAGTGAAAACAAATAGCAATTACCTTCTTCAGTTTCAAGGTCAGAAACATTCCCCTCTGCCACATCCTTCTCTTTGAGATAGCTCAGCACAAACTGCTCGATGTCCTCGGCTGTGGTGCTAGCCTCGCAGGCTGCTGGTGTTTGCCTTCCCTCTTCTAAATCGCTCTGCTGGAGCTGCCCAGTAGAATCTGCATCTGGGAACCAGTGGACTGTAAGAAAAGGTTATTGTGACTCTGGTGATCAGTGACAGGCACCAGCACTTTATAAGTAGAACAAGCTCTTTGGCAAGGCTGGCACAGCCCTCCAAACCATGCAGACACTCACTGCCTGTGCCCTCTAGTCAGTTGCCTGATAACTTGCCATCTTCCAGTGGTTCCAGTATGTGAGGCATTTTCTTGCCTCAGAACTCTTACATATACTGTTCTTGAATGTCCAGAATACTTTTCTTTTTACATCTGGCCCATTACAAATTCCTGCACATTTCAGAACAATCAGAACTTTCCCAGTAAAGTCACCTGTTACAGACAATGCTCTTTCCGTTGTATTTTGTAACTGTATCTATTTTGTGTGTACTGTTTGGTATGTGATCCTCACCATGGCACTCTTGACTCTAATATGCCACAGCACAGGGTGGGAACTCAAAACATAGCAGGTGAGGCAACTCTGAAGAACTATGAGAAGGGACAGTCTTACACCAGACTCTCAACAGAAAAGGCTCCAGTGCCCCTGACTTGTCACCACAGGAAAAGCTTAAACCACACCAGTGGTTTTCAACTGTGCCCTGAGGGGCCTTAGGCCTCTGTAGCACTCACACAGGGGAAACCAGGGCAGGGTGAATGTGGACCATCTACCAGGGTCTAAATTCCTTATTCAACTACTGCAGTTCTAATTTCAACCATTCTTGGATATTGAGACCCTTCAAAGTCCTTAATTCAAAAGGTGCTGAATACTTAAAGAATAAAGCAATAATATCCCCAATCCCACAGCCTCTGGTCGGTCCAGTGCCCTCCCTCCCTTCTGCCTACAGCAGGAAAAAGATGTCATTTTTAGCACCTGCTAATCTCCTTTTCCTTAAAGAACAACTGACTGCCCAGAGCCAGAATGGCAGAAAGGAGGTGACAAGTTCAGGCACGGCGAGTATCAAGCAGCAAATGCTTGAGATGAGAGTTTCCTGGCCACTATCTGGAGGCTCTTACATGTGGAGTTAAGCATCCTTTTTAACAGAGATCTGCCTGCCTCTTCCTCCTAAGTACTAGGAGTAAAGGCATGTGCTCCATGCATAGCCAAGTGTGCCATTTCTTCAGCGCATCATTTCCAGGTATATATTAGGCTCTAGGTACATTCTAAGGTGCTGGTCCCCAAATGGGTAAATCCTAGCCCCAGCATTCTCACTGCTGGGAGTCCACTGAAGATTATTTCTATATTCAAAGCCAATGTTAGATTGGAAAATGTCTTTGTTCACAAATGGATTTTAAAAGTATGAAAAGAAGCTCAACCTCATTCTTAGTGCAAATTACAACTATAATAAGGTGCAATTTTTCTCCTATTGGATTAGCAAAGATCAAAGGTTCAGTAATAAGACAGTATGGGTGAGGGTGTGGCAAAATTGGCACTTTTACATTGCTGATGGAGCTTAAATTGGTACAACCACTTAGGAGAGCAATTTGATACTCTCAATCAAAAATTTAACTATAAAACTCTTTGAACAAGCATTTCTTTTAGGAATTTATGCTACTGATATATTGAAGGCAAAAGATAGTGCAACAATTTTTAAGTGGTTTTTTTTTTTTTGTGGTGGTGGCAAAGGATGAGAAAAGGACAAAATGGCAAGCAAGAAGGGTCTGGTTAAAATCAGTGCCACGACACAGTGGGATATAATGCTGTGGTAAGAACACAACACCCCCAGTGCGTAGTCTGACAGGAAGACTTCCTGATTTTTCCTTGTTATCAACAATTGTTCAATCAGTGCCTGGTGGTTCTGCCCTCCGTGGGCACCTGCTGCTTTTTGGTCAATGCATATGAAACGTGCATGTTCGGTTAACTTAGTGCCCTAAAACATGTACCTGGTTCTTTCAAGACTTTTCAGAAGTCCTTGAAAGCAAACCTCCATTCTCATCTTAAAGAAAGACCATCTATTAGGCAATCTGATGAAAAACAGAAATGCCAGCTTCAAGTGGAGCTTTGGTTTGTAAGTGACTACTGAGTTCATTACTTATTGTTCAAAATGCAATTATATATTGGGTTGTTTCAAAACTTATGAAAAATCTGTTTCCAATTTTGCTTTACTCTCCCCAACCCCATGTTTTAGTCAGTCTTAACCATCCTTACTTTTCTTTCTACAATAGAGACCCTACTCCTCTACTTTAGTTTTCAAAAGTGCTACACAGGATGTATGTCTTTCCTCCTTCAAATGCCCAAAGACATCAGAAATGTAAGAAAATTCAATTTCCAAAATCCAAATTCAGCTATCTCATAAAAAGATGCACTTTCTACACTTTGAATTTTTTTTATGTGTATGAGTATTTTGTTTGTATATAGTGTCTGTGTACCATGTGTGTACCTGGTGCCTGCATTAGTCAGAGAAGAGCATCGGATACCCTGGGACTGGAGTTACAGATATTTGTGACCCACCATGTGGGTGCTGGGAATTGGACCTGGGCATCCTGCAAGAGTAACAAGTGTTCTTAACCATTGAGCCATCTTTCTAACTCCCTAGGCCTTTTTGTAAAATGTTTAAAATTCCAAGCTGAAATATAATCTAGTTCCCCAGTGTAGCAGAGGTGGGACATCTGGCCACAGAAGCTGGCCCTGATCTGCAATGTCTAAGCAGTTAGCTATCTTGGTAGGAGGTCCAGGTCAGGCCAGGCCTGGGTGGGTTTTGTTCACAGCTGCTTTGCCAGTGACTATTAGCCACGGATAGGTGTTATGGTTAGGATCTGAAAT
Organism: Cricetulus griseus; assembly: GCF_003668045.3. Classification (NCBI taxonomy): domain Eukaryota; kingdom Metazoa; phylum Chordata; class Mammalia; order Rodentia; family Cricetidae; genus Cricetulus; species Cricetulus griseus. The sequence continues at coordinate 21,576,289 of NC_048599.1, read as the reverse complement.
GCCCACCAAAGGCCATTTCCATTTGAAGTAATCAAGAAGGGTGTATCTTGTTACCTGCCCTCCTTTTCTCCCTGCCTCTGTGCCCTGACTGCTATGACATAGAAAGCTTTTCTACTTCCCGTGGCCTAGTGGCCTAAATGCCCCTAACGATCTGTCCTATTTCCTATTTAACTCTGTTTTACAACATTTTCTCTAAACACTTCATTCCCGTTGTGCCCTTGGGGTATTCACACCACCGTTCCTCCTGCCAACAGGGCACTTAAGAGTCATACAAGCAGTGCCCCAGCCCTGTCCGCCTGGCAGCCTCCTCTCCCTTCCCGTCTCAGCCTTAGTTGAATTTCCCAGAGAGATCTTCCCTGACAGTGCAACTTAGAGTAGCCTACCCCTGTTCCTCCCTAGCATGAAGGTTTCATTTCCTTCAAAGAGCTTATCAGAGGCTCCCTCAGCTTGCTTACTGCTTTCCTTACTTGTTTGTCATTTCTCTCTTAGTGGCAGGAAAGCTCTGAGAGTTAATCTTGCTCTCCGCCATCTCTTCACTACTTAGTGTAGCATCTGACATATAGCAGGTATTCTTCATGAGTGAAGGAAGCACTCGAGCTGCATGTGGTCATGAATGAATGAGTGAGTGAACACTCCAAGTGTCACCTCTCCTGAGAAACTTTCTCACAGAATCTTGGCCTTTTCATCTGACAGAATGAGGCCAAGAAACTTTCCCTCTGCCTCAGAGGCTATGGCAGCACTGGAGATAGGCTCTCTGGATAAAGGCATCAGGATATAGCTCACTGTTTTTCATTCAATGATTAACTGTCCAGTCGAGGAATTTATTTATTTATTAATTAGACATGGTCTTGCTATGTACCTCAGACTGGCAGCTGGGATTACCTACCAACCCTGTTTTTTTTTTTTTTCATGGTACAAAATCGTGCCATGATAATGGTGGCTAACATCCTTGGCAGGCACCCAACAGTACCAAATTATAAATGAGACAATTAAGTCAACTGGTACAATTAAAAGGTAAAAAAGAAGGGCTGGAGAGATGTCTCAGTGATTATGAACACTGGCTACCCTTTCAGGGGACCTGGGTTCAATTCCTAGCACCAACATGGCAGCTCAGATACTTGTAATTCCAGTTCCAGGGGATCTGACACTCTCTTTTGGCCTCCAATGGCACTGCATGCATATGGTGCAGACACACATACAGGCACAACTTATAAAATAAATAAATAAATCTTAAAAAAAAAAAGTTTAAAGAACCAGGGGCTGGAGAGATGGTACAGCAGTTAACACTGGTTGTTCTTCCAGAAGGCCCGCTCCAACTGCCAGTACCCATATAGTGGCTCACAACCAACTGTAACTCTAGTTCTGGGAGATATAGTGCCTTCTTCTGGCCTTTGAAGGTACCAGCAAACACATGTGGGCATACACACATAAAATAAAAATAAATGTGGCTTTGGAGGCTGTCCTGGAACTAGCTCTTGTAGACCAGGCTGGTATCAAACTCACAGAGATCCACCTGCCTCTGCCTCTCGAGTGCTGGGATTAAAGGCATGTGCCCGGCCAAAATAAATGTTTTTTTTTTAGCTTCTAGATTACTGCTGTTCAGTATGGTCCATGTGGCTAAAAACTAAAACAAAATTAAAATTTCAATTCCCTGATGAACATAATGGCTCACACCAGTAATCTCAGTACTTGAGAGGCTGAGGCAGAAGTAATACTGCAAGTTCAAAGTTTAGGCTATATAGTGAGTTCCAGGGCAGTCTGGGTTACAGAGTGAGACCATCTTTAAAAACAAACAAGCAAACAAACCTCAACCCCCCCCAAAAAAACAAAAAACAAAACAAAACAAAATTCCTCAGTAGTTTTAGCCACATATGGCTACTGGCTATTGCCCTGGGCAAAAGAGACAGAGTATTATTATCATCAGAAAACTCTAGAGGGCTCAGTATGTAGCTCAGTGGTAGAATACCTTAGCATATGTAGGCCCTGAGTTCAATTCCCAGAGCCAACCCCAACCAAAGAAAGAAGAGAAAGGTTCTATCTGTTGCTCCAGCTTTCTATGGTTAAGCACTTCCCGATGCTCCAGCACAGATGCTGCCGGCTCTATGAAGTACCAGTAGCAGCATAGTATATTGGGAAGAATAAACTAGCCACAAATCCAACTTTATCCCTTATTAATATTGTGACCCTGGCTGAGCAGGATCTCACTGAGCCTTGGTTTTTCTTATTTGTAAAATAAAAAATCTGTTTCTACCTAGTCTGTGTGGTTTTTATCCCTGCCATAGAGCAGGTCTCAATAAATGGCAGAGATATTCAAAGTATAAAATAAACACGAGAGCCTGACAATCTCCTGTGCTCTGTGGGGCTGGAGAAACAATCTTTCCAATGTCCTCCACAGTACATTCCTGAACATGAAATAAGACCAGGCAAACCAGGACCCTGGCTCCTATCTCTTCAAGTAGCATCAAAAGGGTTTTCAATGTACCTAAAGCTGCCAGTAGAGCATGCAGAACGCTGACAAAAGAAGCAGCTCTCTTATCATAAAATTGATCCAAGGTGGCCAAGACATCTTGAACCACATCTGCTACCAAAGGAAGTAGGCTAGCATCTGAGTTCCGAAGCATGACTTCCAAGACTTTTGGGGTATGAGGGTGCAGAGCGAGGTGACGTAGATTTAAAGAAATGCCATTCACCAAATAGTCTGAATTTTCATTGATCAGGTGCTGTACAGAGTCATAGCCACAAGCATGGCAAATGTCTACCATGGTGCTAGTAGCCACTTGACTAATGAGCAAGGTTTGGTCTCCAGCCTTCTCCAGTACTGGATAGAGAGCTGACATCAAAAGCAAACGAAAGTCTTTTCCTAATGCATAAGCAAACTGGCCAATCCCTTCCAACTGAATGCATATCTGCCAGATGTTACTGTTCATGGAGCAGATAGTGGGGCTTGGCTTTGACAAGGCTGGAAAAGGTACAACTTGGCATGTGTGTGCACCAGATGTGATGGCCTGGAGGCCATGCTGCTTCATTGTCATCTCCTCCCCCTCCTCAGCTTCAATACAGGTAATCAAGTACCAGTTTTCTTGGCTTGTGTATTCTTCCAGTATAGATTTCACAATCTCTCTCAGTTCCTCTGGGCCTATGCTTGTACGTTTGTTATGAATATCTTCTATATCTAGCCCAGCAGCCCCTATAACCAGTTCATTAAGAATCATGGCAGCTTGCTTTCGGTAAACTACAGATGCATGGTACAGTTCCATAAAGTGATCCACAAGCAAATACAGGTCCCCATAGTAACCAAGGAGCTGACAGATCTGCCGCAGGAGCAGGAAGACCCTCTCGTCAGTGAAACAGTGGAAGTATCTCCTCTGAACTCGGCTCCAAGGCCGTGCATCTGAGGCCTCTGGAGAAGCACTTAGACTGTCAGAGTTCCAGCGCCGCTCTTCCACCATCTTGACGTCAGCCACCTCTAGCTCTAGTACTTGGACAAGTGCTCTGGAAAGGCGCTGCACATGGGCCACAGAATTGAGAATGACATGCACTTTGGGGCCCAATAGTTTTAGATACCCCAGTAACAAGGAAAGAGTAGAGAACTTGCCCTGGTCGTCTTGTGTGTTCATTAGGCGGGGAAGAGATGTGGCAAGTGCATGCAGGCTTTCTGACAAGATGTCAGCCAAGGCTCTGCTGCCCACCACTACTTTCTGCTCTGCAAAACGCCTTAGCACTGTATTGCACTGCGCCCGGACTTCCGGACTTTCATCATTTACTAGGCCAACTAACACCTTCAAGAGGGAACCTGTACATTCAACCAGGGACTGACTGCATTTCAAAAGCAAGACCTCCACAAGCTCTACCACTTCCAGCCTCGCCTTCCAGTGCGGGTGAACAGAGACACACTCAATTATCTTTTTAATGAGGATCGTCAACTTGTCACCAGTGCTTTTTACCCAGTCTGTTTCCCTGTGAATCATCAAGGCTGCCACTCTGTGCTCAACTGCAGGCTTTGCTCGGGCCTTTGGCATCCTTGTGAGCTGTTCATCAGCCATGATGAAGCCCACTGTCTTGTAAAAGACCTTTAGGGAAGACACAACAATGCTGTGACCTTGTTTAAAGTCTCCTGTGAGGACTCTGGTCAGTGCAGTTGAGATTCCAGGTAAGAAAGACGCCAACAAGTCCCCCAGATGCTGCTGCTGCTCCAGTTCAAACATGGGTCTTGGATGGTCCTGACAATCACATTGAAGGAGGAGAACCTGGAGACACTGTAAGGCAGCAATTTTAATCTGTTTTGACTTCTCCTGCTCTGCCAAGCCCAGCAGTAAAGACACAGCAAACCCTAAACGAGGCAGAATAGGGGGCTCATAAAAAGACAGAATGATGTCCCTGTAAGCTGAGTGCATCAAAGTGCTAAGTCCTTGGATCACAGCCAATTTCAACTCCTCTGACACAGCTGCGGGTTTCTGGGAGCTGGGAGAGTATAGACAGGCTGAAAGTTCTGAGAAGAGTTCCTGGAGAAGCTCTTGCTCTCTCACACATGTTGAAGAGAGGACGAAGGTGAGGCACTCCACCACGCTCTGGATCAGGCGCTCTCTTTTGGGCCCTGGGGTCTTCAGGGCAAATCGCAAGGGGAAGAGGACATACTGCTGTAGTTCCTGAAGGGCAGCATCACCCACAGCCTGTAACTGTGTCTGCAGATGTTCCACATTCTCCACTGTCTGCACCTTTGTGAGCTGAACACAGACTGGACGCAAGACGCCAAAGGCCTCCTCAGGAGTGTCAAACACCGCCATTGGACAACTGCCTTCCCCTCACCAAGGAAACATCCTGCAGGCTGGAAGAGGGATGCTTCTCAGTAAAGAGGGTTAAACTCAAAGCAAATACAAAGTGAAAGTCAGTCAGTCAGTCAGTCAGTCCGTCCGTCTGTCCATCCATCCATCCAACATTTATGGGGCCCTAAGTGCCAGCTATTGCAAAGGGGAGCGAGAAAACTGCAAAAAACTGGCTCCTATCCTTGGAGTATCTCCAGTTTAGTGAGGGATGCAAGCATACATCTGCTGTCTCTAGGATAGACCTAAGCTTAGGTTCTAAGTGAGCAGGGAGGAGTCACATCCCTAGGAGAGCCAGAACTGAGTTTCACTACAACATGCCTGAACCATTACCTGGGGGCACATGCCTAAGGTTCTGGACTAGGCTAGAGTTTAGGTTCTAACCCCTGACTGGGCTGCTGGAAGGAGAGGCATATACAGAGTAAAACATAGTCCTGGTGTACAGGTCAGTGAGTTCTCACATCTGTACAGACCTGCATAAGCACTACTCAAAGCAAGACAGAAAAGTCCCTAGCACCTGAAAAGGCTTTCTCATGTCCTTTATGTTTGATTCCTCTTCTCCTACAATTCTGACCTCTCTCTCTTAGGATTCCTTTTGCCTGTTCTTATCATTGAGAAGTTTTTTGTGTGTGTGTGTGGGGGGGCGGTTGGGAGGCTATGATCTTTATGTGGATGGTAATACAGAGGAAGATCAGAGCTGGGTGAGATTGACAGCAACACAAAAGGAAGAAGAGTATGCCCAGAAATGGGAACCCAGGAATGTATACTGCCACAGACAGCACGGGAAGAGATTTCAGCAGCACAGAAAGCTGGATGGCAGGCAGGAAAGCAAATCAGACAGGTGTATAGGTAATGAAGAGGCTGAGCAGCTTAAAGCCTGAAAGCCTTTCTTTTCTGTGAGGAGAAATCCAAACTCCGAGTCTGTCAGTGAACAAAAAAAGAGCTTGAGGACAAATAAAAGCCTCAAACATTCCCTTTGGGAGAACAGTACATGTTGGGAAGACACAAAACTGTGGCCCAAGGGTACTAAGGATTGAGCCAAAGCTGGAGATATAAGTGTGTAACATTGTAAAATGGTGGCATTGGGTAGTGATCACACATGGCTGGGTTAGTGATCATCCAGTCTGGTGGGCTTGTACTTTTCCTCAACTATCTATCTCTATCTCATGAGTAAGCATTCCTAAATTCAGTGGTCATAGGGCTGGCAGGCCAGAGCCTGGTGTGTGTATGGACCAAGACCTGTTCATTCCAGAGAGTTGTGTTGGGCTGTGCCTGTAAACCAAGAGAGGGCTCCAGTGTACAAAAAGATACCTGTTATGATAAATCTTTCCGCCAAAAGCCGCTGAGCCCCACCGCCACGTGTATGTTTTATGCCAGCAGCCTGCCCGAGTTAGGCCCAAATAAATATACAGAAACTTGTATTAGGTACAATGCTGCTTGGCCAATGACTAGGATTCTCATCTGTTAGCTCAGTCTCAATTATCATACATCTATATATTTTATAAGACTTATCTTATTGGATGCCTTATTGGCGTCCCTCCTTGCCGGTGGCTCACATCCTACTGCTGGAGGAGGCGAACGGGAAAAAAGGACCCTTCCTGTTTCTCCTTTGCTTAAATATGAGTCTCCTTGCTATGTCACTTCCTGCCTGGATCAGCACGTCTCTACATTTCCCAGAATCCTCTTTGACTCCTAGTTCTGTCTAACTTGCTGTCTCATTGACCAAACAGTATTTTATTTAACAATCAATAAGATAAACATACACATTAGTACATTCCCCATCAGATACCCTAGAGAGTCGGGCCTCCAGAGTTCCACAGACCCTGCTGGCGTCTATGGGCCCCATGAAGCCAAGGAAAGGATTCTAAGCTTTCTCATCTGTAACATGGATTCTAATCAGTATTAATAATTAAAAACTTGGAGTCAGATATTAGGGGGTGAAAGCTGAAAGATCAGAGAAGCAAAACAGCCAGCCACTAGCTCTTACCTCTACCTCAAACTGAAAGGGCTATCCTGTCTTCACAAATCCTCAGACTTCATCTCTCTCATGTCCTATTGACTTATATTCCTCTCTCCGCCCAGCTGTATCACTTCTGTCTCCACCTTCCTAGTGCTGGGATCACATTTGTGTGAGCTCTATTTCTCTTTTAGACATTTGATCTTGTGTAGCCCAGGGTGGCCTTGAACTCACAGAGATCTGTCTGCCTCTGTCTCCCGAGTGCTGGGATTAAAGGTGGTCCACACTAGTGTGGCTAGCTCTTTGCTCTAATCTTCAGGCTTTATTTGTTAGATCATAAACAAGAAGTCACCACACTCATCTAGGTTAGGAAAATGCCAAGTGTGGATGCCATAAACTTGGATGAAGACAAATGACACTCCCGAGCTACTGGTTCACACACTGACTATCTGTGATATCTCCTGTCTGAGGTAATGGTCGATGGATTAATGAATAGGAAAGGAAGCTAACTGGGACACCCCCATACCCCCTCAGAGGCAGGAAATGCATTTCAGACTCCTGGAGGTGGTGAATCCTACCTGTAGTAGAACTAGCACTAGAGGCAGATGAGAATCTGAATTAAAGAAGTTCAAGTACACAATAAAAGATATTTCTTAGCATTAAAAATGTGATTTTTCCATGCCCCCAAAGTCCACTTGATGATATAATAATGAATGGATGATGGCTAATTATTGAGACCAGTGTGTGACCTGGAAGGTCAGGCAGAGAGCAAGCTTAAACCTGAGCAAGGGTCTCTGTGGATAAGGTGCTTGCTGTGCAATCACAATGACCTCAGTTCGATTTTCTGAGAAGCCACATGAAAAAGCCAGGTGGTGTATGTATACTTGGGGTGGTAGAGACATGATTCCTAGGACTAGCTGACTAGTCAGTCTAGCCTAACTAGTGAGCTCCAGGTCCTAGTGAAAGTTTGTCTAAAAAACAAAACAAGGTGGATGGTTCCTGAGGAACAATACCCAAGGCTATAACCTCTGCTTCCACACACATGAACAAGCATGTATACACAATCTACATGCATACTTTATACCCAAGTGTACTCTATCCATGTATACACAATCACAAAACAGATACGCACAAATAATAAACAAAACAAAAAAACCACAATAGAGGCCTAAGACAGCAAGAGAAATAAAAAAAAGAAAACAATGGAGAATTTTCTTCAAATAGAATGCTCAGGTGGATGTCTAGTATAACACATAAAACTCAGAAAAGTCTGGAGTGAGGGCAACTGCCTAGGGTTGTACATCTCTTATTCTCCTTAAGAATTTCATGAAAAGAACTAGGGAGCTGGGAGTCCCTCAGGGTAGCAGCTCCAAAACTCAGATTGTGTATGGACAGAGTCCTAATGAAACACAAGGACATGTGACGGGGGAGGCCCTTCTGTGTATATGTTTGCCTTATTGGTTGATAAATAAAGTACTGTTGGTCAGGAAAGCAAAGTAGGTGGGACTAGGAGTCAAGGAGGATTCTGGGAAATGTAGTAGAGATCCAGGCAGGAAGTGACATAGCAGGCAGACTCAGAATTTAAGCAAGGACAAGCAGGAAGTCTCTCTCTCTTGCTCTTCCTGCTCTCTTCTCTACAGAGCTGCCATGTGATCCTAGGAAGAGGATGCCAGCGGAAGGCGTCCTCGATGAGTCTTATGAAATATATAGATTTATGATAATTAAGACTGAGCTACCATATAAGAAATCCTAGTCAATTGGCCAACAGCATTGTACCTAATGTAAGTCTCTGTGTGTTATTTTGGGTGCCCACATAGCAGTGGGACTCTGGCCGCTGGCGGAAAGATTTATCATAACAGACATGGCATGTTCAGAATGGCTTTCCTTTGTTAGTTATGGTCCTCACTCAAGCTAGAAGCCTTGAGATCTCTGCTTTCTTTCATTTTCCTCTTAATCCTACCATTCCTTCAATTTCACCACTTCCACTCTATCAATGCCTCGCTAAACCAAGGAGGATGCTCACAAACTTCACGTTGTGCCAACTCTAACAGCTCCCCCACCCCTGTCCTGTGTGTTGGCCCTTCTTGAATCCACATTTCAACTGACACTAAAATAATCTTTCAAAACCAAAATCTCACCCTCTTCTCCATGCTTAAAGTCTGCTCGCTCTCTCCACGGTACCTGAGCTTCCACCAAGTCTTGCAGAGTCCTTGCCAGGCATCTGCTCACTGTACCAATCAGTCAATGCTGTAACTGTACACAATTCTAAACCTTGCCACTTTCTAGTCAGGAGGTATTGGCGCACACCTTTAATCCTAGCACTCGGGAGGTAGAAGCAGGTGGATCTCTGTGAGTTTGAGGTCAGCCTGGTCTACAGAGTAAGTTCCATGACAGCCAGGTCTACACAGGAACCCTGTCTCAAAAAGACAAAAACAAAACAAAAACTTGCCACTTTGCAAACAGATGTACTACTTCATATTTCTCTCCCCTTTCCTACCACCTCTAGCACATACCTCAACTACAGTACCAAAAAGGCTACATGTGAACATGTGTGTCTTACTATTTTAGACCAGGGCTCTGGGAGAGCAGGTGGAACCCCTTACGTACAAGTGAGAAAAGCCTGTGGCAGACATTCAATATCTCTACAGATTCTCACAAATCCTATTCTCAAGCTGGGTACAGTAGGATATGGCACACTAACATTCAGACTGATGGCTGAAAAGTCAAAAATTACTGTATGTGTGTACATATGTATGTGTATAAGTATGCATGTGTGTCTGAACAATAGCCCAAGATATCCTCAAACTCATGGCAAACCTTCTGCCTCAGCCTTCCAAGTGTTTGGATTAAGGAGAAGAGTCATTGCAGGTACCCAAAAGTGTCCAATACCTGAGGGAACAATGAAGACTAACAGTGCAGAGAAGGGAGGTGCAGAGGGTGAGTGGATCTACAGCTTCCCCACCCCAACTCGGTACACCTTGGGGGTCTGCAGAGAGCAGAGCTATCAGCGGAGAAAGAACGCAATGGCCTCATGGGGCTGGAAGACAAACCTAGTTTTGAGAACCTTCAAAATAGAAGATTTGGCAAGAAACTGCTGCTGAGACAGAAATGGAGCGATATTTTGGTGTTCCTTAAAGCTAGAGTAACAAAGCTGGAGATTTGCCTTCAAACTTTAAACATTTGGTTGGTGACTTACTCAGTCCCTCTTTAAGTTCAGTCTTGGCTCTTGTTTGTGATAAGCCTAGTAGTGGAAAGGCAGAGACCTTTGAGAAAATAGTATTATATAGAGTCACTAATAGTCTTTTTATATACTCTCTCACATACAATAAGACACGTCTAAAGATGTGAAGAAATAAGACCATATAACTGATACACCACAGGAAAAACAATACAACCAGACCCACAGACAACCTACACAGCCAAGGTCTTTAAATCACAAGATTAGGTAGGTAGTGGTGGTATACATTCGCCTTCAGTATCAGCAGTTGGGAGGCAGAGGCAGGCCAGCCAGGTCTATATCTTGAGTGGACAGCCAGGGCTACTCAGAGAAACCCAGTCTTGGGGAAGAAAAAAATAAGATTAACATATTCAAGAAACAAAAGAACACCTTTTCTCCCCTTTTTAATTAAAAAAGATAGGTGTGTGTGTGTGTGTGTGTGTGTGTGTGTGTGTGTGTGGTGTGTGTGTGTGTGAGAGAGAGAGAGAGAGAGAGAGAGAGAGAGAGAGAGAGCGCTCATTCTCTCCTTCTACCTCTCATGGCAAGCACTTTTACCTGCTAAGCCATCTTGCTGGACCTATTTTTCCTAAGGTAGCTTCTCTGTTTAATAAGTGACTTGAAGATATTAAAGCTAAAGTTAGAATTAAGAAAGTTCTATGAATACAAGACATTTTGTTTAAAATAAGCTAAACTGAACTCATTTAATTATACTTAAAAGTTGATTGCACAGTTATTGGGTTCCAGGATTATACTTTATTTTAGGTAGACTTTTTTTTTTTTTTTAAAGATGTATTCATTTACTATGTATACAGTGTTCTGTCTGCATGTTTGCCTGCATGCTCGAAGAAGGCACCAAATCTCATTATAGATGGTTGTGAGCCATCATGTAGTTGCTGGGAACTGAACTCAGAACCTCTGGAAGAGCAGTCAGTGCTCTTAACCTCTGAGCCATCTCTCCAGCCCTTAGGTAGACTTTTTAAATAAACTTAATCAGGAACTTTTTGGATGGCACACATCTTGACTCCATTTTATTTTATATAAAATGTCCTCAAAATGCAAATATTATTTGTTTGTTTTGAGAAAGGATCTCAATATGTAGCTCTAACTGTCTTAGAACTCACTATGTAGACCAGGCTGGCCTCAAATTCACAAAGATCTACCTGACTCTGCCTCCCAAGTGCTGGGGTTAAAAAATGTGCACCACTATATCCAACTAAACTTTTAGTGCTTTTACTTAAAGATATTTTTCTGCTGGCATGTTCTTATAGGACTGCAATCCTAGTACTTGGGATGATCAGGTAGAAACATTGTGAGTTCAAGTCTAGCCTGGGCCACATAATGAGACCTTAAAAACATAACTAAAACTTTAAATAAATTTGAAAATCTTTTTTTTTCTGAGTAAAAGCCCCCCTCCCCCCATCAAATGGACACAGTGCTAAGAAATACAGTACCTATCATTAAGAACACATTGTAAGGTTTAGCTGCAAATGGATTTAGCAGAAGACAAGATTAATGATGTGGAAGTTAAATCAATAAAAACTGCCCCAACTTAAGCCAAGAAAGAAAAAAGAATGGTAAGCAATATGACTAAGGCACCTGAGACATACTGAAATGTCTCATGTGTTAGTAAGTCCCAGAAGAAAGGACATAAAACAAAGCAAGACTGAAATGTCCAAAACAGAACTCAACCACAGATTCAAACAACTCAGCAAATCCCAGGTTGACCAAGGTGATAGAAGCATACACAAGCCAATCCCAGTCATTGCTGAAAACCAAAGGCAAATAAACAAACTTTTTCTTGTAGTGGGGTGGGGGCAAGAGACAGTCTCCCTGTATAGCTTAGTCTGGCCTCAAACTTGTGATCCTCCTGCTTCTGCCTCCTAGTGCTGGAGTCACAGGTGTGTACCACTATGCCTAGCCAACAGGGAAAATCTTACAAGCAGTAGAATAAGATTGACAGATGGTTTCTCAACAGCATGACAAAAACTAGAAGTGACTAGGGCAATCTCTTTAATGGGCCAGAAGACAACTACCAACCTTGAATTTATGCCATACCAAAAAAACAAAAAACAAACAAACAAACAAACAAACACTTTCAAAAATGAAGGTATGGCTTGGGGTTTAGCTCAGTGGCTCAAGGCCCTGGGTTTTAGATGGAAAACAAAGGGAATTCATTGCTGTCAGGGATGCATTAAAGGAAAATTAACCTAGATAGAAGCATGGAAAGTAGGTAGAATAAAGATAATGGAGCTGGACAGCACAAACAGTGTTAAATGTATACACACATCAGTCATCATCAAGTCTTTCATAGTTTATGTGGATATGAACTAACATGGGGTGAAGTTAAGTATTTTGAGAGTCTACAGGAGCCAGGAAGTGGTAGACAAGTTGTACCAGATGAATTGCATCAAGATGTCAAAATCTGGAGGATGTGCTCTTAAAGGAATTGGAAATGAGTTTCCTAACAAGGTCAGTAGAAATGGGATAATACCCATTTTCGATTATTAAAAAAGGTAAAATGAGAAAATAAAACCAACCAACAAATCACTTAGAAAACAAATAGTAAGATGGCAGACAAGGCCCAAGAAGAGCACAGCAACTCAGAGTTTCTTACAGCAGTGCTACCAACATTTTAGCTAGATGATAATTTGTTGATGGAGGGTTGCCCTGAGCATTGCTGGGTACTTGGCAGTTTTCTTGGCCTTTTGATTTTAGATGCCATTAGCATTCTCACTGCTATGACGACCAAAAATGTCTCTAGCTATTGCCAACTGTCCTGTGGAGGCCAAAAATCACTCTTGGATAAGAACCACTGGGAAAGTCCACATGATCCCAATAAAAAACCCAGCAGGACTTTTCTAGAAAGTAATGCCAGTCATAGTGGTACCTGCCTTAATCTATGTGCTAGGGAAGCTGAGGCAACGGCATTTTGAGTTTGAGGCTAGCTTGCATTACACAGTGAGTCTCTGCCTTAAATTAAAGCAAGTAAACAAACGCACACCAACAAACAAGAAAGGAACATGGTTCTAAAATGGTTAAGGGAATGCAAAAGACCTAGGCTTTCAAAGACAATCCTGAAGAACAAAACTGGAGAACTCACCTTATCTGATTCAAGATCAATGTATCTGGAGTGTTATAATTGCTGCATAACAGCATAAAAAAAAAAGACATATATACTTTTGGAAATAAAGACCAGAATTAGTATCTTATGTATAACATTGCCCAAATTTAGCTGTACATACTTGGCAAAGGTGATAGTGAGATGCAGTAGAAGAATGATCTTTTCTTTGTTTTTCTTTTTTCTTTTTTTGAGACAGGGTTTCTGTGTAATTCTGGCTGTCTGGAACTTGCTCTGTAGACCAGGCTGGCCTCAGAGATCCACCTGCCTCTGTCTCCCTAATACTTAAGAGTGTTGAAGTATCATCATTCCTGGCTCCAGAATGACCTTTACAACTAAAGATGCCACATCACTTGACTCTACATATGAAAAAAAGTATAGTCATTTCTACTTATCTATGGGGAGTGTGCTGTAAGACCCCAATAGGTTCCTAAGACCAAGATTGTATCAAATTCTATACATACTTTACTTTTTCCTACAAATACTTACTCTGAGAAGGTTTAATTAGTAAAGTAGGCAAACAAAACAAAACAAAACAAAAAACCCAAGAACAGATTAACAACAGCAATACTAAAAATATGAGAACATTGTCTATAGTAAGTGACCGAGTCTATGAATGTGCTCTCTTGTCAAGACATTTGTTATCACCAACTTGACACCCAGAATCACCTGGGGAAAGTCTCAATGAGGGATGTTCAGATCAATTTGGCCTGTAGGAAAGTCTGTGGGGGATAGTCTTGATTGTCTTAAGTGATATGAGAAAACCCACCCTGTGAGTGGGTAACATCATTCCTGGTTTAGGGCCCTGGACTTAAAGAATAGAGAGAGCTGGCTGAGCACTAAGCATGCAGGCAGGCATCCATTTCTACCTGTTCTTGACTGTGGATGTGATGTGACTAGCTGTTTCAAGTTCCTGACTTCTCTGCAGTGATGGACCATAATGTGGAATTGTGATCTAGAATAAACTTTTTCTTTCCTAAATTGCTTTTTATCAGGGTATTTTATTGACAACAGGAATGAAACTAAGACAGTATTTTTGAATTATGGAAGTCAGAACTATAGAAGAGGGGCTCCCTCCCTCTCATAGTAACTTAAATGTAGAATGTAGGAAAAAAACAACAACAACAACAACAAATAAACTCCCCAAAGAACAACACTTCTGTGACTTTGCTGTGGGTAAACAACAGGGACCCCACCTTCTTTCCTGCTGCAGGGTCTTACTATATACCCTGAACTGGCTTTAGTCTTCCTGCCTCAGCTTCCAGAGTGCTGGGATTATAGGCATAACACACCCAACTAGCAAAATTGTCTTAAATAGTATCTAAAAGCCTAGCTTGGTGGCTTGAATTTACAATCCCAGTACTTGGGAGGCTGAGGCAAGAGGACTGCACCAAGCTCAATGTCAGTATGCGCTCGATAATGAGTTTAAGGCTAGCCTGGGCTACAGTGTTAAGACTGTCATAAAACAAAACAGAACAAAATGATTTCCCAAATAGCAGAATATAAAAACAGGATACATAAAAGAAAAACAAAGCAAAATACCCTCATGTGTTGACCATTATAAGTAAGAAATATTCTTCAAAATATACTATTAAAAGCTGGGAGGTTGGAGAGATGGTACAGTGGTTAAGAGAACTTTTGCAAAGGGCCTGGGTTTGAGTCTTAGTACCCACATGGTGGTTCACAACCACCTGTAACTCCAGTTCTAGTGGATCCCATGCCCTCTTCTGACCTTTGTGGACACAGGCACATGTGTGGTGCACATACATACATGCAGTTAAAACACTTATATATATAAAATAAGTAACAATATAAGCTCAGAATACAGAGTAAAGAAAATCTCTGTGAGTTTGAGACCAGCCTGGTCTACAAAGCAAGTTCCAGGACAGCCAGGACTACATAATGTAACCATACTGCTATCATCATCCATGCAGGTGTGTGTGGGGGGGGGGGTGGGAGGGAGGGGAATACTAGATGCTGGCAAGGATAGGAAGCAACACAATTACTCAGGAAAACACTTCAGCAGTAGCTAATTCTGCAGGACAGTAG